>NW_021635387.1:0-600000 GCF_004799145.2 Neltuma alba
TTTAGGACCAAAACTAACTCAACAATTGGGTCCTATATTAAGGACCAGAGGAGTATTTTTTTCCAAAGTAGCTCTTCTAATAATGATAGTTCTAGTCAATATACTTGATTAGTAAGGATATTTTAGGAAAGACAACACTTATTTAGGACAAATAACTAACTCAACTTACTTTTTAATCTCTTCAAATTAGTCAACTGACTCTTATAATTAGGATCGGAGATAATATTAAATTATGAGTATAAAAATCAATACCTATAATTGAGAAAATTATAATAATTCTATAAAAAGGGAAAAAGAAACTATAAGAACTTACTTAAATCATATTAATTTCTTTTTAAATTTACAAAGTGATGGTTTCCAGTTCCAAATAGAAACTACAAGATACCATTATTTAAGTACCCAAAACATCAGCTGACAGATCTTTCAATAATAGGCAGTTGGCTAATTAGCTTCATGCAAAGGTACAAAGACAATATATTAACCAGAGAGGATTGTGCATGAGAACAAGCTAATGATGATGAGCACGATCCACCATTTGGGCGATGCTTCGCATGGTTGGTCGACATGAAGGGTTGGCTCGTAAACATGAAATAGCTTGATTTCAATCAAAATCACTTCCTTCATCAACTTTTGCTGCTCTTTAGGAGGTGACAAACGGGGGTCTAAAATCTTTTGAAGTTGATGTTTGGATCATCATCAAAGGAGTGTACATGAGAAATTAGATCACCAGGATGCTTTCCCATGAGAATTTCAAAAGCCAATACACCAAAGCTAAACACATCACATTTCTCAGACACTGTTATCGTATATGCAAGCTCTGCAATAGCAATTAGAATGAAGTGATCACTTGAAACATTTGTAAGTAACGACAATTAGTTGTGAATTTGTATGACTAATAAGCAACAAACTTCGAAAATAGAAGGTTTAAGTTCATACTCATGAATATTAACACAGGTTTCTATAACGTTTTAAATAGAGTTAGACATGGCATTAAAGTTACCTGGAGCAGCATAGCCACGTGTGCCAGCAAATGCTGTCAAAATTGATGAGTTAGACTTCAAGAACATTGCTGTGCCAAAATCTGACACATGGGCTTCAAGATTTCCAGACAATAATATATTTTTGCTTGATATGTCTCTATGAATAATTGGTGGATCACAATCATGATGCATATAAGATAAAGCTTCTGCTACGCATTTGACAATATCCACCCTCTTAAGCCAATCTAACTTTAATGCCTTAGAGTCACTTTTCAGAAAATCGGCTAAAGTCCCACCTTCCATGCACTCATAAACAGCAAAAGTGTGATATCTTTGTGAGCAAAACCCGTAGAGCTTCACAATGTTTCGATAGCGGATTTCTGTCATGGCTTCAATCTCACTCTTGAAGGCTTTAAACTTTCAATGTCTAAATCATATTCTTCACGTCTAAACTTCTTTATGGCAAACTGTTCACCTCCCTGCATGACCATTTTGTAAACTTTTCCAGAAGCTCCTTCCCCTATACAATACTTGTCATCAAAGTTCTCAGTTGCTTCAATTATGTCATCATAAAGATTTTTCCCATCAAAATGTAAGATTGAAAATGTACTTTCCTTCATGATTCCTGAATTCTGTTCTATAATGCTAGAATTTAGTTTTGAACAAACAACAAAAATCCCAGCTAACACCAATGAAACAAGTAGTAGACCTGCTAAAGAAGCAACAATAGATATCACAGCTTTCCCTTTGTTGCTTCTCCTCTGTGATATTGAAACATTGCAAGGTCTCAAACCATTGATTCTCCCACATAAATCTTTGTTATTACTCAGATCTAATTGATAAGAAATATTAAATACGACACTGTTTGGTACAGGACCCTCCAAATTGTTGTAAGAAATGTTAATGCTTGACAAGTTCAACATTGTGCTAAGGGAATCAGGGATAGAACTTGATAAATTATTGTGAGACAGATTCAGATTTATCAAGTTGTTGAGCTTACTAAGATCAACAGGGATTTCTCCAGAAAGTGAGTTATAACTCAAGTCCAAAAAATCTTCCAAGGAGTAAATTTCCCAATTTGATATGGGATTTGGCCATTGAAGTCATTATGACTCAAATTTAAATTGAGCAGTTTGTAGCAATTCCCTAATTGATAAGGGATAGGTCCACTAAACCTATTCGTTGACAGGTCTAATGACTCCAAATTAGAAAGACTTCCAATGGTTGCGGGCATCATACCTGAAATATTATTTCTGTTTAAGTCCAGAAGGTATAACATGGAGGCATTTCTGATTTGTGTTGGTATCTCGCCAGATATATGGTTCCATGATAAGTCAAGCTTTTGTAGTTGTTTCAATTGAAACATCTCACCTGGAATATTTCCCCTGATTGAATTGCCAGCCATGATAAGAGCTTCTAAGCTTTGGCAGGAACCCCAGTTTGCAGAGAGCTCACCCTGCACTCTGTTGAAGCTGATGTCAATGTAAGTGAGATCAGGATATACTCCAAAATCCTGATCTCCATGTCCTGTCAATTGTTTATGTTGAAGCTGAACTCTGTAGAGAGATGAACAGTTTTTCAAACTTAGTGGGATTGGACCAGAGAGACTATTATAAGCTGCAGTGAAATTCACAAGCTTACCACCTTTGCACACTTGGGGTGGTAGATGCCACTGAAGTTGTTATAAGATAGATGAACAACAATCAAAGATGAAACATTTCCTAACTCTTGGGGCAATTCACCATGTAAATGGTTGCGATGAAAGTGAACATCAGTTAGATTGGTCAGTCTACCAATAGTAGGTGGAATTATGCCTGAGAGATTGTTTAAAGCCATTGAGAGAGCTCTTAGATCTGTACAGTTACTAAGCGGTTGCGGTATAGACCCAGAAAAGTGGTTTTTCTCTACATATAGAAATTGGAGCTTCGAGAGCGCTCCAATGCTTTCTGGTATACTACCACTAAGTTTGTTACATTGAAGATTGAGATTAAGAAGATTTGGTAACGCTGAGAAGTTCAAATTTTCAATGGTACCATGAAGATCAGTATTGCTCAAGTTGAGTTCAATCACGCTCCCTGTAGAATCACAACTAATTCCACGCCATGAACATGTTGGAGCTCCACTCGAGTTAGCTTGTGGTGGAGAGACCCATGAATCCAATATTGGCTGCTTTGGGAGACTCTGTTTCCACTTGAGAAGAGCTTCAGTTTCTGTAAGTCCTGAAGTGATGGGACATAGCGCAAAAAAGACAAAGCAAGTTAGAGGAAGTAGAAAGAATATGAAAATTTTATGTTGGGCCATGTTTCTGAATGTACCTGTATGCATGTACCGCTTTATACTACATTATTTCAAGAAAAGTTGAACTCCCTGTAATTAAATCAATAGTTTAAATCGCATGTGATCCTTTTTATAAATATATATATCATACATAATTTTGTAGTTGTCTAAGTATGATTGGCCTTGTTTCTGAATGTTCTTGTTTGTTCAAAGCAGGGCTCCAATTTTATATTCTCTGCTTGATTCCCTTTGAATAATTGAACAATTTAAAAACATATACGGGTTGTTATTTGGGTTAGAATGATTTTGACATAAAATATAAATAACTGTCTCTTTTAAATTTAGCAGATGAGGTTATTAATTTATTGTCAAACCAAAATATCTTACAGTATTATTTTATGGTTAGGGAGAGATTTTGACATGCTATAATAACTAGCCGAAAGATAAATGCTGATTTTAGAACAAATCTTATGACAGATGACATATATGTTGGCTTTGGGAAAAGAAACTTCAATTAATAAATGAAAATTTCGACAACATGGCTTCTATTATTATATAGTAAGTTTATTAATTGAATTTCATCATACCTCAACTACTTTTAATCAAGATGCAAGTGGCGGCAACGAAGGAAGAATTTTTTTTTTTGTCAAGACTCCTAATCATGGTCAAAAAGTCAGGAAAGGTGGGCGATAAGCTTTGACCATCAAATCAACTATTACCAAAAAAAAAAAAAGTTAATATAATTTTTTCCTTGAATTTGTTCTTATTTTAATTTTAGTCTTTTAAGTTTTAAATGGTAACTTTTTTTATTCTTCAAATTTGTTTCGATTTCAAACATTAGTTACAATAATAATTTAATAAAAACTTATACTATTTTGTTTTTTAAATAACAAAAACAATGATTTGAAATTAAAACCAAAATTTGTGTAACCTTAAGAGACCAAGGATTATACTAACTCCAAAATAACAAACTAACATCAATACCATGACCTGTTATTTAAAAAAATCAGCTTTTATATTTAGGACCGAAGGCAATATCATTATCTTATTATCGTTAGACACTTCTATTCTCCCAGAAAAGAACTAGATAACAAATTTATGAAAATTAAAAAAAACTAGTTGAATCAATTAATTATTTATCTTTAAAAAGTGTCGATTTTTTTTTTTAAAATATACTGTCACAACTAAAAATTAAGGTATGATTGGCCTAAAATATGAGAAAACCTTCCTTAAACGGTGAATATATAAAAAATGCCTCATACATGTTTGCAGACATATTTAAATAGCAGAACAAAAATTTCTGATATATTTCGCGTAGAAAAAAAGTCAAAATCTTATTGTAAAATTTTTGGTAAACAACATTAATTTAATGCGTGCTAAATGAAAGTCATACTATTAGCTACTAAAATTGTTTCTCTTATAAATTATTAAATTATGAGCATCAAAATCAATACCTATAATTGAGAAAATTGTAAGAATTCTATAAAAAGGAAAAAACAGCAAGAACTTAACTAAAATGAGATAAATTGCAGGGGCATGCATATTAACTTTTCTTTTTAAATTTACAAAGTGATGGTTTCCAGTTCCAAATAGAAACTACAAGATAACATTATTTAAGTACCCAAAACATCGGCCGACAGATCTTTCAATAATAGGCAGCTGGCTATTTAGCTTCATGCAAAGGTACAAAGACAATATATTAACCAGAGGATTGTACATAAGAACAAGCTAACAAAAACTTCAATGATGATGAGCACGATCCATCATTTGAGCGATGCTTCGCATGGTTGGTCGAGATGAGGGGTTAGTTTGTAAACATGAAATAGCTAGATTTGCAATCAAAATCACTTCCTTCATCAACTTTTGCTGCTCTTTAGGAGGTGACAAACGGGGGTCTAAAATCTCTTTGAAGTTGATGTTTGGATCATCATCAAAGGCGTGTACATGAGAAATTAGATCACCAGGATGCTCTCCCATGAGAATTTCAAAAGCCAATACGCCAAAGCTAAACACATCACATTTCTCAGACACCGTTAGCGTATACGCAAGCTCTGCAATAGCAATTAGAATGAAGTGATCATTTGAAACATTTGTAAGTAACGACAATTAGATATGAATTTTTATGACTGAGCAACAAACTTCGAAAATAGAAAGTTTAAGTTCATACTCATGGATATTAACACAACTGAAGTTTCTATAACTTTAATGCTTTAAATAGAGTTAGACATGGCATTAAAGTTACCTGGAGCAGCATAGCCAAGTGTGCCAGCAAATGCCGTCAAAACTGATGAGTTAGACTTCAAGAACATTGCTGTGCCAAAATCTGACACATGGGCTTCAAGATTTCCAGACAATAATATATTTTTGCTTGATATGTCTCTATGAATAATTGGTGGATCACAATCATGATGCATATAAGATAAAGCTTCTGCTACGCATTTGACAATATCCACCCTCTTAAGCCAATCTAACTTTAATGCCTTTGTGTCATTTTTCAGAAAATCAGCTAAAGTCCCACCTTCCATGTACTCATAAACAGCAAAAGTGTGTGATCTTTGTGAGCAAAACCCGTAGAGCTTCACAATGTTTCGATGGCGGATTTCTGTCATTGCTTCAATCTCACTTTTGAAGGCTTTTAAAATTTGAAGATCTAAATCATATTCTTCACATCTAAACTTCTTTATCGCAAGTTTTTCACCTCCTTGCATGACCATTTTGTAAACTTTTCCAGAAGCTCCTTGCCCTATACAATACTTGTCATCAAAGTTCTCAGTTGCTTCAATTATGTCATCATACAGATTTTTCCCATCAAAATGTAAGATTGAAAATGTACTTTCCTTCATGATTCCTGAATTCTGTTCTATAATTCTTGACTTTAGTTTTGAACAAACAACAAAAATCCCAACTAACACCAATGAAACAAGTAGTAGACCTGCTAAAGAAGCAACAATAGATATCACAGCTTTCCCTTTGTTGCTTCTCCAATGTGATATTGAAACATTGCAAGGTCTCAAACCATGGATTCTCCCACATAAATCTTTGTTATTACTCAGATCTGATTGATAAGATATATCAAATATGCCACTATTTGGTACAGGACCCTCCAAATTGTTGTAAGAGAGGTTGATGCTCGACAAGCTCAACATTGTACTAAGGGAATCGGGGATAGAACCTGATAAATTGTTATGAGACAGATTCATATTTATCAAGTTGTTGAGCTTACTAAGATCAACAGGGATTTTTCCAGAAAGTGAATTATAACTCAAGTCCAAAAAATCTTCTAGGGAGTAAAGATTCCCAATTTGATAAGGGATTTGGCTATTGAAGTCATTATGACTCAAATTTAAGTTGAGCAGCTTGTAGCAATTCCCTAATTGATAAGGGATAGATCCACTGAGCCTATTCATTGACAGGTCTAATAACTCCAAATTAGAAAGACTTCCAATGCTTGCAGGCATCATACCTGAAATATTGTTTCTGTCTAACTTTAAAAGGTATAACATGGAGGCATTTCTGATTTGTGTTGGTATCTCGCCAGATATATGGTTCCATGATAAGTCAAGCTTTTGTAGTTGTTTCAATTGAAACATCTCACCTGGAATATTTCCCCTGATTGAATTGCCAGCCATGATAAGAGCTTCTAAGCTTTGGCAGGAACCCCAGTTTGCAGAGAGCTCACCCTGCACTCTGTTGAAGCTGATGTCAATGTAAGTGAGATCAGGATAAACTCCAAAATCCTGATCTGCATGACCTGTCAATTGGTTATGTTGAAGTTGAACTCTATAAAGAGATGAACAGTTTCTCAAACTCATTGGGATTGGACCAGAGAGACTATTATAAGCTGCAGTGAAATTCACAAGCTTACCGCCTCTGCACACTTGAGGTGGTAGATGGCCACTGAAGTTGTTATATGACAGATGAACAACAATCAAAGACGAAACATTTCCAAACTCTTGTGGCAAATCGCCATGTAAATGGTTGCGATGAAAGCGAACATCAGTTAGATTGGTCAATCTACCAATACTAGGTGGAATTATGCCTGAGAGATTGTTTAAAGCCATTGAGAGAACTCTTAGATCTGTACAGTTGCCTAGAGATTGGGGTATAGACCCAGAAAAGTGGTTTTTATCTAGAAATAGAAATTGGAGCTTCGAGAGCACTCCAATGCCTTCTGGTATATTGCCACTGAGTTTGTTATCTTGAAGATTGAGAATAAGAAGATTTGGTAATGCTGAGAAGTTCAACTTTTCAATGGTACCTTCAAGACCAGTATTGTTCAAGTTGAGTTCAATCACCCTCCCTGAAGAATCACAATTAATTCCACGCCATGAACATGGGGTTTGAGCTCCACTGGAGTTAGCCTCTGGTGGAGAGACCCATGAATCCAAAACTGGTTGCTTTGGGAGACCCTGTTTCCACTTGAGAAGAGCTTCAGTTTCCGTGAGTCCTGAGGTGACGGAACAGAGTGTACAAAACACAAAGCAAGTTAGAGGAAGTAGAAAGACTAAAAAATTTTGTTGTTGGGCCATGTTTCTGAATATGCCTGTATGCATGTTCCGCTTTATGTTACATTATTACAAGAAAGTTGAACTCCCTGTAAAGAAATGAATAGTTTCAAGGGCAAATTTCACTGTAGGACCGCACAAGACAATTAATCTCAAAGAGCTCCCAAAACTTTCTGAAATCTCACTGCAGGACCAAGGGGCCAATCTGATATTAATTCCACAAACGAAATGACGCCACTACCCTTAGCATCAGGTGAACCAGTCCACATGTGAACGGACTGATTCCACGTGTGAATATATGTATTTATTCTGCAAATTGGCTAGTTTCCCTTGCAAATGCGCTCTCCCGCACTTTTTCCCTCACGGACGCATGCATCAGGTGAACCAGTCCACATGTGAACGGACTGATTCCACATGTGAATATATGTATTTATTCTGCAAATTCGCTAATTCCCCTTGCAAATTGCGCTCTTCCGCACTTGTTCCTTCATGGACGCATGCATCAGGTGAACCAGTCCACATGTGAACGGACTGATTTCACGTGTGAATATATGTATTTCATCTGCAAATTGGCTATTTTCCCTTGCAAATGTACTCTCCCGCACTTGTTCCCTCCTACTAGGGGCAGTGGCGTCATTTCATTTGTGGAATTAATATCAGATTGGCCCCTTGGTCCTGCAGTGAGGTTTCAGAAAGTTTTGGAGGCTCTTTGAGATTAATTGTCTTCTGTGGTCCTACAGTGAAATTTTCCCTAGTTTCAATCACATGTGATCCTTTTTATAAATATATATATATATATATATATATATATCATACGTCATGTTGGAGTTGTCTAATTATGATGGGCCTTGTTTCTAAATGTTTCCGTTTGCTCAAAGCAGGGTTCCAATTTTATATTCCATCTGCTTGATTCCCTTTGAATAATTGAACAATTTAAAATCATATACAATTTTTTATTTAGGTTAGAATGATTTTGACGTAAAATATAAATAACTGTCTCTTTTAAATTTAGCAGATGAGGTTATTAATTTATTGTCAAACCAAAATATCTTACAGTATTACTTTATGGTTAGAGAGATTTCTTTTTTATAATAATACTGAATAATATTACTTAACAAAAGCAAACAACAATACAAAAAAATTATGCTTGATCAAGATCCATTCCTTAAATCTAAGGTGGAGATTAATTAAAGATACCAAAATTCTCTTCTAACCTATGAGCAGCTTTCGCTAAATTATCATCAACAAATAAATGTCTGTCCACATTTCTAATTAAGACTTGCCGGTTCATATTAATTATGACTCTAGCATCGTGTATGATATCTCCGCACGGGTGTTAGAGGGAGATTTTGACTTGCAATAATAACCAGCCGAAAAATAAATGTTGATTTTTGAGCAAATCTCATGACAGATGAGATATATATATATGTTGGTTTTATGAAAAGAAACTTCAATTAATAAATGAAAATTTTGACAATATGGCTTCTATTATTATTTAGTTGGTTTATTAATTGAATTTCATAATACCTCAGCTACTTTTAATCGAGATGCATGTGGCTGCAATCATGGAAAAAACTTTTTTGTCAAGATTCCTAATCATGGTCAAAAAGCGACGAAAGGCGGGCGATAAGCTTTGACCATCAAATCAACTATTACAATATATATAAATATATATATAATTTTTTATCCTTTAAATTTGTTTTTATTTTAATTTTGACCTTTTAAATTTTAAGTCATAATTTTTTTGGTCTTTTAAATTTGTTTTCATTTAAAATATTAGTTACTCTAATTTAATAGAAACTTATATTTTTTCTTTGAGAAACTAAAATTTATATTTTAAAATTTAAAAAATTAAAACTAAGATTCATGTAACTTTATAGAACCAAATATTATATTAACCCCAACATAAAAAAAACTAACATTAATATCAGGATCTCTTGTTTTAAAAAACTAAGATAATAAAAACCAAATCGACCATTAAACTGATTGAGAAATTAATTTAAACTGAAATCAACTTGGAATTAGAACATGACCAAAATAATATATATATATATATATACACACACACATATTTATATAGATGCTAAATAATAATTTACACATAATATTTTGCAAAGATGGATATTTGCAATCCCGATAACAAATCATAGCTTTTAAACGGTTTCCATCCTTTACCAAAGGAAAATAGGGGCTTTTCATTCACATGGCTCGATGCATTAAGTAGTGCGTTTAAGAGTTTTGTCACATTTTGTAGCTATGCCCGGCTCAATCCAAATTAATTTGGAACGCATGGGAACAAATAAATATGATCGTGGGTGAAGTCCTAAATAATTTATGAAAAAAAATATACATATATATGTAGACTCGCACAAAATTTTTTACATTATTAGAATTTAATCCTTTTTTTTTGTCAGATATTAGAATTAGAATTTAATCTAAACATAAAGTTTAGTTCGAAACTCAAGTTTACAAATCAAATTTTGGACGCTTCTTTCATTTGAGAAGTTTTTGAAGTCTCTCTCGTGACCTTGACTAATTTAATTTACCATTACATATAAAAAACTAATATTACTACCAGAAAATGAAAACACACAACAAATTTTAAAAAATTAATATTTTCTGAAATATATAGCTATAATATCTGTTTAAGTTCAAATTTTAACAATTTAAAGTCTTTAACCTTGGTATTTTTAAAAATGAAACATAAGAATGGATCACTGCAATCTCCAATATCAATATATATAGGATTTTAAATTCATTGTCTTGTATACTGGAAGTCTTGTATCCTCCAATATTTCAAAGTCATATATTCTTTGGCAAAAAATAAAAGTCTATATATTCTTATTCTTTCAATTTTGGAATAAAGCGTCACTCTCATGGTAAATACAAATATTGTGAAAGAAAGCGAAACGGCTTGGAAATTTACTATGCAATAATACAAAGGGTAAGTTTGGAATAGCGATAAAAAAACTTATAAACGCGTATCACATAAGTTGAGACAAAACTTAAAGTCTTTGATCATGAAGCCTTTCATGTGTACAGGATATATTTAATTTCACAATTTATATATATTGATGATGATTTTAACTTTTACTAATTTTCTTTGTAGAATTGTAAAAATCAGCCATTACAAGTATTTCATAATTAATATTATCATTCATATATACATCCAAAAATTACATTTATAGTATATACTTAATTTTGTGTATCCCTTCATTGATTTCCCCAAAGTTAAATTTTAACTTGTAAATATTATGTTGTGTGGATGTTCATAACTCCTTAACCCCTTGGGATTCCTTCTCGTGGTTAATGGCATTATACCTTATAACTATCAAATTGAAGGGTTTCAAGTATTGATTTCCTATAACCTCCAATTGTACAATTATGTTGCTTAATTCCTTTTTTTATGTACTTGTAACTCTTTAGGTTAGTCTTCAATATTAGGGTCCTATAAATAGGAGATGATGTACACACATTTGAGACAATGAAGTGAATGAGAACTTCTCCTTAATTTCTTCTCCAATTTCCTCTTATTTTCTCCATCTCCCTCATCTCAATCTTTGTACTTTTCTCATTTTTCATCACACGTTATCAGCACGAGTTTGTTCTGAAGATTTGAGGTATGAGCCCTTTGTAGATTAATATATTCTTATAGTATATGATAATACTTTCTACTAACTTCTCCTTACCCAATTATTCTTTTTATCTTATTATCACATCTAATTTTAATTTTCTATATATTTGCTATATATTATGTTGTTCTTTTATGTTATTTATTAATTTATTCTTTTTATACATTTTAATTTTATTATCTCCCCATTGTGATATTGTGTTATTTATTTTATTTATTTTTCCATGCTTCTTGTTCTATTGTTTGTTTACATATATCTGTTTGGTTTATATTATGTCATTTTATATCTATCGCAGTAATATATATATATATATGATTATATAATGTTATTTATATTTGATTATGAATTTTAATTTATTTCATTACAATATTATTTAATTTCATTTTATTAAATGACTAGAAGCCATATGTGATTAGATGACCAGAAATCATATCACTTTTGCAATTGTTCTTTTGTAAAAGAACACTATGGATGCTTTTAAATGGAATGACAAGAAAAATCTATGGCACTTTGATGATTTGATAGTGACAAATATCAAAGCCCTGAAAGCTACATGGTGACAAGTATTGAAGCCCTGAAGGCTACATTGTAACAAATATCAAAGCCCTGAAGGCTAATAGTTCAAACATCAAATGGCATAAAAAAGCTTTATTTGAAAGATTTTTACTATAGTCCTGAAGACTAATATTTGAATAAATTGATTATGTGCTACTGAAAGTAAGGAACATGTCTATAAGAGTGATAAAGAGCATGCCCACATTATACCATTGGAATTAATAATTAAAGGGTAATAATATTTGGTTTTAGCTATTAAACCATAATTGAGGAGATATTGATACCTCTATAGTAAAAAACAATTATGAGTAAATATCATAATATGATCAGAAGTCATATAGACAAATATATGTATCAATTTATTGAAAGTAAATGTTAAAATTGGTTATGAAATCAAAAGATCAAGAGATATTATGAAAGGTATGAAAATGTAGTTATAATGCCCAAGGTAATTTCTTATAGAGAAATATGTTCAAATTAGTCAAAGTTGAAAAATATAATCATTAGCCCAGAAGACTATATCTGGAAGGTTATATAATATTATTTTAAATTTATTGTGATTGATTGGTATAAATATATTATTATAAGTATTTGATATTAAGATATTGATAAACATTAAAAGTAGTTATTGGTCACTTTGAAATGTTAATTTATTATGCCAATTTACTTGCATATTTATGAATATGAATTGTGAATATAATTTATTTTCATATCAATAGAATATCCAAAAAAAAACAAATGGTCATATTATGATATTGGTACTTTATTGTGCTATTTGTGCGCAAATTAAAGAGATGATATATTATTCATATTTTGTTTATTTATATGCTATTTTTATGATCTTAATTTTGAATAATTTATTGTGATTTATTGACAATAAATTTTATTGTGAGCATTTGAAATTTTTTTGAATTTAACTAAACAAGAAATTAGTTGAGAAAGAAAAGTTAAGTATTCATACAATATGAAAGTAATTTTTCAAAAGATATATTTTGAGTATTACAAATTAAATAAATAATATATATTAATGTTAAGAAGTTTTGACAACAAGTTCAATTTTACACTTTATTCTCAGAAAGTTTATTTTAAAAGATATTCTATATTTGTGTTCTTTTTAATTATATGAGTTTGTTTATGAGAATAAATTAAGCATGTGCAAATGATAATTATTAGGGGTGTGCATGGACTAGACTGGACCGGGTTTGTTATCAACCCGAAGTCTGGTCCAGTAAAGACCTCGGGCTGAAAAAAACAGCCCGAGGTCTGGTCCAGTCCAGTGCCAACCCGAGGTCGGGTTGGACTGGACTTGGTCCTTTGGACTGCCTGGACCAGTCCAGGCTGTCCAGAGCTAATTTTAATTTTTTTTTAAAATTTCTTCAATAGGAGGCAAGATTGTAACTTACTATATAAAATTTTACACATATTTTAATTCAAAATTTATCAAATTTGATCATTCCTTTTCAATTTCCCAATGAAGTCATGTTTTATTAATTAATTCTCATCAATATAGATATTAAATTGTAGAAAATATATATGCATGCTCATTACTTCGAAAGTTAATAGATAAATCTTAATTATTTAAATAGATAAAAAATTTATATAGAAAAATTAAATCAAATTAAAATTATATAAATAATAATTTAAAAAAATTGGGCTAGACTAGACTGGACCAACTGGTCTGAGGGGTCAGTCCCTAGTCCAGTCCAGCCCGATGAGACCAGTCCGGTCCAGTTTGGTCCAGTCTTGTTTCGGGCCAATTTTTTCTGGACCGGACTGGACCGGGTTTATTCGGGTTGGACCGGATCATACCGGACCACCGGGTTTTTGCACAGCCCTAATAATTATAGTTTAAAAAATTATGATTATTGGATTAATTCAAACATTATTTAATTCTTTAAGTTCATACATTTTGAAAAAGTATAAAAGAAAATTGTATATCTACAATTAAATTAATTTTTGCTGTGACATTTGATAGAAAAAATCATATATTTATGTCACATTTGAATTGAGAAAATGGAAATTTATTTAACTTCATGAGAAAATTTATAGTTGATATTAATTTCGATTGGTTGGACAAAATCATCTTTGCAGTATGTGTAAATTCTATATATATTACAAGTTACACTTATGATACTTATAATTATTTATTATTATGTATTACGATATTATTAAGATGAATTTGTTTCCTTATTCTTCTTAAATTACTTAGGTCCTGAAGAATTATGTGTAAAAATATTAATATAGTTCTTGAAGAACTAATACATATTTTCCTTTATGGGCAGATAAAGAATTAATGGTAAAAAAAAAAAAAGACCCATTGATCTACATTAGAACTTTGGTTTCGAAAGAGTCTGAAAAGTAATAGCCAAATTGAATTAAAATCTATAATTATATATGAACTAGGAAGTACTTGGACTTCCAAGTGATAGAGGTTATTAGCCTATTATATGCTAGTCACTGTTTTTGAAATACATGAATAAGGAAAACATGTTTTTATGACTCACTTGAGGGGAAGACTGTTGAAATACAAGTGTGAGTTGATGTTGGATAGAGTTTTACTTGAAACTTGTTACAGTAAACCAAAAGTTTGCTCGCCTAATTAATGTATAGTTGGGGTGGCTTGTCTGATTATCATAGATAATATATATGATGTAACAAATTATTGATAATTATATATCGACATTCATTGAAGAACCAAAAGATTCTTCATGAATAGCCAACATATTATATGATCCAAGAATTCATATGCTGCTTATTCTCAATGAAAAATTGATTACATTGATATCACTAGTTATGATGTAAAATGGATCTCTACATTTCTAGAAATATATCAAATTCAGATATATGGGCCCATACAATAGCATGTAAACCATACGAGTATTTAATAAATTTGATAGATGCATCTATAAGATGGTTACATGTATTATTATTAATTTGCAACCTGAAGTTTGCAAAATTATGAGTAATCATTATGTTGAGTGCACAAGTTCCAGACTATGAGATCCAAAAAATTTCTATTGAAAAAGATTGTGAATTTATATCCTAGAATTTCAGTGATCAACATGCATTTGTTAGAAAAATAATTGAAAAGTCTACTTAACAAAATGATCTGGCAAAATTATTAGCCTCCATGAATGGCTAAATCAACACTTTTGAGTACAAGATCTTCATCTCAAGGTTGGCTTGTTTAGTTTGATATGTTGCAACATTTATGCAAATCAAGCCAATAAAATTCTTCCAATGAAATTGGCTTTTGATCAGAAGCCAAATACTTTTCATCTTAAAAGTTTGAATGTGCAATGCTTATGTCTATTGATCCACCACATTATACATATAGATGGATATAAAAATTGGAATGAATGTTGGGTAAGAACCTCCTTCTTCTTGTTTGTATCTAAAAGAAACAAAAGGGATGTTTCTAAAAGAAGCAAATGAATTGAGGAAACTCATACTGCATGATTAATTGATTGTCATTTGACAAAATTTTCCCAACATGAGGGGGAGAAATTGAGTAGCTGGAAAAGATAACATATAGAATGCATTATTATTATCAAGTATAGATCCTCATATATATGATAGTATGAACCAGAAGTTCATCAAAGAATGTATCCATGAGATATTACAAAATATGTGCCAGATGCTATTACTGACCTAAGTGAGTATTACTAAATCTCATATTCCAACTGAAAATGCTCCAATTAGTATAAATAAAAGTGAGACATGCCTGAAGCATGAGAGATTAATCGGTTCCAATATAATTATATTGAACAAAAAGGAGCATGAAATTTAAAAGTTATATTAAGGAGGCATGTGCTCTAGAAGAGTACTGAGACATAACTAGTTGAAAAAAAAAAAAGCCCATTCAGGTACCTGAAAAGTAATGAAGAGATCTCAATAAGTTATGTCATAAGAGGAAAAATGGAACCAAAAAGATAAAGTTGTCGACAACATTTTTGATAATAATATCACGTGATTTCAAAGAGGATCTTACACTACAAGAAAATGCTTGGTTAGCAGCGGAACATTTCTAGCAGTTCAACTAAACCGCTAGAAAATTCTAGCATTTCTAGCGGTTTTAAGAAAAACCGCTGCAAATTAGGGACGCTTTGACCATTGGCCGCATATTTCTAGCGGTTATCACCTAACCGCTAGAAATTCATAGCTAGAACCTTTCCCGGGTTTTGGCGGGAACTTGGCGCCAAAATTGTAATGTTTACTTTCTAGCGGTTCAGGCCAACAAACCGCTAGAGAATGAGACTTTCTAGCGGTTTCCACCTGAACCGCTAGAAAATTTTTAACTTCCTGAGGAGATTTATTTGATCGTTGCAATTTCTAGCGGTTCTTGTGTAAACCGCTAGAAAAGGTGTAAATTCCCAAGGTGCCGTAAATGCAACGAGTGACCGTTAGTGTTTTGTAGCGGTTTTGTCCAGAACCGCTAGAATTTTCTAGCGGTTTTACCAAAAACCGCTAGAAATGCGCGGCCTATATATACCCCCCTTCACTTTCACTTCTTTAGTCGTTCAGGAAGCGAAGCTCTACTGAATTTTCTCCACAAAATATATCCGATTTCTGATTCAGTTGCAGATCTTTATTTTCAGGTAGAAGTAGTAATTTATTTATAAATAATTTTTATTTTTATGTTTTATTTATTATATTGTGGCTTATAAATAATTTTTCTCTTTATTTTATTTATAAATAATTACTATTTGTTGTTATTAGGATGAGTCGTCGGCCAAGGAAGGAGCCAGTTGATCCTGAGAGAGCTGGACCCAATGAGGATCGTCATGATGCTGGTGAGTCATTCCCCAGCATTCATGACTACGATCTTAGTGAGGAGGATATCCTCAGTTTTATGGAGCAGGATGATATTGAGCGGACTGAGGAGGCTCATTTGAATGGGGATGAGCAACCCCATGTTGATGCTGATGCTGCTGACGAAGAGGAGGAGGAGGAGCAGGTTCAGGGGAATGAGAATCTCCAGGCTACGCAGCATCCTGCTCCCAGACGTTAAGCTGGTTTTGAGGTGGAATTTGTGGGTAAGTATTTATTTAACTTTTTTAAATTTGATAAGTATTTAATTTATATAGAAATTGTATTAATTTATTGATATATAATTTATTTCTTAATTAAATTTTGCAGACACTGAGGGGAACAGGTCCTATAGGAGGCTGACAGCCAGAGAGCTGTCTATGATGACGAGCGGACGAGTGGTTGTGCCGCTCAATGAGTTGGGCCAACCGACGAAGAAAGGTGGCCAGTTGTACAAGTACGTGCGCCTCCTCGGTCAGCAGTGGACGCTGTTCCCCATCTATGTGCAGGATTGGAAGAAGATCACCTCAGAGAAGAAGCAGCAAGGTTGGGAAATGATAAAGGTAATATAAAATTGTTATTTATAATTTTTTTAATTTAAATAAATGATTATATATTTTGTTTTCAAATAATTTAATTGTTTGATTATAATTTTTTATTTCTTTAATTTGTTTGTTATTTATAATATTTTTAAAAGTAGTTAAATGAATATATATTTTTTATTTAAATTATTTTATTATTTAAAAATAATTTGTTATTGATTTCATTAATTTATTACTTATAATAATTTTAAATTTAGTTGAATAAAAATATTTTTTTTTAAATTACTTAATTGTTTAATTATTATTTGTTTTTGATATAATTTATATTTTATTTATAATATTTTTAAATTAGTTAAAAACTAAATATTTTTATTGAAATTGCTTAATTGTTTGTTTATAATTTGTTATTTAGTTAATTTATTATTTTAATCATAGAGTAAATTTATTCTGGGGGAGGAGTTGAGGGCTGACACGATCAAGAGGCTTGGGATGGCATGGAAGAACAGGAGGGCCGACCTGTGGAGGGAGAAGAAAGGTGACGGGACAAGGCCCCTGCAGGAGATACTGGCAGATGTACCTGGTGAAGTCCCGGAGCAAGACTGGTCCAGTTATGTCTATTTTAGGATGACAGCTGACCAGATGGTATGATAATATTGTATTAATTATAATTTCTTTATTTTTTATCCGACTTGACTAATTTAATTTAATTTTTTTACATTTTGCTTTAGGCTCTTTCTAGGAGAAATGCTGGGAGCGTCAGGCATTAGACGATATGTCATAGGGCTGGATCTAAGAGCTTTGCGATCACTTATGACAAGATTGTGAGTACTTGAAATAAATTTATTAAATATATATATGTATTTAATTTATAACTAATTATTTCTTTGATTTCATTTACAGAGGGAAAAGATACGGCAGGAGCGGGGGTACACGGCCACTTATGGCGAGATGTGACTGATGGTGTATAGACCTCGAGACGGGCGTGCGTCGGATGAGGTTGAGGAGATAGCGGTAAGTAATAAATTAAATATTAATATAATATCACAGTGTAAATATCATTTTATTATAATTAACTTCTTTATATTAATTTTGGTAAGCACGGATGACTCAGGTCGATACCGAGTTGCGTGAGTTTCAGGGGTCTGTCTTGGATCCCACCGCCTCACTTTTAGCGGGTCGTGGCCGGCCGCAGCACCCTGGTTGAGTTAGCGGGCTTGGACTTGGACCTACACCGACTAGGTTGCCCCGCTCAAGTGGCACTGGCCCTTCATATACTGCCGGGAGCTCTTAGGCGAGTACGAGAGCGAAGCGGTCGAGTTCCTCATCCTCAGAGGAGTTGCGAGAGGAGCTCAGACAAGAGTTAGAGGCCAGCATCGAGGCTAGGGTAGAGGCCAGGATCGAGGAGCGTGATCGTCAGCTGCAGGAGCATGATGCTTAGTTCCAGGCACAGCTTGACCAGCTCTTGGCAGCTGCTACGGCTATGCGTCATGTGGTGGTCAGTATGGCTCCAAACATCTCAATTCCTGAGATCCCCGACCTACGCGTGCCACCAGTCCCGCCCCTACCCCCCATCCGCCAGTCCAGTCCCAGCACATTGAGCGGCCTGCCCACCCCCAGCCAGAGGATCCAGCGGAGGATGATCACAATGATGCTGCTTCTGCCCCTCACCTATGATTTATCTTGCTTTCATTGTATAGGATTTTATTAGAATTTTGATTTTATGATTTTAT
Organism: Neltuma alba; assembly: GCF_004799145.2. Lineage (NCBI taxonomy): Eukaryota > Viridiplantae > Streptophyta > Magnoliopsida > Fabales > Fabaceae > Neltuma > Neltuma alba. The sequence goes on from NW_021635387.1 coordinate 19,031, forward strand.
ACACTATTTAGATATTTATTTAAATTTTATATTTATTTGTTTACTTTATTTATTTATTTCTATAATTTTATTTATGTCAAGTATTAATTAATATTGAAATATTTATTTATTACTACATGAATATTACAATTTATTAAACACGTTAAACATGTTAATTAATCAAAATATTTCTATAATTATTTATTAATTTAATAAATATTTATAAATGTTAATAATTTGTTAATAATTTTGTTTATATCACGTGTTAATCAATATATTGTACTGAAAATGTTATTAATTTATTGCGCAGTATTTAAAATACTTTTGCAATATTTAATATTTTAAAATAATATCATTTCTAGCGGTTAATAAACCGTAAGAAAATCTAGGCGAAAATTTTCTAGCGGTTATAAAACTGCTAGAAATTCAACCGAAACTCTATGAATTTGTAGCGGTTACAAACCGCTAGAAATTTTATAACCGTTGGAGATTGAATTTCTAGCGGTTATTAACCGCTGGAAAATGAAAATTTCCGTTAAAACCACTAGAAATTTCTATCGGTTTGTAACTGCTACAAAAAATATTTTGCATTTCTAGCGGTTATTAACTGCTGGAAAATGAAAATTTCCATTAAAACCGCTAGAAATTTGTAGCGGTTTTGTAACCGCTACAAAAAATTGACTGTTGCACTCCGTTGGCAGCCTCCTTTATAAGCTAAAGCACTCTAACTGAATTCTATTTTAACTTCTCTTTGAGCTTCCTATGTCATATGTTCACGAAATTTGAGCAATATTAGTGATGGATAGGTCGTGGATCAACTTGCACCGGTCGACTCCGCAATACTTGGCTGGTCTAAACTATTTCTTGGATTTTGCTTTCATCAATGCTGCCGTAAATGGTAAGATTCAGTATCCCTGTCCTAAATGTAATTTCAAGAAGTGGCATCCCAAAGATATTGTTAGAGAACATTTAATCTTTAAGCCCTTTCCGCGAGAGTACGTATTTTGGCAACTACATGGGGAACGGCCAGATATGGGTGCTGAGTCAGTTCCAGTAGTTTCACGGATGGGAGTTCGAGTGGATGAAGCCGATGCCATGGATGATGCTGTGCGTGATGCTTTTGGTGTTCACGAAAGCCCGAATCCCAACGAAGATGAAGTAGAGGGACCTCAATCGCAGTTTCTAAGAAACGAAACTGCTCGGGAATTTTTTGACCTCATAATCGAAGCTGACAAGCCTCTTTATTCTGGGTGCACAAAGTATTCGAAGTTTTCATTCTTGGTGAGGCTGTATCATATCAAATGCTTGTGTGGTATGACTGATAAGGCGATGTCCATGTTGTTGGAATTACTGGGAGATGCTTTCCCATAAGCTGAATTCCCTCCATCTTTTTACAAAGCAAAAAAGATTATTAACAACCTTGGCTTGAACTATAAGAAGATAGATGCATACCCAAACGACTGTATGCTATACTGGGGATCGAGATGATGCCAACAAAAAGATTTGTACGAGATGCAAGACGTCATGCTATAAGTTGGTACGGAAGGGCAAAAAGCAAAAGAAGAAACTAGCCAAAATTCTCAGGTACAAATTATTACAGTGTGTTACTTGTTCCGTCTCTAAATATTCGATATTTGAAATTCTTAAAACAATTGATTATGTCATCAACTTTTAGTATTTAAATATTCGGTATTTTAAGTTTTTAATATATTATTTTCTTAGATACTTTCCTTTGAAACCATGGTTGCAAAGAATGTATATGTCATCAAAAATGGCTCAGCACATGAGGTGGCACGCGACTGAGAAAAATCCAGATGGTAGGTTAAGGCACCCACAAGACTCGGAGGCGTGGAAATCATTTGATGCAAAATTTCCAGACTTTGCCAATGATCCTAGAAATGTACGTCTTGCATTGGCAACCGATGGTTTCAATCCCTTCGGAAACATGAGCACAAGTTACAGTATCTGGCCGGTGGTGTTAATTCCATACAATCTACCACCTTGGATGTGCATGAAGCAGAGCTCCTTTTTGCTTTCCATGATCATTCCTGGCAAGAAAGCACCGGGAAATGATATTGACGTATACCTGCAACCGTTGATACACGAATTGATCGACCTATGGACGAATGGTGTCAAGGCATATGACTCACATGACAAGCAACTATTCAATCTCCGTGCAGCCTTGATGTGGACAATAAGTGATTTTCCCGGTTTGGGAACTTTGTCTAGCTGGAACGTGCATACTAGGTTGGCCTGTCCTGAGTGCAATTTGGATTCTGTGCCATGTTGCCTTCCTCACAGTCGCAAGTGGTGCTTTATAGGACATCGATGGTTCCTTGATTCCAAGTATAGACTTAGATTACAACGGATTCGCTTTGATGGGAAACAGGAGAAGAGAGATCCTCCTGTTACTTTGTCTAGTATGGATATTTTACGGCAGTTAGAAGATGTTAATGTCGAGTTTGGTAAGAGTGTGGATCCCGAACGATTGGGACGACGATCTCGTGGGACATCTGATACGCAACCTATGCAATGGCGGAAGAGAAGCATATTTTTCACTCTTCCTTATTGGGAATCTAATTTGCTACGACACAGTTTGGATGTTATGCACATTGAAAAAAAATGTGTGCGATAATGTGCTATATAAGTTGCTCAATGAAGCTGGAAAGTCCAAAGACCATCTCGTAGCTAGAAAAGATTTACGGGCCTGGGGAATTCGTGAAGAGGCTTGGCCTGATGAAAACGAGAAGTTTCAACCAGCTAAATTCACCTTGACAAAGCAGAACAAGGATATCTTCCTGTCGACGTTGAAGAACATAAAAGTACCAGATGGATATTCTAGCAACATCTCAAGGTGTATCGATTTGCAGGCTCGAAAGGTTACTGGGTTGAAAAGTCATGACTCTCATGTTCTTATGCAACAGTTACTTCCATTAGCCTTGAAAAACACACTTCCTTCTGATGCATCAGTGGTTTTGGTAGAATTATGTTCATTTTTCAAGAAGTTGTGTGCGAAGGTCTTGATAGCGGAAGAGCTTGATCAGCTACAAAATAAAATTATTCTTACACTTTGTCACTTGGAGATGATATTTCCTCCATCATTCTTTACTGTTATGGTTCACTTGACTGTCCACCTTGTTCGAGAAGCAAAGGTTGCTGGCCCAGTTCACTATCGATGGATGTACCCTATAGAGAGGTACTAGATTATCTTTTATTCCCGCCTCTTTAAATTTCTCATTGTTCTTTCATTTACTCGTAATTATTAATACAATTTTAACTTACAGGTACTTGGGAAAATTAAAATCATATGTTAGGAATAAGGCATGGCCTGAGGGGTCAATAGCAGAAGGTTATTCTGGAGATGAGGTCTTAACTTTCTGTTCAAGGTACTTTGATGACATGGAGACATCTTTTAACCGCCCGCGTCGCGTAGATGATTCTCCTCCTGATCCTTCCACGACAACTTTATTTCCTCCTGTTGGGAAACCAGTTGGAGGATATGAATTCTTCAGACTCACTCCTACAGAGAAACTCCAGGCACACAGACACGTTTTGATAAATTGCAGCCAAGTTGAACCCTTCATGCAGTAAGTATATATATCATATAAGCTCACTAGCTTTTACACTTTATATTTGTTTCTTACTGACTCTTCTAACAAATTACACTTTACTGTAGTGAGTTTAGGAGTTACCTCAGGCGTCAGCTACGGGGACGTGCGCGTTCTGCTAACATTGATAAAAGAGTCCATAAAGAGTTTCCTAGTTGGTTTACACGTCAAATATGTAATGACAACAGCCCATACACAGATGAATTCAAAGCTCTTTCTCTCGGTCCGTTAGACCATGCACGAAGGTTTATCACGTATAATGTCAACGGCTTCAAGTTTTGTACGGTTGGACGTGATCAGGGATTGCTCACACAAAACTCTGGAGTTTGCGAGACATTCGGAACGAGATGTTATGCTAGCAATAGTGATGGCAATATGCGCTTTGGAGGCGTCACTTACTATGGAAAGCTAATTGACATTATTGAGTTGAGTTACCAACTTTTCATCGTGACACTGTTCAAGTGCTCCTGGGCAAATATGACAACTTCACGGGGACTCGCTACTGACCATTTGGGCATCACCTCAGTTAATTTCTCTAGACTTATTCATACGGGGGCATCTGAAGATGATGAGCCATATATCCTTGCTTCTGAGGCACATCAGGTTTACTATGTCGAGGACGAGAAACATAAAGACTGGAATATGGTCGTTCACCTCAAGCCACGGGATCTTTATGATATGGGTGATGGTGACATTATTTACGACAGTGAACCCTTCCAACCCTCGAATTTTGAAGACTTCTTTCCTCAAGGAGATGATAATTTGCCAATTATCAGGTATACGTCTTTTCTTAAATTATTTAAATGATTAACTACTAATTACTAATTTTTTCCAAATACATTATAATTCTAACAAATTTTTTTAAAATGTGTCCTTTCAGGCCAGATGATGATGGAGAATAGCAACATCCAAAATTTTTATTATTAAAAAAATTTTCCGTCCATAAATACATATGTATAAATTAAAATTGGTACAGTTTTTAAAAAAATAAAAAATAATAAATTTGTAGTGGTTACATAACCGCTACAAATTTATTAAAAAATTATAATTTGTAGCGGTTATGTAACCGCTACAACTTATAACCGCTACAAAATACTAGCGGTTATGTATACGCTAGAAAATGACTAACAGATACAAAATGCAATAAAACGCTACAAAAAAACCGCTACAATTCATTTACTCCATCTCTTTTCTTTCCTCTCCTATTCTTCCTCATAATTCTCTCTTTTTTTCTTACTCTCTCATATGGTGGTTTCTTTCTCTTTACTGTATGGTAAGTGAATTTTATTTTATAAGTCATTCTATCTTTTATTTGTTTTTACTTAAAATTTACTAACATATTTATTTCTCCTTTTCTTTCAGATTTTTCTTCCTCACACTTGTCATGCCCTCCTCAACTGATTCAAATACCCCTCAACCTAACACTATAGGTTCAATATTACAAACTGTCTCACCTTCAATTCAACTATTTTATTAATTATTTAATTCAATTATCTTATTAAATTAAATTCACTTCCTTTGACACACTCATAATTTAATTACATATTGTTTATTACAAAATTTAAACATATAAAATGTAACACAACTAATTATACAAATTAACAAAAATTCTTCAACATAATCTATTTAATGGTTTTTAAAATTATAATATTATATTTTCTAATAATGAAAAACAACAAATTTTTTTTGTCACGGAAAACTTTTCTAGCGGTTCTAAACCGCTACAGATATTTCGTGATTCCGAAATTTCTAGCGGTTCAAACCGCTAGAAATATTTTTGGCGCCATTCCAAAAATTTAATTGGCGGGAATATTTAATTTCCACGAAATTTCTAGCGGTTCTTCAACCGCTAGAAATGTTGGGGCGCTAATGAAAATTTTTAATTCCCAGCAAAAATGAGATTTGGTTCAGAATATTTCTAGCGGTTATCAAACCGCTAGAATTTTTTTCCTTTTAGCATTTTCTAGCGGTTGGTTAACCGCTAGAAATTTTCTAACATTTTGACCATGCTGTGCAACGGTTGCCGTAACTGCTAGAAATTTTTTCTTGGACCTAGGTTTCGAGCGGTTTTGTTAACCGCTACAAATGTTATTTGTTGTGGTTAAAACCGTTAGAAATGTCTCACTTTAACCGCTACAATGGATATATTTTTTTGTAGTGTTATATGAAAATAGAAATTTGGCCAAAAGCAAAAGGAAAAGAGAAAAGATGCAATAATTTTTTCATATATTACTAGTTTGGCAGTATATGAAAAATGAAATATGCGTCTGTTAGATATCGTTGTAGCCTATACATGTGGCTCACTAAATAATGAAGTTTACATGAGAATTCTTGAGGGATTTAAAATGCCAAAAGCATTTATATAGAAGAAAATCATCCAATGCTTAAAAATATTATGTTGAATAAGATAATCTGAGTATACATATCTAGCTTAGAAAAATGTATTAGAAAATAAATAATTTCGTATCTTACTTGACCCGTAGATCAAGTTATTGAATGCATCAATGATTGCAAAATGATTGATTTTGTTATGATAATTTTGTTTGCAAAATATATTCAACTAAATAGATTAGAAGTCCCATATATTTATTCTATAATAATATCTCGCATGTGGTTTTTAATTGCTTTATTAATGTAATTAATAGGGAAAATAGTAAAAAAAAGACCTCAAAGATAGAAAAATTGCGAACAAAAATTAATTTATAATATCAGTATTGGTTCTAACAATAATTGATAAGCAAATAATACTAATTTTTGTGAATGATGTTATGAAAAATGATAGAGAGTGATGCTGTTGATAGGGGGAGTAAAAGTGATGTTGTCATTAGGGGGAGTAAAGATCATTTTGTACTCTTTTCTTTAGCAAAGATTTTGTCCCACGGGGTTTTTCTGTTAAGGTTTTTTAACGAAACAGCTTCAATGTATATTGTGTATTCTTTTTCCTTCACTGGGATTTTGTCCCACTGGGTTTTTCCTAGTAAGGTTTTAATGAGGCACAATATTTATTTATGAACATCCAAGGGGGAGTGTTGTAAATATTATGTTGTGTGGATGTTCATAACTCCTTAGCCCCTTGGGATTCCTTCTCATGGTTAATAGCATTATACCTTATAACTCCCAAATTGAAGGGTTTCAAGTATGGATTTCCTATAACCTCCAATTGTACAATTATGTTGCTTAATTCCTTTCTTTGTGTACTTGTAACTCTTTAGGTTAGTCTTCAATATTGGGGTCCTATAAATAGGAGATGATGTACACACATTTGAGACAATGAAGTGAATGAGAACTCCTCCTTAATTTCTCCTCCAATTTCCTCTTATTTTTTCCATCTCCCTCATCTCAATCTTTGTACTTTTCTCATTTTTCATAACATAACTCTTATTTTTCTCTTTTTGGCATAAATAAGAGCATATGCAACCAAAACTATCACATTAATAAATAAGGCTAATTGTGGAAACTTCAAACTCTTGAAGAAAAGTCGATGGAAGTCTCTCACACGGCTTATAGTCTATGGATGAGAGGAAAAGCCAAGTCAATTCTCATGGTGGGCAACAAATACTTTGCCTCTGTTCTTCTTCGCTATTAGGTTAGAATGACACATAAATGATTTCCAATCATTCATATATCCGAATCTCCCCATTTATTTATTCAAGATCTCGGATTTAAAAAATTTAAAGCTTGTTATATATAATTTTGAATTCATATTGAGAGTTTGTGTATCCTCCAACACTATCATGAAGGCAAAAAAATCTTGGCTCTAAATACATGGCCTTTGTGGCAAGTTTGGAGTAGCGATGAAAAAGACTTATAAATGCGTATCATGTAAGTCGAAACAAAACTTCTCTCACATACTTATCTTGTATTTTGTAAATTATGATTAAAAAGCTACTTATTATAAGTTATTCCAAACATGATCAAAGTCTTTGATCATGAAGCCTTTCACACATACAGTATATATTTAATTTCACAATTTATATATATTGATGATGATTTTAATTTTTACTAATTTTCTTTATATAATTGTAAAATTAAGCCATCAGAAGTATTTCATAATTAATATTATCATTCATATATACATCCAAAAATTACATTTATAGTATATACTTGATTTTGCATATGTCTTCGTTGATTTCCCCGAAAGTTAAATTTTAACTCTTATTTTTCTCTTTTTGGCGTAAATAAGAACATATGCAACCAAAACTGTCATATTAATAAATGAAGCCAATTGTGGAAACTTCAAACTTCTAAAGAAAAGTTGACGGAAGTCTCCCACACGGCTTAATATTAGATAGTCTGTGGATAAGACGGAAAGACAAATCAATTCTCGTGGTGGCCAGCGAATACTTTGGCTCTATTTTTCGTCACTATTAAGTTAAAATGATATATATGGTGTAGTAAATGATTTCAAATCATTCATATATCCAAATCTCTCTGTTCATTTATTCAAGATCTTGGATTTAGAATAACCAAAGATTTCCATCAAGTGGGAGTCTTGTGAATGCAACAATATTAAATATTTGGTGCTAGAGTTTTGCTGCCTTCTCTAACCATGATCAACTTAATTTAGATTATATAAATCTTTCAATTAAAACGAATCTGCATTATAAATTTTCAATAATAAATAAGTAAAAGATATATTTTTATTTCTTAATATGTTCTTATAATTTTTGACCAAATTTTTTTCTTATAATAAATAAGAAAAATGATGAAAAAAGAATGTATGGGAAAATATAACTGAAAAAAGAGAGTGTGACAAATAAGAGAAAATAAATAATTCTGCAACTCTACTATCTTGTCGCTAAATTGTGCTTGCTAATAACAAAAATCCTTAGCTTGTGTCCATCTGACATCAACTATTTTAATTTTCTAACTACATGTAAAAAAGTAATGTGACTAACTACCCGATAAAGAAAACACATATTTTTTTTAAAAAATTAATATTTATTTTTAAAAAATAAAATTATACTATCTGTTTAAGTTCAAACTTAAAAAATTTGAAGTCTTTAGCCTAGCTAGTTCTTCCATAATGAAACGTAAAAATGGACCACTACCCTCTCTATTCCTATATCAATATATTAAAATAGGATTTTAAATTTACTGTATGTAGATTGGAAAGTGTGGGTCTCCACCCATATTTCCAAGTCTGTATTCTTATTCTTTCAATTTTGGAATGAAGTGTCATTCTCATGGTGGATACAAACATTGTGAAAGAGAAAGAATCATGAAGTCTTTCTCACAGGATGACAATGTCAAGGTTGTCAAGAGAAAATGCCTTTAATCCTCCTAAGAAGAGTATTTCGCAATTTATACATATTGATGATGATTTTAAAATTTAACTTCATTAACTATAAAAATAAGACATCACAAAAGTATTTCATAATAAGTCATGCATCCTAAAATTATATATATTTAAATTATATATCTAATTTTGCATATGTTTTCTTTGATCTCTCCCAAAGTTAGCTTTTAACTCTTATAATAAGAACATATGGAACCGAAATTGTTATAATATCATTAATGAAGTCAATTGAGGAAATTTCTTAAAAAAGAGTCTCTCACATGGCGTAATATATCTGGACAGGATAAGAGGGAAAGACAAATCAATTCTCATAGCGCCCAACAATTCAAATACTTTGTTTTTCATCGCTCATTGAGTTCATAATAATTAGGCAATTGGAGTGTTATATCTAACATTATATTGCATTTTTATTTTATCAATATTATTATATATAATATAAATTTTATAACGAGTTATATGATCTATAAACTAATTTCTATAGGAGCTAAATAATTAATTTACAAATATTAAAATTAAAAATTTATATACCTTAATTATTTGTAATAAATGTGTGTTAAAATTTTTTTATTCTTTAATATACACTTTTGATTATTACTTCATTACTAGGAACCTCCTTTCATATAGAAATTAATAGGGATATGTTAAAAAAATATATAAATTTAAAAAACAAAGTGGATTAAGATTTTATATTTAATAAACTTTATATTAAAAATTAGATGAAGTAATACATTTCGCAACAAAGTTTAAATTTTCCCCGTACAATGTGTTATGAATTGATTGAAATCTTTGCATTAGCAAGTAAATGATTTTTTGTCCAGCAGAAAGTCATAGGATAATCATTTTTAACTACTCGATGATAGAGTTTTGTCACATTTTGTAGCTATGCCCGGCTCAATCCAAATCAATTCGAAACGTAAGGAAAAAAATACATCTGGTGGTGGGTGAAATCCTAAACAATTTATGAAAAATATTTATATATATATGTATTTAGAATTTAATCCTTTTTTTGTCAGATATTAGAATTAGAATTTAATCTAAACATAAAGTTTAGTTCGAAACTCAAGTTCTCAAATCAAATTTTGGACGCCTCTTTCATTTTAGAAGTCTTTGAAGTCTATCTTACGACAACTCTGCTTTCTTCTTTGGACCTTGACTAATTTAATTTGCTATTACATGTAAAAAAGTAATGTTACCACCCGAAAAAGAAAACACACAAAAAATTTTAAAAAATTAATATTTTCTTAAAAAAATAGAACTATAATATCTGTTTAAGTTCAAATTTTGACAATTTAAAGTCTTTAGCCTTGCTATTTTTAAAAATGAAACGTAAAAATGAATCACTGCACTCTCCTATATCAATATATATTATGGGATATTAAACTTATCGTCTTGTATATTGGAAGTCATGTGTCCTCCAATATTTCAAAGTCATATATTCTTTAGGAAAAAATAAAAGTCTATATATTCTTATTCTTTCAATTTTGGAATGAAGTGTCACTCTCATGGTGGATACAAACATTATGGAAGCAAATGAAACGGCGTAGAAATTTACCAGGCAATAATACACAAGGTCTGTTTGGGATGATGATAAAAAACACTTATAAGCACATTTCATGTAAGTTGTGATAAAACTCCTCTCATATACTTATATCGTATTTTGCAAGTTATTATTGAAAAGCTACTTATATGTTATTTCAAACATGCTCAAAGTCTTTGATCATGAAGCCTTTCACACGTACAGTATATATTTAATTAATAATTTCACAATTTATATATATTGATGATGATTTTAATTTTTACTAATTTCCTTTATAGAATTGTAAAAATAAGCCATCACAAGTATTTCATAATTAATATTATCATTGATATATGCGTCCAAAAATTATGTTTATAGTATATACTTAATTTTGCATATGTCTTCGTTGATTTCCCCAAAGTTAAATTTTAACTCTTATTTTTCTCTGTTTGGCGTAAATAAGAGCATATGAAACCAAAATTGTCATGTTAATAAATGAAGCCAATTGTGGAAACTTCAGACTTATGAAGAAATTAGAAGTTGATAAAGTCTCTCACACGGCTTAGTATTAGACAGTATATGAATAAAAGGGAAAGAAAAGACAATTCTCAACGAATACTTTACCTCTGTTCTTCGTCGCTACTAAGTTAGAATGACATATATGGTACAGTAAACGATTTCCAATCATTCATATATCCGAATCTCTCCATTTATTTATTCAAGATCTCGGATTTAAAAAATTTAAAGCTTGTTATATATAATTTTGAATTCATATTGAGAGTCTGTATATCCTCCAACACTATCATGAAGACGACAAAATCTTGCCTATAAATACATGGCCTTTGTGGCAAGTTTGAAGTAGCGATGAAAAAGACTTATAAATGCGTATCTTGTAAGTCGAAACAAAACTCCTCTCACATATTTACCTCGTATTTTGTAAATTATGATTAAAAAGCTACTTATTATAAGTTATTCCAAATTAACATGCTCAAAGTCTTTGATCATGAAGCATTTCACACATATGCAGTATACATTTAATTTCACAATTTATATATATTGATGATGATTTTAATTTTTACCAATTTTCTTTATAGAATTGTAAAATTAAGCCATCACAAGTATTTCATAATTAATATTATCATTCATATATACATCCAAAAATTACATTTATAGTATATACTGACAGCAGCAAAAAAAAAGATAGTAACGCTGTTAAAAATGCATCCACATGTATCATTCAACTTTAAAAGAGATTAATGACGGCAAATTCGGTCTAATAGCAGCAGATATGAAGGCTAATTGGTTTGGAGAAGAGTGAATAATGGCTTGATAGGAACGGTTAAGACTGCTTAGATATGAAGGTGATACGTGGTGAATCTTAATTAATAGTGTAATTCACTATTAATTAATCAGTCTTATGGGACGTTTATTCATACTGTTATTTACCAGTATGTTGTGGGTCTCTGCTCACAGGAAGTTTGAGATGAAATGTACTGTTTACAATTCATCAATAATTTATTAATAATGTCTTTATATATATGAGATTAATTTGAGACGTGACAGTGACACATTGATATCGATATTGATATTCCAAGTATTCTACAAATATTTCATCATATTCAATATATAATAAGCTAATGGTCATCCTCTTGTTTGTTAAGAGTAAGCCCTCGAACACATTTTTTTTAAAAATAAATATGGCAGTGACATGGTGTTCTCTAGCAAAACATTAGCAAAATATAAGGTGAAATTTTGCTCCAAAAGTTTTACTAAAAAACGTTGGATACTCAGAAAAATTTGCCCTAAAAGTGTAAAATCACAACAATATTACCTTCTACTATTAAAAAAAAACTAACGTTTGACCATAAAAATTACATAAAAATAAAAAGATCATGGGTAAAATTGCACCCCTAAAAAAATCAGGGTGCTGAATGTGCCTAATAAATAAGATTAGGAGTACTAAATTTATACATTAACCCATTCATTTATAAATAGAATGTTTTATTTTAAAAAATCATGAATATATATTATTTATTTATTATTTTTTTGAAATGTGCTTATATTAAATAAGGATAATGTTGAAAAGTTATTAAATTTTAAAGTAGTTAGTTATACTTAAGATATTTATTGATTTAAGTAAAATATGCTAAAAATTACTCATAAATAAAATCAAAGGAGTACAACATGACCTATCGAACATTGAATATTGATTAACAACTCCCCTAAAATCAAGAAAATTACCTTACCATTTTAAATTGGAAAACATTAATTGATCTATCCTTATAGCTACCTAGATTAGGTCAAACCAAATGGTCTAAATCATTATCACAAAACTCGGATCAACCCGGTTTTTGTGCAGCCCTAAAAACAACATTCCAAATTACTAGTGCAAGTCATCTAACCACTTGGTATAGAACCTAATCTAGCCTAACCAGTTAGTCTGATTTAGGTTGGTTCGATTTTATCACAATATTTATTTAGATTAGACTAGACCATCTCAGGTTGAACCACACTAGATGAGATCATTGGGTTTTTCACACCCCTACTTTTCAAATGGGAACCCTAAGGTACCATTATTTAAGTGCCCAAAACATCTGCTAACAGATCTTTCATTAATAGGCAGTTGGCTAATCAGCTTCATGCCAAGGTACAAAGACTAGATATTAACCAGAGGATTGTATATTAGAACAAGCTAACAAAAACTTCAATGATGATGAGCACGATCCATCATTTGAGGGATGCCTCGCATGGTTGGTCGAGATGAAGGGTTGGTTTGTTAACATGAAATAGCTAGATCTGCAATCAAAATCACTTCCTTCATCAACTTTTGCTGCTCTTTAGGAGCTGGCAAACGGGGGTCTAAAATTGCTTTGAAGTTGATGTTTGGATCACCATCAAAGGAGTGTGCATGAGAAATTAGATCACCAGGATGCTTTCCCATGAGAATTTCAAAAGCCAATACACCAAAGCTAAGCACATCACATTTCTCAGACACTGTTATTGTATATGCAAGCTCTGCAATATCAATTAGAACGAAGTGATCACTTGAAACATTTGTAAGTAATGACAATTAGTTGTGAATTTGTATGACTAATAAGTAACAAACTTGGAAAATAGAAAGTTTAAGTTCATACTCATGAATATTAACAGAGGTTTCTATAATGTCTTAAATAGAGTTACACATGGCATTAAAGTTACCTGGAGCAGCATAGCCATGTGTGCCAGCAAATGCCGTCAAAATTGATGAGTTGGACTTCAAGAACCTTGCTGTGCCAAAATCTGACACATGGGCTTCAAGATTTGCAGACAATAATATATTTTTGCTTGATATGTCTCTATGAATAATTGGTGGATCACAATCATGATGCATATAAGATAAAGCTTCTGCTACGCATTTGACAATATCCACCCTCTTAAGCCAATCTAACTTTAATGCCTTTGTGTCACTTTTCAAAAAATCAGCTAAAGTCCGACCTTCCATGTACTCATAAACAGCAAAGTGTGTGATCTTTGTGAGCAAAACCCGTAGAGCTTCACAATGTTTCGATGGCAGATTTCTGTCATGGCTTCAATCTCACTCTTCAAGGCTTTTAAACTTTCAATGTCTAAATCATATTCTTCACATCTAAACTTCTTTATGGCAAATTGTTCACCTCCCTGCATGACCATTTTGTAAACTTTTCCAGAAGCTCCTTGCCCTATACAATACTTGTCATCAAAGTTCTCAGTTGCTTCAATTATGTCATCATACAGATTTTTCCCATCAAAATGTAAGATTGAAAATGGACTTTCCTTCATGATTCTTGACTTCTTTTCTATAATTATTGAGTTTCTTCTTGAACATATGACAAAAATCCCTACTAACAACAATGAAGCAAGCAGTACACCTGCTAAAAAAGCAACAACATATATCACAACTTTCCCTTTGTTGCTTCTCCCATGTGATATTGAAACATTGCAAGGTCTCAAACCTTGGATTATCCCACATAAATCTTTGTCATTACTCAGATCTAATTGATAAGAAATATTAAGTACGCCACTGTTTGGTACAGGACCCTCCAAATTGTTGTAAGAGACGTTGATGCTTGACTAGCTCAACATTGTGCTGAGGGAATCAGGGATAGAATCTGATAAATTATTATGAGACAGATTCAGATTTATCAAGTTGTTGAGCTTACTAAGATCAACAGGGATTTCTCCAGAAAGTGAATTATAACTCAAGTTCAAAAAATCTTCTAAGGAGTAAATATTCCCAATTTGATGTGGGATTTGGCCGTTGAAGTCATTATGACTCAAATTTAAATCAAGCAGCTTGTAGCCATTCCCTAATTGATAAGGGATAGGTCCACTAAACCTATTCATTGACAGGTCTAATGACTCCAAATTAGAAAGACTTCCAATGCTTGCAGGCATCATACCTGAAGTATTGTTTCTGTTTAATTCTAGAAGGTATAACATGGAGGCATTTCTGATTTGTGTTGGAATCTCGCCGGATAGATGGTTCCATGATAAGTCAAGCTTTTGTAGTTGTTTCAATTGAAATAGCTCACCTAGAATATTTCCCTTAATTGAATTGCCAGCCATGGTAAGAGCTTCTAAGATTTGGCAGGAACCCCAGTTTGCGGAGAGCTCACCTTGCACTCTGTTGAAGCTGATGTCAATGTAAGGGAGATCAGGATAAACTCCAAAATCCTGATCTGCATGTCTTGTCAATTGGTTATGTTGAAGCTGAACTCTGTATAGAGATGAACAGTTTTTCAAACTTAGTGGGATTGGACCAGAGAGACTAGTATAAGCTGCAGTGAAATTCACAAGCTTACCACCTCTGCACACTTGAGGTGGTAGATGGCCACTAAAGTTGTTATAAGATAGATGAACAACAATCAAAGATGAAGCATTTCCAAACTCTTGGGGCAATTCACCATGTAAATGGTTGCGATGAAAGCGAACATCAGTTAGATTGGTCAATCTACCAATACTAGGTGGAATTATGCCTGAGAGATTGTTTAAAGCCATTGAGAGTACTCTTAGATCTGTATAGTTACCTAGAGATTGTGGTATAGACTCAGAAAAGTGGTTTTTATCTAGAGATAGAAATTGGAGCTTCGAGAGGACTCCAATGCTTTCTGGTATATTGCCACTGAGTTTGTTATGTTGAAGATTGAGAATAAGAAGATTTGGTAATGCCGAGAAGTTCAACTTTTCAATGGTACCTTGAAGACCAGTATTGTTCAAGCTGAGTTCAATCACGCTCCCTGAAGAATCGCAATTAATTCCACGCCATGAACATGGGGTTTGAGCTCCACTGGAGTTAGCTTGTGGTGGAGAGACCCATGAATACAAAATTGGTTGCTTTGGGAGACCCTGTTTCCACTTGAGAAGAGCTTCAGTTTCTATAAGTCCTGAAGTGATGGGACATAGTGTACAAAAAATAAAGCAAGGAAGAGGAAGTAGAAAGAATACAAAAATTTTATGTTGGGCCATGTTTCTGAATGTGCCTGTATGCATGTTCCGCTTAATATTACATTATTGCAAGAAAAGTTGAACTCCTTGTAAAGCAATGAATAGTTTAAATCGCATGTTATCCTTGTTTCTGAATGTTCTTGTTTGTTCAAAGCAGGGTTCCAATGTTATATTCCATCTACTTGATTCCCTTTGAATAATGGAAAAATTTAAAATCATATACAAGTCGTCGTTTAGGTTAGAATGATTTTGACACAAAATATAAGTGACTGTCTCTTTCAAATTTGGCGGATGAGGTTATTAATTTATTGTGAAACCAAAATATCTTACAGTATTACTTTATGGTTAGAGAGACATTTTTTTTAAAATAATAGTGAATGGTATTACTTAAGAAAAGCAAATAACAATATAAAAAAATTATTTTTAATCAAGATCCACTCCTCGGATATTGATTAAAGATATAAAAATTCTCTTCTAACCTATGAGTAGCTTCCCCTAAACTATCAACAACAAATAAATGACACCTGTCCACATGTCTAATTAAGACTTGCCCATCCATATTGATTATGACCCTAGTATCATATATGATATCTTTAAACAGGTGTTAGAGAGAGATTTTGGCATGCAATAATTGTCGAGAAACTAAAACTAAATATCAATTTGGTTCGAGTCGTACCGATAGATACTGTACGCCACCGTAGGTAAATGTGAATCCGACACTTCACTGGATTAAACCAACCCACTTATATTATATTCACAACAATAATAACGAGCTAAAAGATAAATGTTGATTTTTGAACAAATATGATGACAGATGACATATATGCTAGCTTTATGACACTGCCAGAAAAAAGGTTTTTAACGACAGTTATTAAGGGTTTTTCACAACGGATTTGGAGTGAGGTGGATACAGTCGATGTTGAAAGGTAAAGAAACATAGCGGTTGAAAACCACAGTGGAAAATTGATTTTCCACACTAACTTTCCACAACGGTTTTTACATAACCACCATTATATGATCATTTTTCATGGTGGTTTAGTTAATAACCACTGTGAAATTTTTTTTTAACAGTGGTTATTAAAATAACAGCCGTTAAAAACACAATTTTTTAAAAATACTGCATGACTTTCTTTTTAGCTGCCTAAAGTTTACAATTCCAAATAAATGTAGGTAGCACAGAATATGCAAAACAAGACCATATGAATATCAAATAGCTAGTTAACATATCCAGCAAGTATTGAATTTCTTTTTAATATAGGCACAAAAGCTTTGAGAGGCAAAGTAGAGTCTGCATCTTCAAAGAAAAGTAACAACTGAATTCGTCTATACAATAGAAGTAAGGAACATGTATAGGAACTAAGAAAAAAAATCTAATAAGGAATTTTTTGAGGAATGACCTAACTATTTCAAATATGCTCAAAATCTTGTAGCAATGTTGTTGACAAAGTGTCCCTCAACAAGATGATGTCATCCATAGGATATGGCGCAACATTTTGAAATACCTATAAATAAATAAAAAATAACATAGTGAACTTAATCAAAAATATGAAATGAATTGAGGAATGACATGCAATGTAACTTATCTTAATTTACATCGTCTAATTTCTCAGTCGCCCCTGTCTCAATGATGTCATTTATGTAGCAGATGACATAATATCTACATTCAACATACCCTTGTTAACAGCAGTACTAACAAAATGAAATATAAAATTGAATATTAGATTTTGATTATAAATATTAACTTCAATTATTGAAAAATATTTAAAGTATATATTTAGCTCAAAACATATATGAAACTCTATCACGAGAGTCTTCATTCACAACCTTCTCCTTTCCAGACAGTGTAGTCTTTCTAATTTCTCCATACCATATCCAATTTGTATACCTCAAATTTATCCCATCATAGATAAGATGCTCTTTTATCTCAGAAATACTCCGCCGACTATTGTTTAAGCATTTGACACAAGGACAATAGTACAATCTATCTCTTTTACTAGGGACATTTCTTTGAGCAAACTCAAGAAACCTTTCAACCCAATCCTCATATTCTTTGCTAATTCTTTTAGCTTTCATTCAACTACGATCCATTATTTTATAGAGTCAACAAACATAGTTGTCAAGCTTAATTCTAACTTCTTAATTTAAATATTAAAATAATTAAATAATTAAATGTTAATCAATAAATTAAAATTGACTAACACTTAATTACAAGTTAAAGAGAATGTCTTTTTTTAAAAATAAAAAAAATGAAATATATAATTACTTTTAAAAATTAGATTAAGTAATTTCTTAAAAATTGGTATATATAGTAAATGAGCGAAAATGTTGATAAAAATAAAAAATCAAACAAACATATATAAGTTCTGTAAAATAGTTAAACAAAAATTATTTTAATCAACATTAAAACTATTCTTCATAACATATTTCAACATGCATAAAATTTTATAAAAATATTCAATTAATTTAATATAATTTCTTTTCAAACACTTGTTTCTAATTTAAAGTTATAGAAAAAAATAAAAATAGACTTGTATATAAAATTTAGCTTTTTGTAAAAATAAATTAAAACACATATATACTTAAAAAGTAAATTTTTGTAAAAATATTATTCAAGTCCTCTATTCTAATTTTTCCTATAACAAATCTTAAATTATTTAAAATATAAACAAATCAATCAATCAACCAAATCAACTTTACAATGTAATAAACAAATTAAAGACAAGATAAATTTGAAAAAATATAACAAATAAAATAAAAATAAAAATTTAATTTCAAACCAATTTAATAAATAAAGATTCTTAAAGCTAAAACTTCTGAATCTAAAATGAGAAAATGAATGATATTTATTGGCAATGAAATTTTAAACAACACTTTATCATCAATTAAAGTTCATAACGAAAAAAAAATTCACAAAACACTTAATAGATTATTTACAAAAAAAATTACCAAAAATTCGAAATAAATATCAAAAAATTATAAAAAAAATCAAAAACTTCAAAATGAATCAACTTCAAACATTTAAATATGTTTCTAATACTATATATAGGAAGGAATTGAGTTTTCTCACACCAAATGCCACCAAGTAACACCTCGAGCACATAAAAAACATAAAATCAACAATGCAAGCCAACCACAATGTAAAACTTACAAACCCATTTAAAATACAACAGATTTTATGGTCAAAACATTCAAAAAACCAAAAGCAATTGAAAAGAATAAAAGAAGAGAATACTCACTCAGTAGAGACAATTCAAATGCGAGAAGAAGGACGTTCAAAAGACGGCAGACGGCGTCAAGAAACCACAAGCTAAATGGAGGAGTTTAAACAGTAGGAAAAAGGAGGGGAATGGCCGGTAATGGAAGGTCATTGGTGGTGGGATAGAGAGGGACTACGATGCCCTGAAATAAAATTGTGAAAATGAAAGAAACTGAACTTCCAGTAGGGTTATTTTAAAACTTTTCACGATAGTTTTCTAAATAACCGTCGTGAAAAACATTTTTGACAGCGGTTTTCTAAATAACCTTAGTGAAAAATCAACCATCACAACACTTTTTTATGAAAATGTCATCGCTTTTTCTTTTCACGGTATTTTTTTTCTTAACCTTCGTTATTTGGCGACGTTAAAAATCTTTTTTCTAATAGTGTGAAAAGAAACTTCAATTAATAAATAAAAATTTTGACAATATGGCATTTATTATTATTTAGTTAGTTTACTTTTAATCAAGATGCGTGTTGCCGCAATCATGGAAAAAAAAGTTTTTTGTCAAGGTTCCTAATCATGGTCAAAAAGTGAACCAAGGTGGCAATAAGCTTTGACCATCAAATCAACTATTATCAAAAAAATTAATATAATTTTAGTCCTCAATTTTATTCTTATTTTAATTTTAATTTTAATTTTTTAAGGTTTTAAGCTGTTATTTTTTTAAGTCTTTTAAATTTGTTTCCATTTAAAATAATGATTCCTCTAATTTAATAAAGAGTTATACTATTTTATTTTTTTAGGAATAAATCTATAGTTTAAAATTTAAAAGACTAAAACTAAAATTCATGTAATCCTAAAAAACCAAAAATTATATTAACTTCAAAATAACAAACTAACATTAATACTATGATCTCTTGTTTTAAAAAACCAAGATACTAAGAATCGAATCGGTTATTAGATTAATCAAGAAACTGGCTCAAATCGGAATCAACTCGAAACTAAACCAATTATGAGCAAAATAATATCTTTTTAAATATATATTAATTATTTTACATGAAAATAATACTAAAAATAAATTTTTAAAGATAAATGCTAAATAATAATTTATATATACTCTTCTGGTTCTATTTATAAGGCATTTTCAACATGTTTCACATAAACCAAGAAAAATCTTAAATTTCATTAACTCTCATTTAAAATTTAATGACTTTCCAACTTTATCCCCTATTTAATATACATTATATTTCACATAAAAAAGTCAATACAATAATAAATAAAGAATAAAATTGTACATCTATATAAAAAATTTCTCTTAATATCTTATAAATATGATCAAAAAATACATTCTTTTTCTTGTCTATAAATAGGACCAAGGAGTAATATTTTGCAAGGATGGAGATGGATATTGGCAATCCCCATAAACGGTTCCCACCCTTTACCAAAGGAAAAGAGCGGCTTTTCATTCACATGGCTCGATGCATTAATTAGTGCTTTTAAAACTACAAATATCCATGGCTTTTTGAATGTTAAGCTAAGTTTTTTTTATTGTCCCCTGCTACAGCTACTTTATTTCAAAGTTCTATTCAATTTTCTTGCACCTTCGTCTTATGCTTTTTTCATCTCTTTTCTTTCTCTTTTGTCTCCCGTCTTCTTCATCTTCGGCTTGGTTCTTCATCTTTTACTTTCTCTTTCATCTTGTTTTTATTTCTCATTCTGCTTCTTCTTCTATAGTGTTTCGAGTTTACACTTGAAACTAGAGGCATTGCCATTTAACTATATCTACCGAGCAAAGCATCCAGGAGGAAGCTCTAGAAAGAAGTACTGAACCTGTAATCCAGCGTCCTTTCCTTCTTCTTCTTTTGTTCCCCCCCCCCCCCAAAAAAAAGTAACCCGATGACCCATACAACCTAACGGTTTATCCAGTTTCCTCCAGGTTGTTACCGGGTCATACCGTTTGGTTTTTACTCCGAGTTCGTTCCTTGCCCGGACTGGCCAAGTGCCCCGGTCGCCGATTTCCCATTCAAACCAGCCAGTCCAGACTCCAGTCAGAATTTTGAAATATAATAAAGAACTAGCTTTCATATTTAGCACCAGAATATCACGTTAAATACTTCTATTCTCCAAAAAAAAAAAGGATAACAAATTTATAAAAATTAAAAAAAAAGTTAAATTAATTATTTATTTATCTTAAAAAAGTGTCCATTTTTTTAAATATACTGTCACAACTAAAAATTAAGGTGTGATTGGCCTAAAATATGAGAAAACCTTCCTTAAACGTTGAATATATAAAAAAGACTAAACTTAGGTCAAGTTAATTAGATCAAGTATGTCCATGAGTCCAATCATATTCTGCCACCTGTATTATTTTGTCCGATCAGCATTTAACCCCCAAAATCCCATTAAGCCGGTGTTACTTTTTGCCCCAGGAACTGCTTCCTCCTCTAGCAAGCACCCTTCCTGCCATCTGACATTGCCTTCTTCTCCGGGGAGCAACCCCTCTTTTCATTCTTTACCACCTTCATCTTTTCTAGCGAGTACACAACGGCGAGCATCCACTAACTCTACCGTCTTCTTCCATAGAAGACCCAAAGAAAAGGCTACTACACACCCATTAGATTCATCTTCTTTGTTAGCGACGGTGGCAGCGACAAGCTAAGCATACTTCAGAAGCGATGGCGGTGATATTGTGGGTTAATAGTTCCTTTGCCAGATTTCGTAACGAGCCCCGCAAGACAAAAATTTTCAAGCAAAATGAGCCATTATTTCTCCATATTCCAACAATCTTGTTTTGTGCTTCAATCAGGTTTGGTTTCTAGAAATTTAGATAACAAAATCATGTCTTGTTCGTCTAGATTGTGAGAGACATGAGCTTGTATGTGTCTATTAATATGCTTCGCTCCTGTTTTTTCCAAATGACGCCCAACCTTACCTTCGACATTGATACAGATAACTGAATCGAAGTTTGTTTCTCCAGATTCATTGGTGTTGCTCTACAAATATGTTTTTATTAATCATGAAACATTGAAACCAAATTGATGATGTTGATTTTGATTATGGATTTCAAATTCTGAAATATATTGTCCACAAATCTAGTAGATTTTGTTGATTTTAGTGGCCTGAGCAAGTTTTATTGATTTTAAATGCAGGGATGAATAGTAACACGAAATGGAGAGGAGAGACTGGGAAAGAGGATATGGGTCAATCATTTAATTATTAAAAAAAAAAATTTTCTGGACTTCCCAAGAGGTAACGGTGGTTTAACGGGGTTTTGGGGGTTAAATATTGATGGGGCAAAATAATACAGATGGCAGAATATGACTGGAGTCATGGACATACTTGACCTAATTAACTTGACCTAAGTTTTCTCCTATAAAAAATGCCTCATACATGTTTGCAGACACATTTAAATAGCAGAATAAAAATCTCTGATGTATTTCATGTTGAAAACAGGCCAAAATCTTACTGTAAAAATTTTGGTAAAGCAAACCCTATAAATGGGATTTTCCAAAAGTTCCACAATAACAAAATCAACATCACTGAATTAAAAAGGGGCTCCGCTCCATGCTAATAGATATATAAAATATAAATGAGATCAAGATGCTATCTCCAATCTACGTCAATCACCAAAATTATAAAAGTAAACACGAAAGTTTGTATTTAGACAAGTTTTTCCACATACATTGCTTCAACTTCAATTCAACAATAAAGCCCCTTAAATAATGTCCTAATACAAATTTGCAAGAATAAAAAGGGATGAATAATAGTACTACAACTACAAACTAAAATAACAAGAGTACATACTTCATAAACCAAAATAACTTCACGAAGACAATTATTCCGTATATATAAAATATAAATATACATATATATATATATATATATAATAATTGCATCATGATTAAATCTAACTTCTAAACTTTAATGTTGTAAAATAATTAAGAGTTATACAAATCGTTAAATAAAAAAGGTTAAAGTGTGCTCTTAGTTCTTGTTATATTTCAAAAAAGAACATTCTTTTGACTTCACATAAAGTTTTATTTTGATCCCTCAATTTTTTCAAAATGTTTTTCAGTCTTTTTAAACATAATGCGGTTAACAAAAAAATGATTTCAATCTTTTTTTGCCAAAAAAATGATTTCAATTATACCTCCATATTTCGGCCATACCTCCTTTTCTTGACAACTAATAAATGATTTATTAATAAAGCCCTTCAAAAATTTTCCATAGCCACATTAGTACATGAAAGGAAATGGATGGCTAATGCTCGATTTAAAGCCATATACTTAGTTCACATTGAATTTAACCCAAGATAGGATTAAAACCATCCATGGTCTAAAATAGACTTAAATCAATTAAATTCTTCGTTAAATCTGGACTTATCATTCATTGCACCCCCTTTCACATAATCTTAGGCTTGTAATTAATACCCTCGATGAAAAAATATCTTTCATCAAATCTATTTAGCACACTTGACTCAAGCAAGCAAAGTAAGTTCCTCAATTTTTACAACACCTCCTTTAATTTCTCTCACACATTCTCAAACATCTTGTGGGCATTCACAAAGATACATACTGAAGTTTTACGAAATTTCCTCAATTCGATCTCTAACAAAATCCAACTTATAAACACAATAAAACAGCATTCAAATCCATCTTAGAATTAATGAAAATACTTTGAAATACCTATAAGTAAGGGTGGAAATAGGCCAAACAGTCTGTCAAGAGCCTGTGGCCTGACCTATAAATGGCCTAGCCTGTAAATGACGTAATCTAGCCTAGCTTATTTAACTATCAGAACAGGCTTAGGCCTGTAAAAAGATCTGTTTACCTTATCAAGCTAGGTTCAGGCTTGATATAAGTCTGTTAGGCCTATCAGGCAGCCTGAGCCTATTATTATTATTATTTAGGTTAAAATTTTAAATTCACGGGTGTTAGAATTTGAAGCACTTATTTGTGATGGGGATTGGCTTCGCAATAAGTATGGTTTGAAAAAGAAACCAAAGGTACAAATTTTGAATTCTAAAAATAATACCATGTCTTATATTTATTAGTTATTACATTTTGTTATGATCTAATATATATTTGATCTTTTCTTCTCATGTGTTTGAACAAGAAGAAGAAATTGTGTTGAAGATTTAATGCTTTGCTGTTTGATGATTTGTTGTAATTGTAACAAGAAAATTATGTTAATTTGATTATTTCATATTTTTTGTTTGTATTTTAGATAATTTGGATTAAGTTATTGTAATTTTGAGTTGACTTATGTATGTTTGCAATTTGTTAAAAATGCAGGCTTTTTAATAGGCCACAAGCCAGGCCCAAACTAAATAAAAAGCCTTTCACAGGCCACAGATCAGACTCAAGCCAATAAACCTCATCACAAGCCTGGCCTGTTTCCAGCTCTACCTGTGAGTAGAGCCGGGAAAACAGGCCGAGCCCGTCGGGCCGGCCCTTTTAAGCCATTTTATAATTTTTTTATTTTTAAATTTTTTATATAATATTAATGTTATTAATTTTTTACATTGTTAATAATATTTCAAATATTTAGTTATTATTATCATTTTAAAATTAAATTTAGTTTTAGACAATCATTTATCCAATTAAATTTTTAAAAAATGGGTTAATTTGGACTTTAATGATGATTTGATTTATATTATATGCGTTGATATTTTTAAAACTATATATAATTTGATAATAGAATATTTTTATACTTATATAACTTGTGATTCTATAATTTGAATTAGAAATTCATGAGTTTTAACAACAATGTTTCTCACATTAAAGTAAAATAATAGTTAGATTGCAAAATTTAAAAATAAAATTCTTATAAATAAGAAAAACTTGATATTTTTGTTACGAAAGAAAATCATACTTATGAAGAAAAATAATTAATTATAGTGATGATGAAATTTCAAAAGATTAATGATAGTGTTTATTTATTACACAATTGCATTATAGATAAAACTTTTAGATGTTGTTATCTTGTTAATGAATGTTTTAGATGTTCTTAGATGTTGATGAATATTTATTTATGATACTATTTTATATTTGTGACTTAATTTTATTCATATTTATGTTTTTTTATTAATAATTTCATTGGTTTATTTTTATATTTTTATAAAAAAAATATGATAAATATAAAAAATAGTATTTTTTCTTAAACGGGCCAAAAGCCCGCGAGCCAGCCCTGGCCCTGTAGCTTAAGGACCGGGCCTAGCAAATTGGGGTATTTTTAAAATTTCAGCCCTGGAGGGCTGGCCCTTTTAAGCCTGCCAGCCCTGAAGGGCCCTGATTCCCAGCTCTACCTGTGAGTAGAACTCCTGTTCAAATGGTTAATAAACCCTCAAATTTTCCCGCTAATTTGCAACGTCCAGCTGCGGAAAGGAAAGATTTCAACCAACACCCCCCCCCAAAAAAAAAAAACCCCAAATCATTCTAACAGAAACAAAGGAAGAAGGGCCGAAGCTTAGCACACCCACACACATGGAAGTTAAACAGAAGCGAGGAAGGAGGAGGGGTTTCGAGCTTACCTACACCATCAAAGCATCAGAGAGCAGATTTTTTCTTTTTTTTGGACCAAAAATAAGAGAGTATATTCGAAGTTCTGCTCGTACAATCACACGCAAGAGAGCGTCGCGAAACAGAACAAGAAGTTGCTTGGTTGAGGGAGGCGACAGAGAAAGGAGAATGAACGGAAACACTCGCGACACCCAAAACAATAATTTAGATTGGGTACATGAAAAAGGGAGCAGATTCCCTCAGCGGCGTTTTTTCTCAGTATCCCTCAGAAGTTCATTTGAGCCATTAATTTATTACATCGTCGCCGTTTAATTTTGTTGCTCTTTAAAACGCCCTGAACCCTCAATTGCGAACATGACGTCGGTCTTCTGCAAATTTTATCAGAAACAAAATAACCAATGGAACATTTTACTTACTTTCACGGGTTAAGTACTATTCCAGGTAAAATCTACACTTTCCCTGTTTGCAGTTGACTGCCTTTGTGCTGCGAAATCTGAAATGAGATAGACAGATAGGGCTCAAACATGGAATGTTTGTGGTGTTTGAACTCAATTCTTTCATTATATTACAATTATACGTCAAGCCTGTAAATGGTCGTCGCTCAAGATATGCATGTATACTTGTATATAGACATGACGAGAGGAGAGAACCAATTCCAAATCATCAGCATGGTCCTATATACATGAAGAATAATAGTCTTACACCACAAAACCCATAACCATTCTTTCATTCGGCCCTCCCTCCAATATTCTTATGGGGTTTTAGTGAATTTAATGTTGACGGGATTTACATGCCTCCATATAAAACCAGCATGTCATGCCATAATTTATTATAGAAATAACCATCTTTTAATACTATGTAAAGTTAGGGAAGTCTAGCCAATTTTATATGACCCTGCTTCAACCAAAATGCTGTGGCTCAAAGCTAAATTGCCAACATACCTCTTACAGCTTCTTCACTTTTACATCCTCGTCTTCAAGGTACATAAAGGCAGGAAATCACTCTTAGCAAGTTTAATGTGGAGCTTCTCATCCGCAGATAAATTCCACAATGCACTCACACCCTGCTCCTTTACCTATGGAAATCACGTCCACATATTCCTCAATAATCTACAGCAAGAAATATGGATAAATGCAAGTGGTCATGTACCTATTCCTATACTTCAGCAGCCGAGGAAGAATGCCGCAGCAATCTATTTATCTCTTCTATTGGTCCGCTCTCTGACTGAATTCCTGTATAGATCGACTGAAGCTAGGGATCGCAAAAGGCCTGCAACTGCTTCACATGCTAAACTAGAATTTGATCTGAGGACTTGAACGGAAGAGTAAGAGATGCCGTGCTTCGAGTGACGAAGTGGGAGGCGGAGAGCATGAAGCCGCAGAGGGCTGTGAAGGAGAACGGAATGTCGCGAGCGCGGGAGAACAGATCGTCGGGGTTGGGCGAAAACAGTATTTGAACGGACGGCTACAATTATAATATATTGGATGGTAGAGATAAAATTTTAAAAGCTAGATGTGTCTTTTCGTGATCCCTTAGATTGATTGGACGGATATAATTTAGCAAACATATAGACTACCTCCGGTATTAAACTAGTTGATTAATTTGAGCAAATTAAAAAAATTAATTATTTATATTAAATAGATGTTGTTTTTTCTAAAATATTTTTGTTAATTAAATGTATTAGCTAGAACTACTATTATTATAAAGACTATCTTAAAAAAATAGATAAGTATAAAAGACAAATATATTAGAGTCTTTTATTTAGAACCAAATATAAGTTAAATAAGCCTTATATTAAGTACCAAAGATAGTATATAATAATGATACATTAATTCCTTTAATTACATACACTCTAATACTCTATGAAATATTTCAATATGTTATACTACCTCTAATCCTTAATATAAGATAGTTCTTGTAATAATAATAGTTCTAATTAATACACTTAATTCGTAAAAATATTTTAGAAAAAGTAACACTTATTTATTACAAATAACTAACTTAACTAATTTTCATAATTTACTCAAATTAGTCCACTAATATAAAAAACTGAAGGTAATATATCGTTATTCGATTTCAACGCGTCAATTATTCAAGATCACTTCAAAATGTCTTGAGAAGTTATCATGGCAGATTAACCATCTGGAAAAAAAAAATCTTTGGCACAAAAAACCATAAAAAACCACAACTTCCTAAAAGATATAGTTTGTCTGTCAAACAAGAACTTCAACGATCAGGAAGAAGACCTTAATTGCTAGCAACCAAAAAAAAAAAAAGAAAAGGAAGCAGACTTAAATTAAAATTGACGGTCAACATTTTCATTTGGATGATTACTCTATCATTTAATGTTGTTTTATTTTCTTAACCTTCTGTCACGTAAATTAACTGATGAGCGTAGTTAATTTTGACCGACTTTCTAAAGTTTTGTTTTGAGTTTATAAGATGATGATCGATATAAACAAATAGGCGTTATGGTGATTTGTTGTGTGGGCGAACTTCATTCTAGTGGATGGAAATGTATTCTATAATAACACATCCATCAATTTCACTATAGGAAATAAATAAAGAAATTGAAATATATAATATTCCAAATCAAGCATTTAAGAGTTAAAAATAACATAGAAGGAAGTACTGCATGATATGATGTTTTGTAAATATAGTTAAATGATTAAAATACCCTTATATCAAAAAGTTTATTAATAAGTTCTAAGTTGGCAATGATAAGTACTAAATAACAAATGACAAGAAATGTATTGGTAATGATAAGTTGTTTACTAACAAGTTGTGAACTAGCAATGATAATAAGTTTTAATAGCCAATGACGAGAAATGTATTGGTAATAACAAGTTTGATAGTTATTTAACTACATTTACAAAATGTTAGATCATGCATCACTTCTTTCCCTATCTGTTTCAACTTTAAGTGCCCGGGAAATGATAATTTCAGGATTTTCCCCCTAAATTTTTCCTTTCAATATATTAATTTATACTTTTTCAGTTATACTCAGGACTTCAACTAAGCTGGACAAACCCTAACCGGTTTGAGCAAGCACTTGTTGGTTATTAATTTTATGCTTAATAATGATATCGGTTTCTTTTTTTGGGTTCTTGGGCTACGCATTAATGACATCTAATTTTTTCTGGTAAAAAAAATGATATCTAATTTTATATTGGTTAAATAATAACTTTTTAATTTCTTAAATACAAAAATGTGAAATAAATTTCCGTGCAATATATGGATTATAAATATAAATAATGAATCCGTAAAGATTATAAAAAGTGGTCATATCTAATCATGCCCAACTTTATTTTCAGGCTTTCTACATTTGACCTAATTACAAGTACTAACAATATAATGACGATCTTGAGTGAAAAAAGAAAAAAAGAAAAGGCAATAAAATGTAGGGTATTTTTTTTTTCCAACAATAAATTTAGTGCATTAAAAGTATTACAAAAGATATAATAACAAAATTAAATATCGTTCAAAATACTTGGCGCCTCCGTACATCTCGCGGATTTTGATGTCTAGTTATAGTGGGTGAGATGGTTGGTGGTGTTTTCTTTTTTTCTTTTTTGTTTTTTTTTAAATTATGAAGCTGGATACAACACTAGACTAAAAACACTAAAGAGACAATAAAAAGTCACTACTCTCCTTCATCACTTTCTACCTCTTGTGCAAAAAGAGAAGGTTGATCAAGGATCTAAAAACGCCTATCAAGACTATAAGACATTTTAGCAAGATAGTCAGCTAAGTGGTTTTCATCCCTACACACATTATAAACGTTGACCTTCCAGTTCTTATTGAAAATTAATCTAGCATCATCAATAATATCCCTAAAAGGGTGTTGGCCATCACAACCCCTGGTAACTAGGTTAATGGCCTCCAAGCTATCTGAGTAGAGTGAGACTTCTTTAAAATTTTTGCTCTAGCATAGGTTAAGCCCATGAATAATCCCAATCATCTCCGCAATCATAGGTGGTTCATTGCTGAGTTTACAACTGAAGCCACAGATCCAATTGTCTGCTCCGTCTTGTATGACCCCTCCGCATCCGCTTCTTGCATCTTGTAAAACAGATCCATCTACTGCCAACTTGATCGCACTGTCTGCTGTCCCTCTGCCTTGTCCCTCCCTTGTTTCATTAAGGTTGTAAAATCTGCACTGTTTTGAGAGGTCCTGATCTAGGCATGCTTTAAAGAAGCTAGAAAAGCCACTGTTTTTTGGGGTGTTTTATACTCCTTGATTTCCTTCCCTTCATTTCCTTCACTTTTTTATTCATTTTTTCATTTTACTCCCATTTATTATCACGCAGCTGTCAAAAATTTTCTCCGCCTCATATTCTCCCTTAAACAAAGGTATTTCTGAAAAGGACAGTTATTATTCAAAAGAAAATTCTTGTAAACAGAAACGGAGGGAATAACAGGAATCCAAAGCAGTGTGAAGGTGTTACTAGGTTGATTTGGATTGGTGGTAGAAAAAACAACTTATTTTTAACCTGACTTTTTGAAAAGTTAGATTGGCTAATGTAATTAACTTTTATAAAAGTTAATTTGTAAAATAAAAAAGTTGTTTGAACTATGATTGAATAAGTAAGTTTAGTTAGTAAAATAACCAAAATGGATATGACTTTTATTAAATAATAAAAAATGATTAAAAATATAAAATTACAAAATATAATAATTTTAAATTACTATAATAGGAAGAAGTTATATTTAGTGAATAAAATATATTTAAATTAGAGATCATAATAATGTGAAAATTTTTTAACCAAATAGTACTACATAATTAATTGGATGATATACTCTGCATAAGTTATGTAAATATAAAATAAAAATAATATTAAAAATTTAAAAATTATAAAAACTGTTAAAAATTATTTTCACTTAAGAGAATATTAAAAATAAATAACCAAAAACTGATTGGGAAGTACAAGGAATATATAGAGAGAGAAGCATAAAAACAACATAAATATAAGGGTAAAAATGTCTTTTAATTTTAAAAAGCTGCTTTTGCATTAGTCATAAATAAGTTTTAGGTGTTTTTATAATTTTTTTTTTTTTGCCGAAGCAATCATGCTTAAGAAAAGTAGCTTTTGATCCATAAGTCAGATTAGTCAAAAGTTGTGACAAATATTTTTTAAATTTGCAAACTAACTTATCACACTTATAAGCTATTTTTTCTTCTCTCAAACGCCTTAACAAACAGCCACACTGTTAAGTGCCATGGAAAATGGTCATGTGTTCCTATTTATAAGGTTGTTATAGCATGATTCACACAAACTAAAAAAACATTAATATATATATGTCTTTCAAAATAAAAAATAAAAATCTATGCTATAATAAATGAATAACAAAATAGTATATTTATGCTAAAAATTTGATGGAAGTAATTTATAAATAGGATCAATAAAAACATGACTATTTTATTTCTGTCTTATAAATAGAACTAGTCAGATTATAATTGATTAAAATTTCCAAACGAAAACTACATGCGACTTTTCAAATGAAATTGACCCTTCGCAACAAGAGATAGAGCATTGGAAACTACACAAGACTTGACCGTCTGTGTTCACCACCATCGAGGAGCCAGAAGCATTGGCCGTGAACATCTCCGTAACCAAGGAAGTCGACTTCGAGTGGCATTTGTTCCTTCGATTTTGCCGTAAGTTCTTCACTTTCCGGGGTTGTTTTACTGATCTTAGCGTGGTATTTGGATCTGTTCAAGTATGTGTTAAAGGTTAGTGTGTTGTTATCGACTTGATCATCTTGAGATATTGCTTTGTTCGTCTCCTTTCTTTCTTGTTCCCCCACTTCTATTGTGTTTTCCCCCTGCTATTCTTTGATATTTGACAAGTAATTGCGTAAAGTGTTACCAAATGCTTTTATTCTTATGAATTTATTATGAATTACTGTTCTCAATTTAATACATGATTGGATAATCCATTCTCATTTGCTGTAGTACGTAGCAAACCATATAGTTGATGAAGCCTGTTTGAATTGTTCTGTGATATTTGTTTTTTCTTCAATGGGTAGACTTTTGACAGAAAGAAGGGGCAAAAGGTGCTTCTTGAGTTCTTGTTTCTTTGGGTGGTTTCCGAGGACTCGTTGAAAGAACTGTAAATATTGTGATGAATCCTGCAAGAACACCCGATTTTATGTGTTAGAAGAGACGATAAATTTCCAATTCAAACTGGAAGTTTTCAATGTAAATTTGTTTGGACGTGATTTTAAATGTAAATTTAAAATAATAAGAATTAATTTTTTTGATAACTAATATTATGTCAGATTTCATTTGGATTCTAATTTTGAATAAAAGACCGTCTTTGTTTAAAGTGAAAAACAAAATGCGATTTTTTGATAGTTTAGAGACTTTGTAAAAAGATGTTTATTTTGTAGAGTGTTTTTGTGTCTATGGAAAACGCAATCTCGAACAGAGCTTAAAGTGACATGTTGTAATGCTTGGGACAAAAATAATGAAGATCTGTCATTGCTTCCCTTGTACAGGTAAATAAATATACCTATAGTCTTCAATTCAAGTTCAAATGCAGCCAAATGAACTAAATTATCTAACTGTATTTTTCTGGTGAAAAAATGTTTCAGGAAGAAAAGCATCGCCTAGTCATTGCTTGTTCACAATCAATTCCTTCTCTTTGCTTTCAAAGGCCTCAGGAGAAAAATACACCTCGGAAGTATTTGAAGCAGGGGGATATCAATGGTATGGTATATATGTTTCTTATGCTCTTTTGCATTCAAATTTTGATTTTTTATTTCCACATTTGCTTGTGAAAAATGATAAACTTATTGTTATGGTAGGACCCTATCTATATACCCAACTGGGAATGAGAAAAGAGATGGGCGTGATCATATCTCAATTTATCTGAACTTGATAGTTCGAGACTCAAGTTTGTTTCCTGTCGGTTGGGAGGTCAATGCCATTGTGAATTTGTTTGTCTATGATTCTCTTCGCGATGAGTATTTTTCTACTCAAGGTACTTTAAATTCATTGTCTACTTTTAGGCATTTTTTGTTGTATTGACATAGTACTATCCTTGATTCTTAATATAAACCCAGTTGATTAATTTAAAGAAATTAAAAAAGTTACTTAATTACTTGATTATTAATATATATATATTATATGATCTCTCTAAAATATTTACGTATACCGTTAGATTGCATATTAATTTTTAAATGAGGCAAATTAGTTTGGAGAAAAATGATAAATATAAATACTTTAAAATAATTTAGTAATTTTTTTAATCTCTTCAAATTAGTTAACAAGGTTTTATATTAAAAACCAAAGGTAGTATATAGAATGGAATTTGAGACTGGCCCTTGCAGAT
Organism: Neltuma alba; assembly: GCF_004799145.2. Taxonomy (NCBI): domain Eukaryota; kingdom Viridiplantae; phylum Streptophyta; class Magnoliopsida; order Fabales; family Fabaceae; genus Neltuma; species Neltuma alba. Next base: position 51,954 of record NW_021635387.1, read on the forward strand.
GGGAGCATAAGGCGGTTCCATGAACTTCAAAGAGAATGGGGCATCGCCAAATTCATAGACCTTGCCTCATTTAAAGACCCTTCAAATGGATATCTAAGGGATGATTGCTGCACGTTTGGAGCTGAAATTTTTATTGTCAAGGCCACCTCTAAAGGATATTGCCTATCAATGATACCGGCACCTCCTCCTCTTTCTTATAGGTGGAAATTTAGTAACTTTTCAAAAGCTAATCTTGAGAAGTACGAGTCTGAACCTTTCCTCGCTGGGGACTACAAATGGTACTGCTTCCTAAAACTTCCTAGTCTTTACAACTTACTAATTGTTGGGATCCTCTCTATTTCTCAATTAAAATGACTTTAGGCCATCTTTTTGAATTGAGATAAAGAGGGGAAAAGAAAAATTAGGTGAAAGTATATATTTGGTCTTTTTTACTTGTGTTAATACAATATTTGGTCCTTAAGTTTACACTCATTTTGCTTGTGGTCCCTCAAGTATCAAACAGCAGGTTTTGGTCTTTTAAGAGGCAAAGTAGTCCAGATTTTTATTAAATTATAAGAATCAATGTTTGAGATAGGAAGAAACTTGAGGGATTAAAATCTATTATTTGAAACTTGAGAGATCAAAACTAAAAAGAAGATAAATTTAGAAAACCAAAAACTGTATTAACCTTTTTTAGTCTCTAACTTTATATAAAGTTTTAATTTGGTCTTGTAACTTTAAAAAATGTGTTTCTAAAGTTAACAGACTAAATTAAAACCTTGTACAAAATTAAAGGATTAAAAGTACACTTTTGCCAAAAAAGTTATATTGTTTGACGTTGAAGAATGTATTTCAATTGAATGTGAGAAAATAATAGATTTCGGTTATGTTTCAGGAAGCTCACTTTCTACCCTAACGGGCAACTAGAGGGCAAGGGGAATTGTATCTCCCTGTTTCTAACTATAGATGTCTCGTCCATTCCACCAAACGCTAAATTATATGTGCGTTGCACTTTGCGAGCCAGAGACCAAATCAGTTATCAACATGCTGAACGTGAATGTGAGATTGGCTCTGTTTTGAATTGAGCACTTCAATTAAATCCAAAAGATATTTCATTTGTTGTTTCCCCCTCATTTTACAGTCTATGAGCATTACTCAAAGCTAAACCCGTCCCGGGGCTCAAGATTGTTCGTGCCATTGGTCAAACTGAAGGACCCAACCAAGGGCTTCATCCGAGGAGATAGTTGTATATTTGATGCCGAGTTTAGAGTTCTGGGCTTCGTTCGAAGTTTTTCATGACTAAGCCGTCGTTAAGCAATTCGATGTTTTCTCAAGACTCTTCGTTATGTGCCATTCGCATTAAAGTTATCATTAGATTCTCCATGGCAAGAACTACTGGTAGGGTGTGTTTAAGTTAGTGGTGGGAGGATAGATTTTGGAGAAAATTGGTATAATGATTTGGATCTTGGTTTTCTGAGAAGTTATATTGATAGAATTAAAAATATTTTGATGGTTATACTTAAAAATTACTTTTTTTTTTCATGTGTAAATTCTTAAAAGGATACAATTTGATGTGATGTTTTCTCAAGTTACAAATAAAAGAGGTATTTAGTTGATTTATGCATTTATGACAGCCATTATTACTCTCATGTTGAGAATTGAGAATCCATAAGCTGATTTCAATATCTTATCCATATATTAGGGTTCTAGCCGAATAATTAATTAATTAATTAATTTTAGGATTTGAAAATGGTGCATGTCTCTTGAAATTTACGCAATTTCTGAAGTAAATATGGACAATCAAATCTAGATAGATTTTTTCCTTACAAAAAAATGTTACTCCTCTGGTCCTATTTATAAAGCACTTCCAATTTGTTTTACATAGACAAAAAAAAACCTTAAACTGCATTAACTCTTCATTAAAATATAACAACTTTCCAATTTTACCACTATTTAATATATACTTCTTTTGAAAAAAAAACTGTCTACACTATAATAAATGAAGGACAATATGGTACATTTATAGTAAAAATTTAATGAAGTGATTTATAAATAGAACTAAAAAAACTTCTCTCTCTGCCCTATAAATAGGACCAGAGGAGTAGTTCATAAGGAAAGCAAAACATCAATGATTGTAAGACAAAAAATATATAAGAAAAAAGAGGTGAAATATTGATGATATGGTATCCTCTGCTCAAGAACACAAATGGAACGGAGCATGAAGCAATTTTTATGTTACTAGAAACTATAATTGTCAATGTGAATCTAGTAAATAACAGTATAATTGGAAACAACTGTGTCAAAAATGGAAAGGCTGTCTTATTATCAAGATGATGAAGCATACCCTGAATTGATCACATTAATGTTGAAGCCAGGATTCTAGGAGGCTAGAACTTATGAAAGCTTCAAAGAAATTATATACTACCTTTGGTTGTTAATATAAGAGCTAGTTGACTAATTTGAGTATATTAAGAAAATTTGTTAAGTTAGTTATTTATAATAAATACTAAAATATCCTTGCTAGTTAAGTGTGTTAGCTTTAACATTTAATGAAATATTTAACATGTGCAACTACTACAATAATTACATTGAAAAAAAATGAATAAATATGATAGACAAAGTGGATTGAGGTTTTATCAAATTAAAAATAAATTAGCTCTTATATTAAAGATCGAAGGCAGTATTGAAAATGTTGATACACTACAACCGGTCAAAACATAAGCAGCATTGAAGAATCTAAGTGAGGATTCAGATCTAGTGTCTAGATTCTTTAGGAATCTTTGCTTGTAATACAATAACTATTTGTCTCGCTATGCTCTTAGATTACGTTTTATCATGTGCTAGACTTTAAGCAAGAGAATGAAGTTGCATAGACTTTACGCACTTCATGGCCATGATCATCACCAAACACGCATAAGTCTTAGCGTTTTCCCTTGCCTATTCTCAGGAGTTCATATACTGCTTGTTCACTTCACCTTTGTTCTTTCCAATCTCAGCTGAAAAGCAATAAAACAAAGCCTCAGAAAAAAACTCTTATTCATATGAGGAGCCGTAAGTTGAAGAGTGGAGACAAGTCGATCAATATATATGCATATATACATATATATGAAGTTCTATAAATAGTTCAACTGAGAAACTTCTTCTATAAATGTGTGTTGACGAAATTCATTCAAGATATCTTATGTTTCCACATATTAAATATAAAATCCTCACGATAGTGTCAAGAGATTTGTCACCTTTTTGTATTATTCCTTTCGCTATAGGAATGGATGGTATTTTGCGAACCAGCCTCTCAATTTGCAAAGAATGCTACTCATTTTCACAGGCTTCAACTTGTGAACGTAGAAGGTCATGCTTAGCCTGCAAAAGCAGATTATGTTCAGATATATATGTTGCAGAATTTGAAATATGAATCGACTAAAGAAAAATTAATGAATGATATAATGGTCATTTGCTAAAATCTTTAATAAACTAAGCTTCAATATAAGATCCAAAAACATGTTTTAAGAAATGTAAAAAAAAAAAATGTGTGTAAATTGCTATCAAGCATATTAGAATAAGTTAGAATGACTGAAGGAGGAGAGTGGCTTCAAAAATTGCCCCAATATCCACTAATGAGCTTGCAATTCGAGATATTTATGTTAATTCAATGGTTTTCACCATTGTTTATAATCAATCAATGTTTTAATAATTTCATTTTTTTTCCTTATAATTTCATGGCTATGAACAGTTTTTGAATAATTAATAAATTAGGAAAGGAAGAACTAGCTAAAATAACAAGAGCTAAAGTTGGATTAGATGAAGAAATAGCTATAGTCAAAGTGGTGCATGGGAAAATATATTTTAGAAACCATATACAGATATATTAACCTTTAGAAAAACATTTGGTCATTGCTATTTTTACTACCAAACTTGATAACAAATGCTAAAAAGATTGCCCATTCTGTGTCTATCAATAGAGAAACTTATATGTCAATGCTATAAACATATCTTGTTTGAAATACACACATGCACGCACGATTATAGAATACTAATACTCACTAATAATATACTTTTGGTATTCCATTGATCTGATAGACAATAATCAACATGGAACAAAACTTAATATGAAGTAGTAGTAGTTTTTATCCTCTTGATGTTTATGATTGCCCACAGCTTTCTCAAACTTCATGGTTAACTATGTAAGAGAAAACAAATACCAACGAGGTCAATTAATTGTTTTGTATCAAGTTAAGCTAAACAAAGTACAAGAGGAAATACAAGTGCAAGCACAATGGAACAACACAAAATCCTATGTGACCCTATATATCAGAACAACCCCAATACTAAAAACCAAAAAGATCCCAAAACGATATAAAGAGTAACATGACACCATCACAATTTGAAGAAGGGAACTTCTAGAAAAAATTGCACCCTACCAAAAATTTTCAATGCACATTAAATTAATGAAATTCTTGTGAAAAATTATTCTTATGAAACCTATTTCCAAGAGTGATTCCCACAAAATTCAAATAAACATTAAGTTTATGTGGGAAAATTTTTTGCAGCGTTAGTGACCATTACGTGACAAAAAATTTGAGAGGAAAAGACAATAAAGCAGAGATAGACATGCTAAATTCATCGGGTATGTTTAAGTATGTAAATTGGAGGGGGAGTTCATGCATTTAGAATTATGAGGTTCATAAACCTTTGAGGTCCTTTTACACCAAAAAAAAAAAAATTATGAGGTTCATTTAAAATTATATGATTTTAAACGGGGTAATATTGATAAATTGTAATTAATACCCAATGTTGCGACTTATAATAAGGACCAATGTAGTATCTATAAAAATCTCTATATTCATGCCCATGAAAAATGAAGAGAATAAATCCTACTAAACAAATTTTTATACTTTTAAACAAATTAATAGATAAATTATGTCATATGTGCTAGTTTAGAATGGATCTGGTTTGTGAGTATCCAAGCTTATTAGATCTAAACCGTTTAAATTTTAAATTAGATTTGAATGATCTATATTTAAAAATTGTAATTATTTATTTTTAAATAAAAATTATTTTTTAAGAAAAATGATAGTATGATATATTTTTTGGGAAAATTAATCTTTTAGTCCTTTAACTTTTAACTCACTTATAACTCAATCCCTCAAGTATGACTTCATGCAACTCAGTTTCTATACTTTTGACTCGGTTAAAACTCAGTCTCTCATGCTTTTATCATTTATAATTTTGTCTTTTGCCATCAATAACTCATGCTAACTCATTGTTATGTCAGCTTACATGGGCAAAAAATTTATTAATGTCATCTTACATGGCACCATGGCCGTCCTCATCATCATCAGAGCACCATCCGAGTCTCAAAACGGAGTGTTACGTGTTTGGCGTTTCTTGACTCTTTCTTGCTTGTTAGTCTTAAGCATTCTTAGTTGTCTATTCTCTTTTTGTAGAGCTTGGCTTGCTCTGTTTCTGTCTTAGACTATAGGCACTATATCCTCACTTGCGTCACGTGTCTGTGTTCATTATTTACTCATATGATAGTGAAAAGATCGTTAAAATTGCGGAGAACAACAAATCCAGAACCAGAAGAACAACTTAAGAGGGTAGCTTAGTTTGAATGATCATCATCTATCAACTTCACCAACGTAATGAGTGTTCTTGCTCATCACTTCGACCATATATACTCTATTAATCGGTTATATGTTCTCCATGCCATTTTAACTTTGTATATAAAATCAGGGGAGTACCTGAGGAATTTAAAATTTGTCTCCATAATAACTGTCATGAAAATTGAGGCCTTGTTTTGTAGTAGACTTGACCATTGCAGTTTCATGTGATCTCTTCCTCCATTTTCTGGTTTTCTTTAATTGGGAGAATTGCAATTAGATCCTAAAATCCAAGTTAAAAATACTTGAGGTGCCAAAATACTGCAGCTCCTCCTCCACAATCTTGCAACTGAAAATTGTCTTGAGACTTCACTGTTATTAAATTATTACCTTGAAATCTAACTGAAATTCTCCCTTTGATGATAAATTCGAGGAGTAATACATTATTAATTGCTGAAACACGTTGGAATGATTGTCTTAATTTGTTTCATTCTTTAGCGTTTCTTCAAACTTTTTTCTTCTGTATTGGTGTACTGGTGTGCTGGTGTTCACCATTTTAATGGGTCACCACTCATGAGAATACATAAATTTTTCAAAGGGAAAAAAAAAGAAAAGAACATATGAAGCGTATGACCAGAACAGAGCAGTAGGCCTTGCTCTTGCTTAAGCTCCAAGAGAAGAATAGAGAAGTAATGCCTAGCACTAAGAAGCAAGCTTTGTCATTGAGTTAAAAAACGCCCAATTCGCAACACTCTGTTTTGAGACTCAGACGGTGCTCTAATATGATGATGATGTGGACGGCAATGGTGCCCTGTGAGATGATGTTAACAACTATTTTGCCATGTAAGATGATGTAACGATGAGTCAGCATGAGTTATTGATGGTAAAGGACAAAATTATAAATAATAAATAGATGAGGGAGTGAGTTTTAATTGAGTCAAAAATATAAGGATTGAGTTGCATGGAGTCATACTTGAGGGACTGAGTTATAAGTGAGTTAAAAGTTAAAAGATTAAAAGATTAATTTTTCTTATATTTTTTAGATCCTATATCTATTAAAAATAATTACCTTAAAAAATAAAAAAATTAAATCTGCTCATTGCATCAAGAGCACTAATCAAGGACCGAACTGATTATAATTAATTTGATTAAATTTTCAAAATCAAACAACCTTGGTTTCACTGATTTCACGTGATCACGTCCTAATTCCCCGCTCCTTCCCACATTATAATTGAAATGAAAATAGACCGTTCTTTCCAACAAGAGGGACCTTCGAAAACCACACAATCTCAAACATAGCGTGTAAAGTGACCTGTTACCATGCCTGAGACAGAAATAATGAAGATTTGCGGTTGCTTCCCTTGTACAGGTAAATAAATATACCTATATTATATGGTCTTCAATTCGAGTTCATCAAAAGCTTCCAAATGAACTAAGTTATTTTGTTGTACTTTTGTGATGAAAAAAGATGTTTCAGGAAGAAAAGCACCGCCTAGTCATTGCTTGTTCACAATCAATTCCTTCTCTTTGCTTTCAAAGACTTCAGTAGAAAAATACACCTCGGAAGTATTTGAAGCAGGGGGATAGCAATGGTATTTTCTCATGCACTTTCCTAATATAAATGGTTTGAACTTAGGCTTTTGATTTCCATATATTTGCCTGTAGAAAATGATAAACTTGTTTTTGTCGTAGGACTCTGTCTATATACCCAACCGGAAATGAGAAAAGAGATGGACATGATCATATCTCAATATATGTGAACTTGATAGCTCAAGACTCAAATTTATTTCCTGTTGGTTAGGAGGTCAATGCCATTGTGAACCTGTTTGTCTATGATTCTCTTCGCGATGAGTATTTGTCTGCTCAAGGTACTTTTAGGGTATGTTTGGCTCAATGAGAGGAAGGGGAGGGGAAGGATTTTAATATTATCTTGTTTGGATTTATAAAAAAAAGAGGGGAGGGGAGGGAAAAATATTTTAATATGGACAATTTTGCTCTTATTTTATTTAAGGCGTGGGCATAATGGTTACAACATGACAAAATATAAACATAATGGTCACAACATAACAAAATATGGGCATAATGGTCATAATATGACAAAATATTGCCCTTTCCTTCCAAATCCTCCCAATTTTGGAGGGGAGGCTGAGGAGGGGAAGGGAGGGGAAATTTTAAAAATTTTTCCCTCCCCTCCTAAAATTTGTGTGTTGCCAAACAAGGGGAAATAATTAAAATCCCTCCCCTTCCCTCCCCTCCCTCCCTCCCTCCCAAATCCCTCATACCAAACGCACCCTTAATTCATTGACTACTTTTAGGTATTTTATGTTGTATTGATCGACATACTATCTTAGGTACTTAATATAAGGTCTAGTTGACAGATTTTGAAAGATTAAAGAAGTTACTAATTAAATTACTCAATTGATCTCTCTAAAATATTTACGTGAATTATTAGATTATGTGTAAAACAAATTAGTTTGGAGAAAAATAATAAATAAAAATATTTTAAAGTAATTTAGTAATTTTTTTTAGGTTTTCTAAATTAGTCAACTATATCTTGTATTAAGGATCAGAATTAGTAGTATATAACATCAAATCTGAGATTGGCCCTTACAGATGCAGGCATAAGGCGGTTCCATGAACTCCAAACAGAATGGGGCATCGCCAAATTCATCGGCCTTGCCTCATTTAATGACCCAATAAATGGATACCTAAGGGATGTCCTGCACGTTTGGAGCTGAAATTTTTATTGCCAGGGCCACCTCTAGAGGATATATCCTATCAGTGATACAAGAACCTCCTCCTTTTTCCCATAGGTGGAAATTTGATAACTTTTCAAAAGCTAATCTTGAGAAGTATGAATCTGAAACTTTCCTCGCAGGGGACTACAAATGGTACGCTAATGCTCCTTCCTAAAACTTTCCAGTCTCTACATCTTACTAATTGTTGGGATTCTCTGTTTCTCAATTAAAATGACTTTAGACCATTTGAATTTGAACTGAGATAAAGAGGGAAAAAGGGAAAATTATGGATTGTTTTTTCTTTCTACATCCATGTGTCTATGATGTTGAAGAATATGTTCCAATGGAATGTGAAAAAATAATTGATTTTGGTTATTTTCCAGGAAGCTCATTTTCTACCCTAACGGGAATGTAGAGGGCCTGGGCAATAGCATCTCCCTATTTCTGTCTGTAGACGTCTCGTCCATTCCACCAAACACAAAATTATATGTCCATTGCATCTTGCGAACCAAGGACCAAATCAGGGATCAACATGTTGAAAGTGAATGTAAGATTGACTCTATTTTGAATCGAGCACTACAATATAATTACTTGCTTTTTTTTTCTTTAACAAATTATCATCGGACTTTCAAATCTATGATCTAATTTTGGTTCAAGTGTCCCTATAGCTGCACAAGGCTCAAATAAGATATTTTCTTAAGGGTTGTCACTTAAGTTGCTTACCACTCGGCGCATTTTATAACCCGAAGGATATTTTATTTGTTTTTTTGGCCTCATTTTACAGTCTATAGGCACTACTCAAAGTTGAACCCGACCTGGGGCTCAAGATTGTTCGTGCCATTGGCCAAATTGAAGGACCCAACCAAGTGCCTCTTGCATGGAGATAGTTGTATAATGCATGCCGAGTTTAAAGTTCTGGGCTTGATCAAAAGTTCTTCATGATTGCCTTAGTTAAACAATTCAATGCCCCCCCCCCCCCCCCGGGGATTCCTCATCTCTATGTCCGATTCACGTTTAAACTATCATTAGCTTCTCCATGGCAAAACTATTCATATTTCGATTATCGGTGGGAGAATAGATTTTCAGTAAAATTGATTAAAAGTCATGATTTTGAGTAGAATAGGTTTTGGATGATTGTAATAAAAACCAATTTCATATGTAAATTATTCATCCGGTCCTCTTCATAAAGCCGAAAAAAAAGTTTTTTTATCCTATTTATAAGTCACCTTTTAATAAGGACAAGTAATATTAAAATTATTTAATTCATAAGAAAATTGGAAAAATTATGTAATATAATTTTGAAGTTAATTTTGAGTTAAAGAGGTCTTTTTTTTTTTGAAAATTTAAGAAAAAATAGTTAGAGGATTATTTTTGAGTTGAGATCTTTAAGATAATTATTTTGTGAGTTAGGAAAGCTAAAAAAGACACAAAATCCTTATAATGTGTTAAGGATCAATCTATGAACTTAAGGGCTATTTTCTTGAAAAATTCAAAACATATGCAGGAGTTAATTTTTTACTCTGAATTTTTGGAGGAGCTATTTTATGAGTCAAAGAAGAGAAGAAAAATCCATATAAAACATTATGATTAATTTCTGGATTTATTTTATAATTTCGGAAAAATAGAAAAAGGGATAGAATTGAAAGAAGAATTGAGTGTAAGGGCAAAATGAACATTTCGCTCACTTCCACACGCGTTCCCTCATATATTAGCCTATCAAAACCCATTTCCCTTCTTCATTCTTCACCTGCAATCCGAGAAAAAGGAGGGAGAGACCAAGGGAAAGCTTGAGCACCATTATTGCTGGAGAAGGTGATCGGAAAAGGTTCTTTTGCAGGCAATCAAGGTTTCTGGTATAGGTGAGCTTTCTAATCCTCCTTCTACTCTTTGTTCTGCCATTTGATGGATGATTTCGAGGTTGTGGGATTGTTGATATTCGATTAAGGTGAAGGAAATGGGATAGCCGAAAAGGTTAAGGCTAGTTCATCAGGAGACGGCGCTGCACGCGTTTTTGGTTCTGCTTTATGGTGATTTTCGAATTGCATATGCTTAATCCTTTCTCTCTGATTTTCGTCCGTCAAAACAGAGCCCAAATTGATTCTGTTATAGTGTCGGCTTTTGTGTATTTGAAAGGAGGAGATGTGAAGTACATGGGTGCATGATTGTATGTTGAATATCTGTGTTGATTGCTCTGGTTCATGTCCGCTGAAACAGGGCCTGTACTCTTTCATGAGGGTGTGACTCTGGTTACTGATAAGGGAGGTTTAGATGGTTTTGAATTTGAACCGATTAAATATGGGATTGCTATTCGGTGTGTGCATATATATACATGTGTGTGTAACGTTAGGATATATATAGGATGATGTGAGTTTAATTGGGCGTCGATCGATTGCTAACCAAAGAGGATTCCTCTAATTATTATGTTGATATAAGTGATGTTTTAAAAGCGGTAAATAAGTTTTATGAATTTAAGCTTTAAGTAGCCAAATTTCTTGTAGGTGCGTTGTCATTGGATGTGAGTTAGAAAATCTAAAATTAGTTGGAGAGGGTGCTGTCCGATTTTTTTTTTTTGGCAAGAAAGAAGGCCAAAGGCCTAAAGGAAAATTACATCAACTGGGTTTAACACCCGAAGAGTCAGTGCAGACACTCCTTTAGTTGCTCAGGACAACTAGACAGTATCGAAGACCGGTGCAGTCTGACTTTTGTTACTCAGGAAGTGTTAGAACTCAAACAAGCCCAATTAATCTATCACTAAACAGCAGCCCAAGCAGCCCAAGATATACACACCTGAGGCCCAAATTGAAATTGTAACTCACAGCACATGTCTGTGTACAGGTGGGCAGGTGGCTCTAGGAATATTCAAGAATAGTTTTCTGTATATATATCCCTGTAGTGGCACTGTTCAAAACATGAAAAATGATACCGTCATTTCTGAATTATGTTTCTCTCTTTCTTTATTACCGTTATGTCTTTTATCTTCTATTGTCGTCCTTTTGCTAAAAAGAAGCACTTCAAATGTTGAATGCATATGCTCTCTCTCTCTCTCTCTCTCTATATGTATATGGTTGCTTGTGTGTGCGTGAATCATCTTGGGTGTTTGAACTCGGAGATGGAATTTAGATTTGTTGGGGGATGCTATTCGGATTTACTAAGTTGCTGTCATGAGGGAGTATTTAATTTATTCTTTTGTCTGTGAAATGATATATATATATATATATATTTATATTTGTTAGTCATTATAATGAAGCTGCGGGTTTATTAATGGAAAGGAGATGTAACGTGCCGGTATAAAGGGGTGATGTATATAGGAGAAGGAAGAAAGAAAGCAATATATATATATATATATAGATAAAGAGACGCGCGCGCGCGCGTTGCTGATCAAGTTATTTTGGGAAGTGTAATTTATTTTGTGCAGGAGGCTGAAATTTAAGGGAAATATTATAGAATTACAAAAGAAGAGACCAGTATTCTAAAACATTTCCTTATATTTGAAGTGTGTCTGAGGACCTCTAGGAAGTGATTGAGTTTCTTTAGAAGGTTATTGATCTTATTGGAGATTTCTAGAAGTTATTAAAGAGTAATTGCTTAATTGGAATATAATGTCAATGAACATTCAAAAGTGCATGGCCGGAGGATATAAGAAATAAAGGAAACTAGGAGCTAGTTGTATTGTAGTGAATCATAGTTACCTAAAATAGATAAACATACATGTTGTTGCAGAGGTTAAAGTTGGATTTTGCTTAGTTTGATGATTTCAATGAATTTAGAGGACTAAATTGTGTAGGGATGGTGACAAAAGAAATTATAAATAAGAGACAAGATAAAGAGAGCAAAGCTAAGATTCAAGTTAATGGAAATTAAGCTACTTTTGATATTGGTTATGCATATGCGAATATATATATGTGTGTGCATGTACTCTTCTGATCCTTAATATAAGATCTATTTAACTAATTTGATTAGATTGAGGAAGTTAGATAAGTTAGTTAGCTATAACAAATATGACATGTTTTTTTTTCTAAAATATCATAATCATCTTTCTTAATATCCTTCCTCTCTCACTTACTTGATTATGGTTGAAGGAGTATTTATAAGGGTAATTTAGAAAAAATTGATAAATATGAGAAATAGGTCTTATATTTAGGATCAAAACTAACTTAATAATTAGGTCATATATTAAGGACCGAAGGAGTATTAAAGTGTGAGGGTTTAGAAAGGGAAGACATTTTTAAATTTTTAAATGTCTTGAAATATGATCAACTATCAAGAAAGGGTAGAGTTAAAGATAGTTGGGATTTAAGGGAGGTTAGTTAACTTATAAACCATAATTAAATCAAATGTTAACCTACCCTTATGAATATGATAGATTTTAATATTTGCTTGCGCTCGCCAAGAAAACACCATAAAATAGGACATTAAGGTTGGTTTTAGAAGAACGCCTATCAGGTAATAGTTCTTTCCTACCTTACAATTATGTTATGATTACTACATGTTTGTTTGTGTCATATTGTTGTTTTAAAGCATGAGAATATGTAATAGATTTTAATTCAAACGATAACAAATCAGCACATGCTTTCACTAAACTTGATGCTCATTAATTAGCAAACCAAAAAACAAAAGCCAAACTAGACATGAAATGCAACCCCATTTGTGAATAAGTCCAAATAATTAGGCACCCAACAAAGCGAATAATGTAACATCGTTGCTTATGTGCTCGTGTAGGAATACGTATGTATTTAAAATGTAGACTACTTTAGCCTATGAGAAAAATCACTTGCTGTCTCAAGGATTTTGCTTTAGTTAGTAACTCATTAGCACAGCTTTGAACATCAATCAATTTGGCAGAATGTGATTTCAAACTTTGACATTTTGGCGTTGGTCATTTGTTAATTTGTTTTAATAATCTAAGGATCAACACAAGAACAAATCATGTTTCAGAAAAGCAAACATTATGCGTCGATTACTTTAAGAATTGCTAGAGATGTATATCCACCAATTAAACTTTCAATTTAATTAACATATTTATGGCAATTAATAGTTTTGACCATTGTTTATAATCAATCAACATTGCAATAATTTCATTATTTGATCTGATTTCAGGGCCCACGAATGAAATGTTGAATAATCATAATTAATCAATTAACAAAATAAGAATACTAGCTAAAATGATAAAGGCTAAAGGTGGACAGATGAATAAACAATCAAAAAGAGTGCATGTGATCGTAGTTTTGAATGACCACGTGTGTATGTTTGTGTTGAGCTGTAAAAAGAATACCTGAATTTTGCTCCTAAGGATTTCACCACCAAAATCCTTGGGCACATGTGATGGTGTCCTTAGTTTTTTATGGTTGAAAGTCCATGGGACATGTTTTCTCTTGAAGCCCCCACTACCACTTTTGTGTCCACCAATAAAGAAATTAATCAAATATTTTGTTTGAGATTAATCAAATGAATATGACAACAAAACAACAGCAATGATTAACTAGTTAACTATATATGTAGATAAGAATCAAGAGCTATGTAATGTTTAACCATTTGATTTGTGTTAGAACACAAACAAGCCCAATTACATCTATCACTAAACAGCAGCCCAAGCAGCCCAAGATATACACACCTGAAGCCCAAACACAGCACCACACGTGAAAATTGAAATTGTAACTCACAGCACATGTCTATGTACAGCTGGCTCTACAAATATATTAGAATAGTTTTTTGTATATATATCCCCTGTAGTGGCACTTGTCAAAACATGAAAAATAATACAAAGTCATTTCTGAATTATGTCTCTCTCTTTCTTTATTACCATTATGTCTTTTATCTTCTATTATTCTTCTTTTGCTAAAATGGTATCAAAGCTGTAAGGCGTCACTACCATGATGGATCCCTCAAAAAGCCCGGTCTCGTCCTCCTCTGGTACTTCTAACCCCGTCACTTCCCAAACCACTCTCTCCAATTCTCCTCATGTCTCACATTTCATCACTGTCAAACTAAACCAAGAAAATTATCTTATATGGAAGGCACAAATGTTACTATATCTCTATGGCCAACGTTACTTCTATTACATTGATGGTTCTAATCCACAGCCTCCAACCAAACTCTCTAATGGCACTCCCAATCTAGCCTATATCAAATTGTTTGAGCAAGATCAACTGGTGTTGTCTCTCCTTATTTAATTTCTATCAAAAAAACTTATTGCTCAAGTCATGAGACACAAGACATCCAAAGCTATGTGGACAGCTCTGGAAACCATGTTCTCTAAATAGTGTTAACCTAAATATCTCCAGGTCCACCAACAACTCATTTAAAGAAAGGTGATGAGTCCATTTTTGAATATCATCAGCGTGCAACCCTTCTTGCTGATTCTCTGGTAGCTACGGGAAACCCAGTCTTTGATGTTGATTTTAATATTTATCTCCTTGGTGGACTTGGCTCTAACTATTATTCCATAGTTACCTCTCTTACTACAAGGCGAGATGTCCTTTCCTTTGAAGAGATCCTCAGTCATCTTCTCTCTTATGAAGCTCGACAAACTCAAAACATTGGCACTCAAGTCACTCACATTACTACCAACACTGCAAAAGTTTCAGATGGTTTCTTACCCACACCTACATAGTAAGGTGGACGTGGCTTCTCTTTCTACAGAGGTCGTCAAGGACGATTTGCTTTCAACAATAGAGGTTGTGGATACAAAGATGGCAGAAACTTTTATGGACGATGTGGTGGTCGTACAACACCCTCTCTCTTCTTGACCACCACAACTAACATTTGTCAACTGTGCTGTGAACATGGTCACACAGTGGTTACCTGCCCTTATCGCTATGATCATAACTTTTAGCCTCCTCACACCAATTCTTATTCTGCAAATTACTCTATATTCCCTTTTGCTATGGAAGATACACTTTGGTATCTTGATATAGGAGCTACTAATCACATGATTGCAGACTTCTCAAATCTGAATATCCACTCCACTCCTTACCAAGGTCAAGAATCAGTGCGGGTTGGTAATGGTGCTCCACTCCCTATTCAAAACACAAGTACTAGTGACCAAGGTCAAGAATCAGTGCACAAAATGACAAATACCTTCTTACTCAACTTCTTCATGTTCCTAACATTTCTCAAAATCTTTTATCCGTTTCTCAGTTTTATGTTGATAATACTGTTTTCTTTGAATTTCATGCTCATTGTTTCATTGTGAAGGACGCCAAAACTCATCAAACACTACTCCAAGGTTCCAGCCATAACAATCTTTACCCTCTACGTGGATTACAACAGCCTTCATCTATTGTTGCGTGTCTTGGTCTTCGTGCCTCTCTCAGTCAATGGCATGATCATTTGGGTCATCCTGCTTTTCACACAGTTCAACATATCATCTCTTCCAACTCTCTACCTGTTTCAACCACTTCAGTTCCCTATCAGTGTTCAGCCTGTAGAGTCCCCAAAAGTCATCGTCTACCTTTACCATTGTCTCCACACCGATCATCTGCTCCTCTAGATCTTTTTATTTTGTGATGTTTGGGGTCCCTCCCCTATTATTTCTATCGATGGCTATTGTTATTATGTCTGTTTTATTGATGATAATTCTCATTTTATGTGGTTTTTCCCCATTAGTACTAAGGATGAAGTTGTTCCTACTTTTTGGTCTTTCAAACTCTTGTAGAAAACTTGCTTAATAGAAAAATCAAGAGTTTCCAATCTGATTGGGGTGGTGAATCTCACCCTCTTAAGAAACTTTTCTCTTCCCTTAGTATTCATCATCGGATAACTTATCCTCACACTCACACACAAAATGGCATGGTTGAGTGACGTCACAGAACAATTGTTGAAATAGGTCTTTCTCTTCTCCCCCACGCTACACTCCCATGCACATTCTAGTCTTACGCCTTCTCCACAGCCACGTATCTTCTCAACAAACTTCCTACTCACACACTTAACAACCTAAGTCCGTTCCAAAAACTATTTCATCACAAGACCAATTACCAAATTTTTAATGTTTTCGGCTCTACTTGCTGGCCCAACTTGCGTCCCTACACTAAAAATAAATTGGAACCAAGATCCACTCTTTGTGTCTTCCTCGGCTATAGTACAAATCACATGGGCTACATCTACTTACACCCTCAATCTGGTCAAATTTATCTGTCACGTGATGTCCTCTTTGATGAAACCCATTTTCCTTATCATCACTTAACTCAAAATGCTACTCAGCCTAATCCTATATCTACCACCACACTATTTTTTATTTCTCCAAGCCCAATTGCTTCTAATCTGAACCCACCTGCCACACCCCTTTCCCTTTCACATGACTCACCTTCCTTTCCCACTAACCTAGATCCTGCCACGCCACACACCTCGTCGTCCTCTCCCTCTCACGAGTCATCTTCTTCCTCCAGCTCTCCCTCACCTCTACCCTCTGCAACTCAAATCCGTGCAACCCCTCTCCATCTAATGGTTACTAGATCCCATGCACACATCTCAAAACTAAAAGTCTTCTTTGATGGTACTATCCCGTGGCCCCCATGTTGAGCTCTTTCTGCCATCACCACTCCCGACACTGTACCTACCTCTGTCATTGAAGCCCATAAATACCCACTATGGCGCAGGGTTATGGCCAAAGAATTTTAGGCGCTTTCTACACTAAAACCTAGTCCTTGGTCCCTCCTGATTCTTCTCAAAATCTCATCAAGTGTAAATGGATCTTTCACATCAAATACTCACCATCCGGTATGATCGCTTCAAAGCTCGCCTTGTTGCCAAGGGCTTTCATCAACAAGTTGGTCTTGATTTTTTCACAACCTTCTCCTCTGTCGTCAAACCTGTCACCATCCGCCTAATCATCTCACTAGCTGTTTCATAAGGATGGTCCCTTCGGTAAATTGACATCTAGAATGCATTTCTCCATGGTTCCCTCACTAAAAAAAGGTCTACATGACTTAACCTCCAGGTTTTGTTCATCTTGACTACCCTCACTTTATCCATAAACTCCATCGATCCCTTTATGGCCTCAAACGGGATCCTCGAGCCTGGTTCTCTTGTCTTAGCACACACCTTACTCAACTTGGGTTCATAGGTTCCAAATCTGATCCTTCATTATTTACTTTTAACTCTCCTTCCAGTCAGCTGTATGTACCCATCTATGTGGATGATATTATCTTAACTGGCTCTTCTGATGATGCTATTACTACTATGATTGCAACTCTCAGTTCCACCTTTCCTATTAAAGACTTAGGGCCTTTACATTATTTACTTTTAAGTCTTATTCTGTCTTAGCACAAATACATTATTGACTTGTCAAACTGTGCTAACATGGCTAATGCTCACTCTATGGCATCTTTGATGGCTGTCAATACAAAACTTCATGCCACTGGTCCTTCCTTTTCTGATCCTACCCTTTATCGTAGCATCATAGGCAGTCTCTAATATTTATCTTTCACTCGTCTAGACATCTCCTATGCTGTCAATCATGTGTGTCAATTTATGCACTAGCCCGCTGAAAAACATTGGACTGCTGTCATACGAATCCCTCGCTACTTGTATGCTACTGCTCATTATGGGTTGCTTTTCAAACGTTCATCCAATTTCTCCTTGTTATTTGCTGCTATTTCTAAACCTGCACTTATTTTGATGCAGATTAGGGTGGCTACCCTATAGATTCACGATCCACTACTGGTTTTGTTGTCTATTTTGGTCCTAATATTATATCTTGGAGTTCAAAGAAACAACCAAGAGTTTCCCGATCCAGTACTGAGGGCAGAGTATCGATCCCTTGCTAACGCAACCAGTGAACTTATGTGGGTTCAAAATCTACTTAGCGAGTTAAACATCTCTCTCCCTCAAACTCTAATGCTTTATTATGACAACTTAGGAGCCACCTACCTTCCTGCTAATCCTATCTTTCATTCTCATGCCAAACACATATCACTGGACTAATATTTTGTTTGAGAAAGAGTGGCAGCCAAACAACTTCGCATTGCCCTTGTCTCTTTCAAAGATCAAATTGCTGACATTCTCACCAAGCCTCTCGTCACAAACAAGTTCATGCAACTCAGGTCGAGTCTTAATGTCACACCAGTGCCATACGACTTGTGAGGGGATGTTAGAACACAAGCAAGCCCAATTACATCTATCACTAAACAGCAGCTCAAGCAGTGCAAGATATACACACCTGAAGCCCAAACACAGCACCACACGTGAAAATTGAAATTGTAACTCACAATACATGTTTGTGTACAGCTGGCTCTAGCTAGGAATATTCTTGAATAGTTTTCTATATATATATATATCCCCTGTAGTGACACTGTTCAAAACATGAAAAATGATACAAAGTCATTTCTGAATTATGTCTCTCTATTTCTTTATTACCATTATGTCTTTTATCTTCTATTACCCTTCTTTTGCTAAAAATTTGAAATATATATACAAATATACATAAAGACACATATAAATGAATATATATATATATATATAGAATATTAATGTTAACTAATATACCTTTGGTATATCGTTGATTTGATCAACATGACACAAAACTTCACGTAATATTTTCTATGATCTTGATCTTCTTCATCATCTCTCCAAGCAGGTTCTCAAACTTCATGGTTATCTATATGAAAGAGAAAACAAATACCAACATAGTTAATTATCTTTTATCAAACTAATGGCTAGGCCAACAAAAATTGGTCAAATTTGTAAGGATTTATATCATAACCTACAAGGTCATGAGCCCAAATTCTGCTATTGATATGAGAACCTTGTTAATGAGTGATTTATAAGTGTCTCTGTAATATAAGCACTCTTTAAACCAAGAGTTGCAAGCACGTCCTAGTTCTACTAAGCCTTAAAACCCAACTTACCTAGACCTTTTTGTAAAAAGAAAACTAAGCTAAACAAAATGCAAGAATAAACACAAGACAAGCACAATAACTCTGAAAAAGCACAAAATCCTGGTCGGCCCGCCTATTGGAAAAAACCTGATACTAAAAACCAAGAACTCCCAAAATGATACCACTATAACCTCAATGAGGAAGCTTCTATCTCTATAATCACAACCCTAATCGTGCGCTACCACTCCTACATCAAATTTGAATACTATCTCCTCTCTGGAGAATCGATCAATGACTTGTGAGTGAAACCCTCAAAAAATCGTGTATGTATACACACGCCAGTGTATGTGAATAAGGTTAATTAATTTCAAATACACAATGTATCTATTTATTCTAATTTTCAACTATACAATGTATCTGATTGTATGCAGTGCATCAAAATTTTGTTTTCCTTTCCTTTATTAGAGTGGTAATGTATGGCCCATGAATTATGACTAGTCATGGATGACATAATGAAGAAGATTTATTTTCTTTTTTTCTGCTTCCAATAAATAAGTTTAAATGGTGGGTCAAAAAATAAATTAATTTAAATATTTTATATTGGGATTATAAATTGTACATTCTCTTTCATTGGCCAGTGTTACGAAGGGACAAGGATGGTAAATTTAATTTCTTTTATCTTGCGAAATCTTTACGTTTGACTGGGATGTATATTGATTTCAACTTTATGTTATGTTAATTATTTTGTTAATTTATTGGGCTTTACTTAAATCAACCATGTGTAATGGGTCGGCCTTTTATTTGAAATTTTTTTACTTGGTTTAAATAAATTTGTCTTGTTTAAAAAAAAATCATTTCTTTATTTTTTTTTTCCTACACACATTTATCATCCTAGCAGAGGCAATTCTATTTGAGATGTTGTTGGGTATTAAATATAAGCACATTTCTTAATGAGGATTTGAATATTGATTCGCTGTATTAGGAGGAATTGGCTTTTTTGGCTAAATTTATCTTTGAGTTTTTGTTTCTTAAAATATGTTTTGCCTCACTGTTTTGGGCCCAGTTACAGTGGAAGCCCTTTCAGCTATTAATTGGGCATTAGCTTTTGTTGTGTGTGTGTATACACGCGCACACACATTTTGCCAGAAGTCGTTGATGGCTATGGAATGGCACCCTTGCCGACCGTGAGGTTCATTAATTTGTGTAGTTGACATTTGAATCTGTTGGCCATATAAAATCTGGGGAGAATTATTATAAGTTCCCAGTGAAGAAAGATAAATACTATGAAGTCCCATGATAACTGAGCATCATGTCATGACAAATTCTAGTATAGAAAATAAGAACATGTTTTAGCTGCTAACTTATTATTAAGACTTTTTAGTAATTTTTTTTTTTTTTGAGATCTCTCAATAATTCTCCCAAACTGGGACAGATTTCATATAGTTGACATTTGAGCCTTTTGCTGTATCATTAATGGAATAGCCATGCTTTCCATCGATTTTTGCGGCAGAAAAGTCAGCCTTTCATATATTTGACATGTGAATCTTTGCTTAGTAGGAAGGGAAACGTTAATTATTTCATGAAGGATCTATTTGACATTTGAGCCATTTTGCTCTGTGGTTCTTTGAAATAATAAGCTTTCAATTATATAAAAATGTCATTATTTCAAATGCATAATTGAACCGGTCTTTCCATTGAAATATAGAACATGGCTTTAAATTGCGTGTTCGGAAGGAAATAGCTTTAACTTATTAATTTACCGTATACTCTAATAACAAATTAAAGCATTGCAACATGAACAAGAAAACACTGATCAATGATTATTCAACTCCCCTAAAATCAAGAAAACTACCTTATCATTTCAAATTTTCAAAATGATGGTTTCCAAATAGTCATAAGAACATAAGAACCTTTATTGACACAAGAATAATCATAAGAACAAGCTAACATAAACTTGAAATCATCTGATCAGCAATGCTTCGCATGGTTGGTCGAGATGAAGGGTTGGTTTGTAAACATGAAATAGCAATACTTGCAATCAAAACCACTTCCTTCATCAACTTTTGCTGCTCTTTGGGAGGTGATAGACGTGGGTCTAGAATCTCTTTGAAGTTCATATTTGGAACATCATCAAAGGATTGTAAATGAGAAATTAGATCACCAGGATGCTTTCCCATGAGAATTTCAAAAGCCAACACTCCAAAGCTAAACACATCACATTTCTCAGACACTGCCATTGTGTATGCTAGCTCTGCATCAATTAGAATGTAAGTGATCACTTGAAACATTTGTACGTAAGTCCAGTTAGATATGAATTTGTATGACTAAGTAACAAAATTGGAAACTAGAAAGTTTTAAGTTCATATTCATGAATAGTAAGACAACATAGTTTTCTACAACTTTAATGTTTTTGGTAGAGTTCGACATGGCATTAAATTACCTGGAGCAGCATAGCCACGTGTGCCAGCAAACGCTGTCCAAATTGATGAGTTGAGCTTCAAGAACCTTGCTGTGCCAAAGTCTGAGATATGGGCTTCAAGATTTGCAGATAATAATATATTTTTGCTTGATATGTCTCTATGAATAATTGGTAGATCAAGATCATGATGCATATATGATAAAGCTTGTGCTACACCTTTGACAATATCCACCCTCACAAGCCAATCTAACTTTAATGCCTTTGTGTCATTTTTCAGAAAATCAGCTAAAGTCCCTCCTTCCATGTACTCATAAACAGCAAAAGTGTGTGATCTTTGTGAGCAAAATCCATAGAGCTTCACAATGTTTCGATGGCGGATTTCTGTCATGGCTTCAATCTCACTCTTGAAGGCTTTTAAACTTTCAATGTCTAAGTCATCTTCTTCACACCTAAACTTCTTTATAGCAAATTGTTCACCCCCTTGCATGACCATTTTGTAAACTTTTCCACAAGCCCCTTCCCCTATACAATACTTGTCATCAAAGTTCTCAGTTGCTTCAATTATGTCATCATACAGATTTTTCCCATCAAAATGTAAAATTGAAAATGTGCTTTCCTTCTTGATTCCTGAATTCTGTTCTAAAATTCTTGAGTTTCTTTCTGAGCAAATAACAAAAATCCCAACTAACACCAATGAAATAAGTAGTACACCTGCTAAAGAAGCAACAATAGATATCACAACTTTGCCCTTGCTGCTTCCCCCGTGTGATGCTGAAATATTGCAAGGTCTCAAACCTTGGATTCTCCCACATAGATCTTTGTTATTACTCAGATCTAATTGATAAGAACTATTAAATATGCCACCGTTAGGTACAGGACCCTCCAAATCGTTGTAAGAGAGGATGATGCTTGACAAGCTCAACATTGTCCTAAGAGAATCAGGGATAGAACCTGATAAATTATTATGAGACAGATTCAGACTTATCAAGTTGTTGAATTTACTAAGATCAATAGGGATTTCTCCAGAAAGTGAATTAAAACTCAAGTCCAGAAAATCTTCTAAGGAGTAAAGATTCCCTATTTGATTTGGGATTCGTCCATTGAAGTCATTATGACTCAAATTTAAATTGAGTAGCCTGTAGCAATTCCCTAATTGATAAGCAATGGGTCCACTCAGCCTATTCATTGACAGGTCTAATGACTCCAAATTAGAAAGACTTCCAATGCTTGCAGGCATCATACCTGAAATATTGTTTCTATTTAAGTTTAGAAGGTATAACATCGAGGCATTCCTGATTTCTGTTGGAATCTCGCCGGATATTTGGTTCGATGACAAGTCAAGCTTTTGTAGTTGTTTCAATTGAAACACCTCACCAGGAATATTTCCCTTGATTGAATTGCCAGCCACGATAAGTGCTTCTAAGCTTTGGCAGGCACCCCAATTTGCAGAGAGCTCGCCTTGCACTCTGTTGAGACTAATGTCAATGTAAGTGAGATTTGGATAAACTCCAAAATCCTGATTTGCATAACCTGTCAACTGGTTATGTTGAATCTGAACTCTGTATAAAGATGAACAGTTTCTCAAACTTATTGGTATTGGACCAGAGAGACTATTATAGGCTGCAGTGAAATTCACAAGCTTACCACCTTTGCACACTTGAGGTGGTAAATGGCCACTGAAGTTGTTGTAGGATAGATGAACAACTATCAAAGATGAAACATTTCCAAGCTCTTGCGGCAAATCACCATGTAAATTGTTATGATGAAAGCGAACATCAGTTAGATTGGTCAATCTGCCAATACTAGGTGGAATTATGCCCGAGAGATTGTTTAAAGCCACTGAGAGAACACTTAGATGTGTACAGTTACCTAGAGATTGGGGTATAAACCCAGAAAAGTTGTTTTTATCTAGAGATAGAAATTGGAGCTTTGAGAGCACTCCAATGCTTTCTGGTATATTGCCAGTGAGTTTGTTAGATTGAAGATTGAGAATAAGAAGATTTGGTAACGCTGAGAAGTTCAAGCTTTCAATCTTACCTTGAAGACCAGTGTTGTTCAAGTTTAATTCAATCACGCTCCCTAAAGAATCACAACTAATTCCACGCCATGAACATGGGATTTGAGCTCTACTGGAGTTAGCTAGTGGTGGAGAGACCCATGAATCCAAAATTGGTTGGTTCGGGAGACTTCGTTTCCACTTGAGAAGAGCTTCAATTTCCGTAAGTCCTGAAGTGATGGAGCACAGTGACAAAAAGACTAAGCAAGGGAGAGGAAATAGAAAGAATATGAAAACGTTATGTTGGGCCATGTTTCTGAATGTGTTATGTATGTTCCAAGGATTGTTGCTTTTTATATTACTTCTCCCAAAGGAATTAGAGAATTAATTTATAAATACTAAAAAAATTAGGTAAATTAACTAGTTTGTAAAAAAAAATGTGTTAATTTTATTAAAATACCTTACTAATTATTTTCATGGGAAACAATCTCATTCATGTAAATCCTCCTTTAATATGTGCAATTAATAATGACAATTAAAAAATTATAAATTTAGAAAACAAAATAAATTAAGATCCTACATTTTGTACCAAAGCTAACTTCTCCTCTCTCTTTAACATTTAGGACCAGAAGGAGTATATTACTGGCAAGAATAGTCGATTAAACTCCTTAAAAAAATGAATAGTTAAAATCGTATGTATTTTCTTTTTCAAAAAAAAAGTATATCATACATATCTCCGGAGTTTTTTAATCATATATGGTTGGACTTGTTTTTCTGAATGTTCTCGTATATATATTCAAAGCAGGGTTACATTTTATATTCCAACGGCCAGAAGACTTTGATTCCCTTTGAATAATTGAAAATTTTAAAATCGTATACAGATTTTCGGGTTGTTATTTAGGTTATGTGATGATTTTGACATAAAATATAATCAATTGCCTCTTTCAAATGTCAACGGTGATGTTAATTTAGTGTCAAACCTAAATATATGGCCGTATTAGTTTGTAGTTAGAGATTATTGACGTGCAATAATAACTAACCGAACTATTAATCTTGATTCTTGGACAAATCTGATGATAAATGAGATATATGTCGGCTTTATGAGAAGAAACTTCAATTAATAAATGAAATTGTTATTCCCATCAGACAACGGTATGATGACAAATTGACAATTTGGCTTCATTTCTATTATTTACTTAGTTTATTAATTAAATTTCGTCATCACTCAACTACTTTCAAGGGTTATGCATGTGGTTGCATTGATAGAAAAAAAATTTATCAAAATTTTATGGTCAAAGCTCCCAGTCACAAAAGGTGGGAGAGAAACGTTGACCATCTAATCAACTATTACAAAAAAAGATGCATAGATATCAAGTATCAAATATCAATTTTGGAAAAATCACAAATAAAGACTCCTGAATTACTGAAATTACGCAGAGGTCACCTGAATAAGTAAAATTATCATGAGGGACCCAGTCTCATATTGTAAATATGAAATCTTGATGAAATGTCTGAAATGCCCCTCAGTTAAATGACAAGTTGATTATAGGAAATGACAAGTTCACTTTAACGAATAACAACTTCAATAGATCAAATCACAACTTGATTGAAGGTATGCCAAATGACAAGTTGACTATGAGAAATAACAAGTTTACTTTAGCGGATGACAACTTCAGTAGACCAAATTACAATTTGACTGAGGGGCATTTCAGACATTTCGTCAAGATTTTATATTTACAATATGGGACTGGGTCCTTCATAGTAATTTTGCTTATTCAGGTGACCTCTGCGTAATTTTGGTAATTCGGGGGTCTTTATTTGTTATTTTCCATATCAATTTTGGTAATTTCAATTGGATTAGCTGATGTCAGTGCTCTCCATGCCTCCAATAAAACTTAAGTGGTGTTTGTACAACTTCTTAAAAAAAATCATTTTTGCTGTTTATAAAATAAAATTCTTCTATACATTCATCTCATACAATTCAAAATGGATTAAAATGAGTAAAACCAAATATTCGCTTAATTTTAAAACATATACTGTCTCTTTTCATAAGATTTTTTTTTTTTAACTAAAAAGTAAGTATCAATAGTCTAAGGTTACAAGTAGAATCAAACCGGTGGTCTCCAGAGAAGCATTAATGCTACTTACAAGACCTTTGGTTAAGATATTTATTTTTGCAATTCTAACAGGTGTTCAAAAGATACTCCTAATAACTAGAGTCTCTAATATGATTCAGATATGTCAGGCTACTTGAATGAGCCCCATTTTTATAATGTTGAGCCTTGAAAATCAGGAGCTTTTAGCCTAAACGAATTTTTGGACCTAGCTTTAATAATAGCATACGCAAACGGACTCAAATTCGGGCCAGCCCAAAACCCATATAACTTTTTTAGTTCAGCTTAAAAACCTAAAATGCACATCAATCCAATCCTACTTATGTTCTTATAATCTTAATCTTCTAATCCTATTTTTATAGGGTAAAAAGAAATTTTTTTTAAAATCTTAGTTGTGAGAAAATCTTGGAAAATTAACCCTAAAATACTCATTGAAATTCAGAAAAGACAAAAAAGGCATCCGAATAATTGAAATGACCAAACGCATATAATGTATGAATTTGGCATTTGTAAGTTTTCGTAGAATGACTAAAACACCCCTGAAGTGAGGAGAAAAAACAACTAAAGGTTTTCACACAGCAGCAAGCATTATTGTAATAGTCCATTTAATTTTGTAAGTTGTCATTCTCATTATATGTTTTGTAAAATAGTCTGCAAATGTATTAAAACATGTTACAAAAAGCGTTATGTAAATAGTCACTTTTATTTTATAAGTTGTTATTCCCATTATACGTTTAGTAAAATTGTCTAGAAATAGATTTAAAAAATGTTGTAAATAAACAGGTTACAAATCTTGTGATGCAAATGATCAATTTCATTTTGCAAGTTGTCATTCTTGTTACATTATGTGTAAAATAGTCAGCAAATGCATCAAAACATGTTACAAAATTCGTTTAGTAAAATTGTTTGTAAATAGATTAAAGTTGCAAAACCCGCGATTCAAATGGTCAATTTTTCATTTCGCAGGTTGTAATTCCTATTATATGTTTAAACAGGTGGCAAAGAGCATTGTGCAAACAGTCACTTTCATTTTGCAAGTTGTTATTCCTATTACATGTCAAGTAAAATTTTCTGAAAATAGATTAAAAAAGTTGCAACTAGACCAGTTGCAAATCCCATGGCAGAAGGCTTTGCTCGTCGATAAGGAAATAAAATATTGTGAAATGGTGCAGATAGAAGCAAGGTTATAGTATGAGGTAGGTGGTTTTAATTTCAAATACGTTTTTAATTATTCTAATTTTTAAATATACAGTGTATCATCCTAGGCTAAAGAAAATATAATGTATCTTATAATTACTATATACTCTGTATCTGAGTTTTTTTCCCCTTGTATGGAAAACCCTGGGAATTATGACAAGTTATGGAATGATAAAAGTAACACGATTTTATTTTGAATATTTACATTCTCTATTTGAAATATTCAAAGTACATGCCTAACAAAAAGCACTTAATGTCCATTAAAATAGTGAAACTATCATGAAAATTATTCTTATAAAATTTATTTCGAGAGAAATTCTTATAGAAATTCACTCAAACATTAAATTCATGTGAGAAAAAATTTTGCAGCTACCATGACAATTATGTGGTAAAAACAATCTTATATCAACAATTCAAGCAAAACATTAAATTTCAATCAATTTTTGTCCGCCCAATACTTTTCAATGGAAACTTTTTGGCATTCACTTGTATTCTTTGCTCCGATGAAAGATCTGTAAAAGTATGCAGAACTTTATAAGCTCTACAATTGGTAAAGAAAATATTAATTATTATTTATTTGCGTTATTTTTTCAGCGTGAAATAGATATTTTAAAAAATAATTGGCGGAAAATGTGTTTAGTATTGTGAATGATAAGGCAATATGAAGAAGGTCGGTAGGGGTTTTTTTAACATAATTTTACAATCAAATTTTGATGATTTCAAGACCTATGATCCTTAAATGGAATTTTAAAATATTTTGGTCTTTTATTGAAATTAAAATATATGCATGATTCTTTTTTGGTCTCCAATTAAATGCCATTCCCACAAATTAGATTCGTTTAATGACCCTTTGAGTTGATGCGTAGGGGACGATACCTACACGTTTGGCTGTAAAGAAATTAAATGAGGACTTTTCACTAGTTAATTTTACTATTACATACTTATAGCTATCTGATGGTTATTTTTTCCCCTCATATTTTACTATTGCAAATCGTCAACTAATGATGCCTCATATAAAGTCAAAACAAATACTCAACAGTTCATAACCGTTAAATAAATGGTGCATGATGCTGATTCTTTATATGGATCAAGTTAAATAAGTTAGATAACGAAAAGGAACTAGAAATAAATCAAAGTATACAATAATTATTGAGTGATAAGAAGCAAACAGATAATATCCTTATTACATTCTTACTATTATTCTACAACGATTGAAGAGCATACAAATTGAAATTAATGAAATCAGAGAATTGCAACCACATAAACTAAACTTGAGACACAACATTATTATTAATCTGAATCTGCATTGGTGATTCACGCTAATTAATTAATTATAACATGACCAATTGTTGAATATTAATGGGATAAGTGTAAGATTGAGAAGTGTAAGACATCTTAGCAAGTAAAATGTTGGCAACCTCAGTGGGATGAAAAGCATCCCAGAACAAGTACTTGTTTCTATCTTCACATGGTTGTTGCAGAGGAAGACACGTTATTTGTCCATTGTTTCTCCCTACCCCACAACATCCCTTGTCCATCACTTCAAATCCTGCACGTTATTTGTTAATTAATTACTCCTGCGGATTCTTTTTATAAGATATAAATAACTAAATTATAAATGCAAAAAGAAAATTTGGTTAAAAAATCAATATATATATATATAAATAGAACTTCCAAAAACACCCTTATTTATGCACGGGGGGAGAGAGTGAAAATAATTCATGCAATAAGACTAAACAATATCTGATAGGGCAATTCAAAGCATTAGATAGGTTATTACTCTAACCAATAATTAATCATTATTTGCACCACTTTGTAACCCTATTGCCTTCACATATTCAATTTTATATTCTTTTACAATTTTTAGTTATATTATTATTTCTTCTCAAAGTTATTTTTCATTCCAATTCATCATTCAGGGAAAATTGCTAAAATTTAATATGATTAAAATAATTACATCTGGATTATCCAAAGAAAAATTCACCTGTTTCAAATTAAATGCACACCAAATCCACTTGCTTTGGTGATTGATTGAATCTAATTCAGGCTTTCTGTATTCACAAATTTAAATGCCTATAATTAAAAGAGAACAAGAAGCATGCCTCAGTTAGTACCTATGTTCATTAGCAACAACGTACATTTTGAGATCCACAACTATGTCATATCATGCACGTTATTTGTAACCCAAATCAAAGTGCCGATAATTTTCTTACAATATTCTCAAATTTCATTCTTTCAAGCACATTACGAATACAAACAAATGTAACTTAAGAGTAACCAATAATGACATGTTGAGGGCGGGGCGGAAGAGAGGGAGAGTTAATTATTACCATATGATGATCCATTGAGATACAACTGTTGACTGGTTTCATAGAAATCCAAGAACACAAACTTGGATCCAGGAAGTTTGCCATTATTGAAAGTCTGAACCAAACTGCGAAGGCCAGAGTTGAAGAAGGAGATGGCATTGTTGAACTTATCATTGCATCTGACCCTTGTGTTGTTGCTGCGGAAACGAGCAAGCTGGTATGGAATGCACCCTATCTGCCCTACTGCTGTCACTATCACCTTGCGAGCTCCCAGTGAGTACAATTGCTGATGAACAAATCAAATCAACAACACAAATCACTACTGAATTACCTCACAGCCTCGCTAATGATCGATCGGTCGAATTTTGAAAACCGAAACCCACTGATCAGACTTTGTCCGGTTTGATGTCCGCTCCGACTTTTAACACATTGACTATACATGATTTATATTTCAATCTAATCCAGTTTTTATGTTTCAACTTTCAATTCATTTCTAACCAAAAATGACGCATTTTCTACTAAAAATGAAAGATTAAGCTGCGTGAATCGCCTAACTGTTTAAGACTCTCATGGCATCTTCTAACCCAACCTTCAAAATGACAGATATGATGTTACTTAATCCAGTAGATGATTTGGCAATTAAAAACGAATTATTAGGCTTAAAATGAGTCATCTCAAAAATGATAAATTAGTTACTTACAGTTAGCTGGCGAGAGTAATCTTGAAGGAGGAGATTGGCAAAAGCTCTGGCAGTATAATCAGAGCTGGTTGCATAGAACTCAGGCATGAAATAATTGTTAAGGTAATCGTTGCTTCCCATGCCGGAAAAGAATATGCATTTGCTTAGGTAGTCATTTAGTGAAGCGTTGTCTCCTCTGAAAAATCTACTAAACTCTCCCACTGTGTTGCCAAAATTTGCCACTTGCTCATTCATGGATGCGTGAGCACCCTGCAATAAATATCATTATTATTAGACATGTTTTCCCAGTCAGCTTCCGATTCTAAACATAAGAGTTAACAGAAAAATTTATTATTTTGGTCTTTAGTCTCAATCAATTTTGACTTTTAAATTTATAATTTCTTTTTTAAATTCTTCCTAGTGATTGGGCTTTCTATCAAAAGGGAGAGTGGTTACGTATCAATACAAATAATTAATAAGAGTACTTTAAAAAAAATCAACCCACATTTTTTTTATAAATGACTAACTTAACTATTTTTTTAATCTCTACAAATGAATTATCCAACTCTCACGTTTACGACAGGAGAGAGTGTAAAACTATAAAACTAGGGGATAAATTGAAGTGAAATGGAATCCTAAATATGAATATACGCACGCACGTACCAGATTGGTGCCAGTTTCATCTCTGATGCCAGCTGCTCCAGAAGCATAATTAGCCCCTCTTAATAGTTGAGGTCCCCTTGTTCTTGAATAAGGTGGAATGTAATTTGGGAATCCCATAAGCTGAGCTGTATCATTCAGATACATAAAAGAAAAAACGATTTGTTTATTTTTTAAAAAATTGGCAAGAAGAAAATTATATCTT
This sequence comes from Neltuma alba, assembly GCF_004799145.2. Taxonomy (NCBI): domain Eukaryota; kingdom Viridiplantae; phylum Streptophyta; class Magnoliopsida; order Fabales; family Fabaceae; genus Neltuma; species Neltuma alba. The sequence continues at coordinate 82,664 of NW_021635387.1, forward strand.
TATATACGCAAAAAAAATAGCATGTTTTGTTGTGATAGCTTTTAAAGCCAGTGAACTAAGCAGCATTTAGAAAAAAGTTACCTACAGTAATTGTAACGTGGAAAAATTATTCTTAATAATTAAATTATTTGCTCATTAGGACTCCTAACTAATAGCAAATACCCATAATTTAACTTGCAATTTTTTTTTGTCTTAATTTTAGTAAAAACTACTCATAGTTGGGCCAATAAATTTACACACTGAGTGGTAAATTCAGAATCACTGAGAATAAATAACTTATGAATTTGACCATTGAGAGTAACTTTCTCCCACAACTTTGTATTTTCTCACATACATGCATAATTAAAACAATGATTACTTATAATGAATGAGACACAATCATAAGTTGTACATACCTAAGGCATCAACAAAAGTTCGACCGTTGGTGAAGCGACCAGTGGGACCAAGAGGGAAGTCAATGCCATAAGGACGATAATTGGCCCTAGCAAGAGTGAGAATGCCATTGTTATTGCCATTGTCAACCAGAGAGTCTCCGAATATGAAGAAACATGGAACTTGCTGCTGTGGTGGGTTAGTGATGATCTGTGACAGCCCTCTCCCACTTAGCCAAGCCCACATACTCAAAACCAGACACAAAACCACAGCCATCTTTCTCATCATCATCTTCTCTTAATACTCATAAGTTCTCTGATCATGACTCTTCTTATACATACAAGGCTGTCGTTTGAGGATATGTTAGGAATTAATAGAGTTCATGAGATGTTAGTTGGTTTGGGAATGACAAGAGGAAGAAGAAGAAGCTTTTTTAGTTGAGTTTCACGTTATTAATTAGGATGGGTGATTATTGAATTGGGTTGAATCATGTGATTTGATTGGCTGGAAATTACTCATCACTACTGGAACATATATACAAGGGGCATAGCAGGTTTTATTTGTTGCTGAGTACTTGATATGACATATCAATGCAAACATTTAATGTCCTGATATATTTCACTGGAGTTCAATTTTCTTTGAATTATTGATTTTACAATTTTGAATAGGAAGTGTTGCCTTTGGAAAATACATTTTATATGCTTTAAATAGGAAAAATAAATACACAAGTTGTTTTAGTTATTTACTTGAGTTTTGAATCAAGTGCTTATGAATATGATTTACATTTTTTTTTTAAATTGAGCCTTTATTGTTTGATCCAAAAACTTTAATTTTGCTCACTGTATTCTTGGGAGAATACTCCTTGTAACTGTAACAAATGGGTCCTGAATTCCTTAAACTATCCTCTTTAATAATGTATATTGAAATCATTTATTAATGAGAACTATGTACAATTAATAAGGAGATTTTAGATATAACATTATAAATTTGGTAGCCAAAATTGATTTAAGTTTTATATTTAAGATCAAAGTCAACTCTTAACCAGTTCTTATATTAAAATCATGATGTAGTACTCATCCGGTCCTAAATATAAAACTTATTTTGTAGTGTAAATTACTCTATAAAATGAGTCTTGTATTTAAAACCAGAGGGAGTAGTAAATAAGGGAACATTGCCAACCCCCGTATTGGGAGAGGTCTAAAAAAAAAAATACACTAGTGAATCCTAATGAACCCTAATGACAAATAAACAATTGTCATTTTCTTTATTAAAACTTGTCATTGTAAGCTACACCATTTTTAATGAGATTTGTTAGTAATTATGTTCATTTGACTTTATAGCAAACCTCCCTTCCTTATTTAGCAAAGTACTACCTCTGGTCTTTAACATAAGAGCTAGTTGACTACTTTGAGTAAATTATGAAAACCAATTTAGTTATTTGTAATAAATAAATATTGTTGTTATAAAATATCCTCGCTAATAAAGTGTTTTGGCTAGAATTACTATTATTACAAAGACTACCTTAGAAAAAAAAATAGATAAATATGAAAGACAAAGTAGACTGGTATCTTATTTTTAGAATTAAAATAAAAATTAAATGAATTTTTATATTAAGGACCGGAGGTAGAAGTTTATTTATTTTGAGGGGAAAAAACGACGTTGTTTTCTTTTCCCTCCATGACTGCCATTTGCATCACGGGACTTCCGGTTGGCAATCAGGACCCGAAAAGCAAACGTAAAGAAAAGAAAAGGAGGACTTCCTGTTGACAAGCAATTCTTTTGCAAAAGTGATATATCTTTTTCAGCAGTTTTCCCTGTAAAATAATTTTTTCCACTTTTTTTTTCGTTTCTGTTGTCATTTGAAAACCACTCATTATTTGCTCATTTAGTGGCTTCTTTCCTTTTTGGTTCATCGATTCTGGTGTTATAATTATATGCGGTTATCTGGAAAATTTGTATCACATGATGCATGCCAAAAAGTAAGAGGAAGACTATATGCCTTTTGACGTGATACGTGACTTGGGTAAAATTCTTAAAATACAGGCACGAAAATTTGTGTTTATGTCTTGCGTTAATAATAATAATGTTCATATATATATATATATAGGGTTAATATAATTTTTAGCTCTTTAAATTTTGATCTATTTTGGTATTGGTTCCTGAAATTTTAAAGTTGTGGTTTTGGTCCTTAAAATTTAATCTGTTAACAAACGTTAGTCCTTGATTAAAAAAAAAAAACCTGTTAAGTTCTGCTGACATGGCACTGCACAAACGGCGTTAGTTTGAATGACATGGCTTGTAACTTGTTAACATGACCTAATTATGGGGCATGATCAGCTGACCTGGACATATGGACAAACGAACGGGGGGGGGGGGGAAGGAGCTTATTCACGTTACGGCCATCATGATCGCTGGCATGGGCTTCTTCACGACTGAGTAGTTCTCGTGGATGGAGCCATCCCTACAACGCTGGCATACTGTGAATGATGAAGATGCTGGAGACAAGTCGTTGAACTGCTCACATAGAGGGAAACGCAAAGCAAGCGGATGTAGATATGGCCAGAGTTTTGAGCATTGAAATCCAAGCCGAGCAAGAAAGGTTGAGTTAGAGGAAATACACTAGTGTATTTTCCAGATTTGCACCAAGTAGAGTTATCTAGTTTATTGAAGAGATTAGATTTTCTCTGACAACAAAGTGACTTTTTGATTTGAGTCTGCAAATTTTGTGGGTCAAGTTACTGATGATTTCTTCGTTGAAGATTTTTAACAGTGACAAGAAAACACAGACATCAAAGCTATTCACTGATAGTCAGATTAGGAGAAACTTGTCATCGGTGGCCGTTGGAAATTCATGGACAAAGATAATTGAGTTAATAAAGCTGTGAGATTATTAAAAGGAAGTTAATTTTAGAAAAATCATTCCATATAATTTGCAGTTAACATATTTAACCTGTGCACATGGTGGAGAAGTCACAAAGCTTGGTGTTAGATTCTTAACCTATATATTGCTTTCTAGTTTCCTCAGTAAAAGCATGATGTTTACCTCTGTTATTTGTTAAAAGAACAGAGGTAAACAGAGCATTCTTTGACACTAGTTAAAATTAATATGCCTTAACACTCAATATGTTTCCCTCTTGTTTTTGAATGTGATCCTGCATGTTCTATCATGTTGTCTTGCATATTCTTTCATAAATAGGGAACACATTCTTTCCATCTAGCCTATTCTCTGTAAATACTAATGACCTGTATAAATTTCTGGGTGCAAGTTCTTCACTAGATGGCCCCTGGCAAGCCTATTGCTCTGGCCACGGTCACATCAATCTTTCCAGTGATGCTGGTCCTCTTCCTCTAACCTGGCCCCTTTCCCCTTTTATTATCTTTCTTCAACGTCGTTTTTATCGTCTCTCTTTCAAACCTGTCATGTGCGTGCTTTGTGAAAAGGCTTCTTTGCCTTTAACTATATGTCCGGTCAGCTCATCATGCCACGTAATGAGATGATGTTGCTAAATCAAAATCCACATCATCTAAACTAACACTGTCTGTGCCATCTTAGGAAATCTTAACGGTAAGGGACTAACGTTTGCTAAGTACTAAATTTTAAAGACCAAAACCATAAATTTAAAATTCCAAAGACTAATACCAAAACGGGTCTAAATTTAAATTTGAAGGACTGAAAATTATATTAACCCATATATATATATATATATATATATATATATATTGGCTTCCAAGTTTTCTGTTGGATGTATTGGTCGTTGAAGCAATAAAATCAAAAATGAAATTGACACAATACAATTTCACAGATTGGTTCGCTCACTTTGCTTATAATATGGTTGGGGTGGTATCACCGCTACTTTTCAAGGCCTTATTTTTTATCTTCTGTTTTGTTGTTTTTGGTTAGCACCACTACTTTGTATTTCAGAGAAAACAAATATTGACTATAACTTTAAAAGAAAATAATTATTAATTATATATTAATTACTCCATCTTGTTATAAATATAAGATTCATTTGAAAATTTTGATTTTGCCCCAAATATAATGTCACATTTCCTTTTGTCTCCTATATTTTTTTTTTTTTTTTGCCATCCTTGTCTCCTGTATTAAACTTTTTATTCCATAATACCCCTAACTTTTAGAACATCCTTTTTCTCTGCACATCAAGTGAAAACCTTCAATTAATAACCTATTAGAAAATATGACTATTGAGAATAGACCATAATAACATTGTATAATTCATACAGTCTACCTAACTTAACAGGATAAGCCTTTATTACTGCATTAAATTTTAATCATTACAACAGGAGTACTTAGAAAATAGCCATAAATTATCTACATATTAATTCAAAAAGCCAACTTAGATGAAGCATATTGTTATAATGATTGATATTCCCAAGGCCAGGAAAGCATTCTTCAACAGTGGAACCTTTACTTGAGTGTTTCCTGGAGTGCAATGCTTTGAGAGAACAACCAGCAACCAAAGATTGCATACATTACGCTTTGGGCAATAATATATTTCCCTCACTACGTCACTTTAAGGAAAATGGGTTAACCGAATTGTAATGCCACTCAGCTTGTAATGTTACATTAACTGAATTAACAAAAACAAAACTAATTTGACTGTTCACAAAGTCATAAAATAAAGTGAAAATAAGTCACAGAATGCAGGATTCATTGCCACTATTGCGTTCTTTTCATCATTCTCCGTTCTTCATCACCTTCCCCGACTCGGTTGTATTTCACCGAACACGGCGGGCTTTCTCTTCCTGTCCTATGCCAAGGGATTTCTGGGCATTTGCAATGCCTTCAGGGTCTGCAGAGTAGCAAACCACAGAAACCGTATTAAGTATACAGGGCAACAACTTTAGCCCTTAATGAGATTGACTACCATACACATAACTGTTTTCAAATATCATGATATGATATCTCAAAAGTGTTAGTTTAGAACATTTACACAAATGCACAAAAAGTTGCCCAGAAAATACACCCTTCGGTCTTAAATGTAAAAACTAGTTGAGGGATTTACTAATAACCTTTTAAATATACGACCCTAATTAGATGTGTCTCACAAATTTACAAGTCTTTTCCTTCACAATCCTATTGACTGAACATACTAAAGGTTGTTTTATTAATAAGCGTGGTTTGCAATGCAAATGATTTACTAAGGTTCAAGGTACTGCCGGATACGATTTGGGCATCTCCCCCAATGACAATTTAAACCTTGGTGAAACCAACATACATTTATTACGGAGAACTAATTTTTTTTAATTTCTATAAATTAGTTATCTAGCTCCTACATATAGGATAGGAGGGAGTAATAAAATTGCTGTAACTGATATTAGCCGTGCATGCATAACAGAAGTTTGGCGGCACTGTAAAACAGACAACTCAGGTTCATCATCTCCTAATGCTGGATACCTTAAAGGCAGTAAATATCAAAGTAGACTAGTGAGAGTGGAAAAACCGATCTGCCTACATCGAACATAAACTTGGGACACGTTCATGGCTGCTATAAACAGAATTGCCAACTATTAAACAAGAACACTGACTATAGTTGGTTAATTCAGTGGATGCATCCGGGGATTCGCAGTCAATTCTTGAATTTACAATTCAATAATGTTGAGAAGCTTCTAATTATGAAAATCCCAGCCTTCTGAGAGGTCAACAATTCCATAGAATTACTCAGCTGGACATACCATTCACTAATCCGCTCAGGAACAAGATGAAAGGAATCCAACTTACCAAAGAATTGTGTAAAAATGCGAGTGAAGAAATTCAAGTTGCGAGAAGCATTGTATGCCATGGCAGGCGGAAGAGGCTTCACCAGTGTGTCAATGCTAAACACTCGTTGAAGAAACTGCAAGTAAAAAATATATATATATTCATTTTTAAAACTTGGAAAGAAGGAAGGCATAACTCCGCTAGTTGCCCAAGAAAAGTAAAAAGATATGCAATCATCAGAGTGAACGAAGTAAAGCAGCCATAAATGATGCAGTTAGAAAAGAATGCAAATTGCAATGTGTGTGTCAAACACATATGACTTTTGCAATAACTTCATCACGAGAAAGTTTGCCAATTTAATGTATTACAATTTAAGATGTATGATCTAAATGGTGAATGCTTAGAAAAGTTAAGGCTCCACACCTGCCAAACAGTTTATCACGAGAACAATTAACCACATTCTGCTATCATCTAAAGTTTCAGAGTCAATATACAAACAAGCTTTCCCAGACATAGATGCATCATGGGAAAAAACTAAAACAAACACAGCTGACAAAGGAAACAAAAAATTCCAAATAAAAATCAACAGTTTGCCAGGGACCCACACTAGCTATCATTTGACAGTCCATAGAAGTACCACTATAAAGGGAAGGCCAGTAGGCAACTAATGATTTTCGAAAACCCCACGCCTGCCTTGTATTCGACTATCCAATCTGCAATGAAACTAACCAACAGAAATGACAAACAACATTGGAATATTAAAACCAAACACCAAGCAATTAAGGAACCTCACTCAGAACCAGGTTCTGAGTAACTAAGAAACAATCTTGAAGGTGGACGGGAGAGAGATACGCCTCACCCCAAAGAATAAAGATTCCTCAGGGAAAGAAAATGATAATTAGGAAGACCTGTTGGCTATAACATCCATTATATAAGAGGGAATCCCTTATCTTTCTAACAATACTCATGTCAATAAAATAGTGGATTTTACAAGACGGATGAGAAAGTAGTAATGAATAAAACACTTATCTAGTTCACCAGAGCAATCAAAGGTAAAAGATATGGTTCCATTCAAGAACAGTAAACTTTAAAGTTGACAAAGATAAAAGTTCTAAATAAAGCACTCATATATCAGTCAAGTCAACCACATCAGATCTATGCGTCAATTACTTCTCATTGAGAAAGAATTACGTCGGATATATGGCTTGAACGAAGTGAGTTGCATTATACATCCCAGATCTTCATAAAACCAGGTCAAGTCAGTAAGGAAAAACATGCATCATTGTTGATGGCTGCAAGAACATGTTGGGCTTCAATGGGAAACAGATCATGTAGTGTTGTACTATTGTTGAACTGGTTGGTTTGGTTCAGTTAAATTTATCTGAATTTGCAAAAGCCTGATCCATTCGACAAGAAAAAAAGGGGGGAAAGTTGAGGGAGAAGGATACCCTATTTACACACAAGCCAGCAGTTGTGGACGCAAATAAGTATTCAGAACAAAATGGACAGTCAAAGACAGGGCTCAAATCAATGAAAGAATTGACATAAGTGTTTGGGATCTACTCATAGATGAGCATATGGCAGCCACTTCTTATTCCCCATTTTCTTTTGCTGTCATGTTTCATCTGCCTAATCAATGAATGGGACTGTGAAACTACAAATCATCTAATTTATTATTGTCTTCCTAGTTTTGGCTTTACATCTACATGCAAACGTTGCATCACAATCAAAACTAAATGCCTTTCTGTTTTCTATAACCAAAAGTTTGGATGAATCAGGTCCCAAAGGAAGGCTTGCTAAGATTAAGACTAGTCTCAACTCTCATGGTTCAAGGAGCGCTTGTAGTTTGTAGAGGTACTTATCTTACCCACTAATAAGGTCATCACTTTGGCAATATGATTCAAATCTATATCCCTATAAGATATGAGTTACATTCTTACAAACTAGACCAACCTTTATTGGTAGAATTAAACTCTTAATTCCGAAGACCGAGTGCATGGGAAATTATGAGATTGAGCATGTATAATAGTAAGCATGGCAAAACTTGCAGGCTATAAGTGAGAAAAGGAATTTTCAGAAAGTGATCGTGTTAAAATCAGGATTTCTGATTTCTCCAGAAAACGTGCAGAAAAAAACTATAAACATTATTACCAGGAAAAGAATAACAATAAAAATAAAAAAAAGAGCAAAAATGCAAATGAGTAATCTTCATCATGATTCATATAAATGGAATGTGTTTATGAATAAACAGTTCACCGCTACCAGCAATACCTTCAACAAGGATGACCTCTCACAATCTTAACACACTATGAAGTTCTTTGCAATTTCTCTGCTAACCAAGTGATAAAGAACTAAAAATATAAAACCTAGGTTGAGAGTTAAGATTTTTTCCAATGTAACATTTTAAGAAAATCAAGGTCTAAGATTTGGGTCTTTTATGTCTTTTCTTTAGTTACTGATAACAGCAGGTTTTATGCACTCTTGTCTTGTTACTGCAGACTTATGTTACACCTTCTTCTAAATTTTCAAAGAATAAGTTTTGACTCATATTGAAAGAGATCTAAGAGTTACAACGAAGGTTCATGACTAGGTCTAGGATAATACCATTTCAATGCCCATAGCATAACATAAAGCTCCATAAGCTCCATTTAGAACTTTGCTTGCTTGGCTTTTCTTTGATTAACTGTTATGTGAATAATTAAAAATAAACAAATATAAGGCAGTTTAGTTAGTTAGTGTTACGGAGGTGAGAATTAGTTACAGGCCTATAGGATATACAAATAAGACACAAGGGTCTAACACATTGCTTTTTAATCTGATCCAGTAAGTACTATTCAGTTTTCTAAATCCTCTATGCCCTGGTATTCATCTCCTTCTATCTCTCTCTTCTCTTCCCTCTCAATTTTCCTCTCCTACATCATTAGTGTTTCTAGAGTTACGAGAATTATATATTGCTCTCATAGTATAGAAAGAAGTCTGAATTCTTGATAACTTATTCCAAACCCTACGAAACCAAGCAACAAGAACTATATTTGATCGGATAGAATGGTCTGCCAGAAATCAATGATCAAATTTAAAACGCCCTCCTTCCTTTAAGGGTCTGCCAACAGTAAAACATCATCTCACAATTTTCTACCCATAATACATCTAGAAAATTTTAGCCTCAGCTAGTAAAGCCTTAATCCTTCTGCTGGGTAAATTATTATTTCAGTGGAGAGCAAATATAAGCAATTTCTTATCCATTGCCTTATGCTTGTACCAAAAAAAATGACAGTCAAGAAGCTCTGTCACTGGAACATGCATAAAATGGGGTTAGTCAATACAAATATTAACAATGAATCAAGTTAAAATGGACCCTGGGAAGTGAGCAGACATAAGCATGTCTGCACAACTTAAGCCAGCCTCGAGCACCTCTAAGAGGAAGAAATACCAACCGGATAAAATATAAATTGGTAACAAAATGAAACTGATTAAGTTAGCCAAAAATAAAAACCGCATGTCTAGCTCTGAGGAAACTAAGTTGTCACCCCCTCAAAACTAATTGTTCATTATAATATAGACTAAGTTATAACCGGAAAAGATAAAAGAAAAGAAAAGGTTGCCTTGAATAAAAAAATACTTATAGCCACTTAAGTCTAAACCAAATATCAAGTGCTGATATAAAATTCCCAAGTGAAGATCGGTTTGCTTTCCAAGCTTTGTTAATATAAAGCAAGGGAAGTAACTTATATCTAGATAAATGAAAAGTTGTCTACAGAAGAAAATAAATTAATTTTTCAGTAACCTATTTAAGAGTACAGACTCCAGACAATCCAAAGCGATAATAGAAAAGATGAAACCAGCGAAATATTCCAAAATACCACCTAACCATCAAGCTTTCACAAGTTATCTATAAAGGTAGAGACACAAATTAATGAACTTGTGAAAATCATTCAGGAAGAAATAATTCGGTTCATCAAAATAAACAAATACCACCACGAAAAACCAATGGGAGAACTAACGGAACAATATCATTCGATAAATACATGAGCACCAAGCAAGAACCATCTGAAAATGGACAGAGCAGGATAGCTATGCAAGCACAGGATAATTGACTCGAGATGCTAATTGAAAAATATATATTCATGAAGAGTTTTCTTCAGATGAACAATAAATATCAATTGTCAGTAATTTAACTAAGGGTACAAATTACACAAAACGCGAATACAGAGCAAACTGCAAAATGATCCCTAAATACCACTAAACCAGCGAGCTTTCACAAGTTACAAGGCAGAAAAAAAAAAGTTAATGAATTTGTACAAATCATACGGGAAGCGATGATTTAGTAAGCAACGGTAAAACTAATAGAACAATCTTGTCCTGTAAATGGACAGCATGATAACTATGCTAGCAATGGACAATTAATTTAAACAATAAGAGAAAAGAAGATATGGGTATGAAACCCAGAATCGTTCAAAGAAAATAATGTTTATCCAAATAAGTTAGGCCAAGGGGAACCTTGAAATTGCGCTGAAAGCTGTAGCGTAGCTCCGGATCAAGCTCAAGGGATTCATCGTCGTCATCGAAGTCGTTATCACGCTTAGGCTTCTTGCTAGGGACGTGCATAGTTGGAGTGGCGCCGGGTTGATTGGTAACTTTGAGCTTTGCGTCTGGAAATTGTGGTTTATCATCTTCTTCGCCCCTCCATGGAGCTGAAGACAATAGTTGCTTCTTACTCTTCACCATTTTGCCAGAAGCTCAAAATCAACAACCCCTCAATTATCAGAGTGAGACTCAAGCGAGGCTTTATGAGAGATAAGGTTCCTTGCACTCTCGCAGTCGCAGTGTGAGGGCGTTTGCTCAGTCGAGTCTGGTCGCCCTTGGAGCGAATACAGAATACGGATAGCATAGGGGATAACATGGAAATATGGAATTATGGTTTTCGACTCTTCATATTTTACAAAAATAACTCCATGAAACATATTGTGTTAATATTAATTTTTTTTAAAAAAATAGTTTTTTAATTTTCACCAAAAAAACAATCTTTTTAAAAACATAATTTTAGGAAAAATTAGAATTAAAATATTGTTTTTTAGGGTTAATATAAATTTGGGTCCCTCAAATTTGGGTCCATTTTAGTATTGGTCCTTGAAATTTAAAACCTATAGTATTGGTCCTTCAAATTGTATGTGTTTCTGGCCGTTGGTCCCTGGTAGTTTCAGGCCGTCAAAATCATCTGAGTTGGAACTAACTTTGTTAACTTATGATGTGGCATTTGACTTAAGAGAATGAGGTGGACAATAGTTTGATAATGTGGCTTGCTGACATGTACATATAAACAATGGGAGAAAAAAAAAAGCGCCGAAGAACTGTGATATGTCTGTCACCGAAGGAACGTGATTTATCTACGACAGTCGAGGGAAAAAACGGTAACAGTAATTTTGGCAAGTTTTGCTGGTTGAAAGGTGAGAATCTATCGTATATGTTAATACATTCTGATAGTAACTCGTGCAATGTGAGAAACAAATGTTGATTTGTCACCGAGTTATGCTTGTTAAAGCCATGATATTGTTTTAGTGAGCTTTGCATCTTTGTTTTTTGTTAATTTTTTGTTTGATTGCTATATACTTGAGAAGTGCGGTGCATTTGATCTTTACCTATTAAGTCGTTTGATGTTGCCATTCTTGCATGTTGTGTATTCAAGCATGCTCTGTTCTCATTTCTTGAATGGGAAGACATCGGTATGATGATTAGATGAATTTTTATTTCATTTGGTTGTATTTTGGAGCATTAACCTATTGCTTTGAGCTTTGATTGTGTTATTGTAGATCAATATGATGGGTTTTTTTGCTTTGTTGACAATGTATGCTTTGTTTTCTGCATAATCAACTGGAATGGCATTGATTATTTATGTGCTGTGTTGCTCTGGTTCATGTGTTCTATTTTAGATTATTATTTTGCTCTACAAGTTAAATATGGATGGAGAGAAAGAGAGAAGTGAGAGTTGTGAAAGTAGTGGAGAGGGAGGGAGTAAAACGAACTCAAGATCTGATTTCTCAAACCTTCAGAACAACAAAGAGGAGTATATTGAGGATGATTATTTCTCAGAATACGTTGATGTGGGAGTAAGTGATGTGTCAGATGTATGAGACAAGAACCGTATGAGACAGGGCAAAATAACATGGTTTGAAGTAAGGGAGGAAAATATATTAAGCTTGTTATCTGATCATGAGTCTGAAGAAATTGTTGAAGGGGAAAAGTCAAGTGATGAAGAAGAAATTGATCGGATATATGAAGAAGAAAGACCAAAGACTAGTTCTCGAATATGTATTTGAGAAGACCAATTCTTGAATATGTATTCGAGAAGACCAGTTCTCTAATATATATTCAAATATATTCAAGAAAAAATGATATGTCTTTCTTCATCTTCTTTAACTCCTCTAACTTTGGATTCTCAACCGATGCATCGATCCAATCAAAATAATTACATGACCATTACTCCTAAAAGCCAAGCAAATCCAGAAGCCAATCAAGCCATTAAACAAAAACAGAAATTCATCAATCTAGAAACTCAATCAAATTCGACAGGAAAAAATTATCAACCACAAACCTTGTTATTTGGGCACTTAAGAAATCTTCTACCATAATTTTGTTCAGTCCATGAAGTGAAAACTACAACATCATCCCCGCATTTGCATTTTTCAAACCCTCTTTTTGCCATCTGTTTGACGAATTCCTACTAGAAGCCATTCCACCTCACTACAGCCTACATTGAATCCGATGTTGAAGATAAGTAGAAGATGGGATAGGAGAGATGTTGCAGAAAATTAAAAACTTATACCACCAATTTACCAAATACCAATCACCCTTCCCTGTAATTGCCGAATCTTTGTTGCCTTCGTCCTATCTTAAATTCCTTTGCTGAATCTTTCTCCTCAATCACCTTATCTGTGGGTGTCGGATCTTTCTTATCGTCATCGACGACCTTCCCTTCAACCCTAAGTCCCTAACCCCTTCCCCTTTTCTTTCTCAATGACTAGTGCGTCAATTTCTTCAGGTAACTTATTTCCCTTGGATTTGCGCTGTGTTTTAAAACATGCATTTATCTATTTTTTTCTTTTTTCCATATAAGATCCACATACACGCCAGCTTCTATGTACACATCATCAATATAACAGAGTTAGTGCCAACTTAGATGATTTTGACGGCCTAATGCTACCAAGGACCAACGGCCAGAAATGTATACAATTTGAGAGACCAATACCATGGGTTTTAAATTTCGGGGACCAATATCAAAATGGCTCCAAATTTGAGGAACCAAAATTTATGTTAACCCTATTTTTTAAGTGCGCTCAATAGTCTATATATTTTTTATTCAATATCCTAAAATATTTTTTAAATGACTTTATTATCAGCACTCAAAAGTATTTTGTTTTCATCCAATAACTTAAAGTATTAGCTGCATTAAGCACCCTAATTTAGAATTTAGGATTTAGATATATGAAATTGGATGCACATTAAAAAAAAAATATTTTAGGGTGCTGAAAAATTATTACTTCCGATCCTAAATATAAGAGCTAGTTAACTAATTTGAGTAGATTAAAAAAATAAATTAAGTTAGTTTATTATAAAATAAATATCCTTACTAATCAAGTTTATTGCTTAAAACTACCATTATTAGAAAGACTATATTAAAAAAATAGATAAATATGAGAAATAAAGTGGATTGGACTCTTATATTTAAGATCAAAATAAAAATCAAACGAAATCTTATATTAAAAACAGGAAGTAGTACTAAATATCTTAGAACATTGGATGCATTGAGAAAAGTAGTTCAAAATACTGAATGAATTTTAAAAGTAGCATAAAAGAGCTAGACAAAATAATATTTATAAGAAAAAATATTAAAAATTATAATTATTTAAAGCACAATACTTACATCAAGTTCTTTATATCATTATATTAAGTTCTCTGATCGCACAGAACATGTGTCCTTTTCTTTGAAATATTAAGGTTTAATTATAAATATACATGAAACAAAAAAAAAAGACACAAGGTCATATATGATTGAAGAATTTGGTATAATGAATTTTAAAAATTTAACCTAAGTTTTTTCCTCATTTCAAAATATCATATAGTAAAATATAAATTTTAAAATACTCCACTGCCCCCATCAAACCTCCGATAATCCCCGTGTGTACAAACCCGTCTCAAATGCTCTCCCCACTTTTTTGCTCTGTGATAAGTCTCTTCATTCTATTTTTGAGGCAGTGTGTGGTTGGGTTTTTTTTTAAGGGAAGAGGAGAAAAAGGGAAGAGGTGAGTGTGGTTTGTAAAAGGGGGAAGGAAATTAAAAAATTCTGTCCTTTTCCTCTCTCCCTCATCTCTCTTCCCTCCCAAATCGGCGGTTCTTGGAGGGGAGAGAAATAATTTGCCAAACAAAAATAGCCTTGCTGTTTTTTCAATATCCCAATCTCATTTGGCACTTCCCCTCCAGCAATTTCTTCCCGTTTACGCGTTGTTGCTTCTAATTTATCAGTATCTCCAATATTTTTCATTTCTGTTATGTTTTCTTTTGGATTATGCCATGAAGGTCTGTAGTTTGTTTTATATTTGTAATCTTCTTCCTTCCCTTCAAATGCGGCTAGTAGTGAACAATCCCCAAAATTTTCTTCGTAGAAAGAAGACTGATGATGGGATTAACAAATATGAAACAAAGGAGTTTTTCTTTACAGGTAAAATAATTATTGAGATGGAAGAGGACATGCGATTTTAAAAAGAGGAGCCGGCGGTGGCTGCTAGGTGTTCGAAGAGGACAATAATATCAAGAAGAAGGGGTTGTCGGACTGTCGAAGCATGTGGCCGGAGATGGAAGATGATATAATAATGAGGGTTTTTCGCGCGTTTTATTGGGCTCTCATATTTAAAAAAAAAACTGTAATATTTTTTTAATTAAGTATTTTTTATTTTTTATGATATTTCTCTACCACTGTACACACACCCATATATTACATTGCAAGAAATTTCGAAAAGAAGGCATTGAAGTTAATAAAATAGCATGTCAATATTACAGAATCTAATTGGAACAATACACATAATGATTTAAAAAAACTTGACATAAGTTTTTTCTTTTTAAAAATTTCCCGACAGAATTTGTTGGTTTCCGAAGAACGGCAACAGCCTAGCCAAATATGCTGTAAGGAGTTTTTCATCCTGCAAGGTGTTGTGTTGTGTCAATTTGGTAACAATATTTGCTTTAGTTTTATTTTTTTAAATTGACGTCCTAAAGTTACAAACGGAGTTAAACCCATGACCTTCCACTTACAAGGACAACTTACATACCACTTGTACAAGCTTGAATTAATTGTTTCATTTTCATTATAGTTTCTTGAAAAGTGATTTAATTAGTGTGATTAATTCGTCACAAAAACAACCAAAAATTACATCTCTATTTGCAGTTTTGCATTACAAATGACTGTCACAGGGTTAGGTGTCAACAATTACAATGCACACTACTTATATTCTTTCACATATCAATTCTTTTTTTTTTTTTGCCAACACATATCAATTCAGTTAATTGATTAGAAAATAGAAACAGAGATATTTTTTTTGTTCAAGTTGTCCGTTACTAATCAAGAGACATTAAATAAAAAAATTTCATTATAATCAAAAAGTCAATTTTGAAAAAAAAACTTTGATACATGTCGTTATGTTATATACTGATATACTGATATCCTTGCTGTCATTATTTCGATTCTGTTATTATCTTGAGAAAAGGGTATTCCGGTAACTCTTGGGAAGTTAGTTATAGGAGAGAGAATTGGGTCATGATGTGTAATGGGGAAATGGGTATATACTGTACCTCTGCCATTTTTCATGTTCTGTTGAATATACTACGTGAATTCTCTCTTATTGCTATCAAGGGTATCAGAGCCTAATCTCTGGTCCATGGCTCCGGAGACTCGGTCCTCTGGTCGCTTAGGCGAACTTGAACACCAGATTGAGCTACAGCAAGCCTCCATCGACTCTGTTAACCAGACCATTGCTACCTTGACTCATCGGCTAGACCAACACGGCCAATCTATTGCCTCATTGCAGGTGACGTCGAACAAATTTGATGATTACTTTAAGGAGCTTATTGCTAAGGTTTCGGCCATCTCCCCAGAGCAGAACCGTCGTCCACCAGTGCGGTCTCCTGACGGGGGATCGTCGTCCATTTCACCGCCACGGATGCCGACCTTCGGCTCTTTTTTCGACAATACACCATCACCGTCCTCATACCACATTCCTACCAAGCACACCCGGGTGGAGTTTCCTCGTTTTGATGGATCGGATTTTCGGGGCTGGTCTTATCGGTGCAAGCAATTCTTTGAAGTCGACGCCACACCCCCAGAGCAACGCATCCAATTGCTCAGCATCCACCTGGAGGGTCACGCTCTGAAATGGCACCAGACCTTCATGCGCCATCGTTCCTTTGCTGACTTGACTTGGACGGAGTATTTCCGCCACATGGAACAGAAATTCGCTGATGTTCATGAAGAGAGCCCCACTATTGCCCTCAAGATGTTTCAGCAAGCTTCGGGCTCTGCTATTGACTATGAAAAAAATTCGACGAGCTCCTTTCTGAGGTTGACATTCCGGAGGAAGTGGTGATTAGCTTGTTCATCGGGGGATTGCGCACAGACATTCAGAAATGTGTGCTCAATTTTAATCCGTCATCCCTGTCGCGCGCAATGCACTGTGCCCGAATGCAGGAAGCTACCATCACAGCGCTGCACGACCATACTCCTGCCAGTGCGTTCGGTCGTCGGGTGAATTCTTCCTCTCCCCGTCTGATGCTTGACTCCAATGGGTCAAAGTTCCTTACTCCAATGGGCTCACAGTCAAGCACATCAGGTGTTGTCTCTGGGTTGGTCCACCATAAGGCAACTGAATCCATCCCGTCACCTAAGCCATCTTCCTATTCGGGTTCAGCTTCCTCCTCGACGCAGTCATCGGCATCGAAACCTTCACGCCAGCTCTCTAAAAAAGAGATGGATGACCGCCGGCGAAAAGGGCTTTGTTATTGGTGTTCGGAAAAATACACGCCCACGCATCGTTGCAAGGATTCGCACCTCTTCATGCTTGTGGTTGACGATGATGAAGATCACTTTGAGGATGCGTTGGAGGTTGTTCCACCAGAGGAAGGCACTATCAACGCAATTGAGGGGCACGAGGCAGCATCTACTCTGAAGTTAGTAGGACGGATAAAGAACCAGACGGTGATCATTTTAATCGATAGGGCAGCACACACAATGTGTTGGATGCTTCCACAGCTCGGCGTCTCCAGTTGAAAGCTCAAGAGCGTTCCCCTGTACGACTCACAGTGGCTGATACGAGGCAGGTAATAGTCTCTAAACATTGTCCTAATCTTTCATGGGGCATGGGTACTGCTGTATTCTCGGCTGATTTCTTGGTTATGAAAGTGGGGGGATATGATATGATACTGGGCACTCAGTGGTTGGGTACAATCGGTAAATTCTCTATGGATATGGAATTAAAAACATTTGAATTCATGTTCAACGGTACCAAAGTCGAGCTCTGTGGTATTGGCCATAAAGAGTTGGGTCGGATGGAGGAAATTTCCTCTTCCTGGGATCTGTTGATTGCTGCCCATGCTTTCCTTATCCATACCGTTTCTAACTTACATGTTGGTCTGTCGCATTCTCTTCTGAGTCCTGATCAACAGCATGCACTAAAGTCAGTATTGGAAGATTTCCAAGATGTTTTTACCGAGCCTAAGAGCTTACCTCCTTCTCGCAAGTTTGATCACTCTATCTCTCTTCAGGATGGTAGGCCCATCACTTGCAGACCCTATCGATATGGTCCAGCTCAGAAAAATGAAATTGAAAAACAGGTACAAGATATGGTGTCTAACGGTATCATTAGAGAGAGTTCTAGCTCTTTTGCAGCTCCCGTGGTACTTGTCCAGAAAAAAGAGGGAACCTGGAGGTTTTGTGTTGATTATAGAAGGCTGAATGAAGCAACCATTAAAAATAAATTTCCTATTCCAGTCATAGAAGAACTTTTAGATGAATTGACTGGTGCCACGTTCTTCTCTAAACTTGACTTACGAGCTGGATATCACCAAATTCGTATGAAGGAGGATGATATTCCAAAGACTGCTTTTCGAACACATGAAGGCCTCTATGAGTTTTTAGTCATGCCATTCGGTTTGACTAATGCGCCAGCTACTTTCCAAGCACTCATGAACTCAGTTTTTAAGGCCTATTTGAGGAAATTTATTTTGGTATTTTTTGACGATATTCTGATATACAGTAAGGATTGGCAGACCCATTTGCAGCATTTAAAAACCACATTATCTACTCTATGGCAGCATCATCTCTTTGCTAAGGCATCCAAGTGCATTTTTGCTGCTACTCAAGTTGACTATCTTGGCCACATTATTTCAGCTCGGGGAGTACAAGCTGATCCAGGGAAGTTAGAGGCAATTGCATCATGGCCTACTCCTACTTCTATCCGTGAGTTGAGGGGGTTCCTTGGCCTCACCGGGTATTATAGAAGATTTATTAAACATTACAGGACTATTAGTAGACCCTTAACTGATCTGTTACGAAAGGATGTCCCATTTTCTTGGACTGCAGCTGCTAATGATGCTTTCCTTTTGCTGAAACAATTAATGTTGTCTCCCCCAGTCCTTGCATTACCTAATTTTAATGATACCTTTGTAGTTGAGACTGATGCTTCTGGAACAGGGTTGGGGGCAGTGTTATCTCAGAATGGGCATCCTATTGCCTTTGCTAGTAAAACATTGCCCTCTAGAAAGCGACCACTTTCAGCATATGAGAGGGAGTTGCTGGCAATCATTTTTGCTATTAAATAGTGGCGTTCCTATTTATGTGGGAAGAAGTTTATCATCAAAACGGATCACCTGCCCCTGAAACATTTACTTGAACAGCGTGACTTGAGCCAGGATCAATTTAAATGGCTGCACAAACTATGGGGTCTGCACTATGAGATTGTCTATAGGAAAGGAAGTGATAATACCATGGCAGATGCTCTCTCTCGCCGAGCTGCAGGTTCTTGCATGGCCCTTACTGCCCCTATCTCTCCTCTTTATGATAAAGTGAGAGACTCATGGTTGGTTGATGATCAGTTGCAGCAGCTGGTTAGGGACTTGGAAGCTGACCCTCTTTCTCATTCTAAATATTCCTGGCAGAATAATCTGCTTAAACGGAATGGGAAGCTTGTTGTTGGTGCAGACCGGGGCCTTAGAAGTGAGCTTCTTCAGCATTTCCATGCTGATGGCATTGGGGGACACTCTGGTATACACTCTACTTTTAAACGCCTCTCTTCCTTCTTCTACTGGAAAGGCATGGAAAAGGATGTTAGAAATTTTGTAAGAGACTGTACTGTTTGCCAGAGGTTTAAACCAGAATTAGTGGCTTCTCAGGGGCTTATTCAGCATTTACCCATTCCTGAACATGTGTGGACTGAGTTGTCTATGGATTTTATTGGTGGTCTTCCTCCGTCTTATTCTAAGACTACCATATTAGTGGTGGTTGATCGACTATCTAAATCTGCTCATTTTATGCCCTTAAAACACCCTTATACAGCAGTAGAAGTGGCTCAAGTCTTCCTTGATAATGTGGTTAAGCTGCACGGATTCCCTAAGTCCATTGTGACTGATAGAGATCCTATCTTTTGTGGCAAGTTTTGGAAGGAACTTTTCCGACTTTATGGGGTCGATTTGCATTATTCCTCAGCTTATCATCCTCAATCGGATGGCCAAACCGAGGTCCTGAATCGATGCTTAGAATGTTACCTCCGTTGTATGACTGGAGATTTCCCTAAACAATGGGTGAAGTGGTTGTCTCTAGTTGAGCTGTGGTACAACACGACTTATCATTCAGCCATTGGAATGTCTCCTTTTGAAGCTATGTATGGCACTCCTCCCCCGGTACACTTACCTTACATAGCAAGGGATTCTCCTAATGATTTGGTTGATCGCTCTTGCCTTGCTCGGGAGCTAGTATTACAGATTTTGAAGCAGCATCTGGTTAAAGCTCAGAACAGGATGGTGCAGCAAGCCAACAAACATAGGACTGAACGTTCTTTTGAGGTTGGAACCTTGGTTTACCTCAAGCTGCATCCTTTTCGGCGGAATTTGATTAATAATTCTTCCTTACACAAACTTGCTGCCAAGTATTTTGGACCCTTCAGAATTACTAAGAAAATTGGAGTTGTAGCCTATGAGCTAGATTTACCACCTAACACTCGAATCCATCCAGTCTTTCATGTGTCTCTCCTCAAAAGACACATGGGAGCTGATCAGCATGTCACTTCTTCACTGCCTCCTATTGATGAGCATGGGCAGTTCATGTTAGAACCAGAGGAAATTTTGGGGCGCCGAATGATTAAACGTCACAATCTGCCAATTACTCAGGTCTTGGTCCGCTGGAAGTTTGCTCAAGCTGAGGATGCTACTTGGGAAGATCTATCCGCACTTCACCAGCAATTTCCACAATTCAACACTGCTGCTATTCATACCAATCCCATCCTTGTGGGCAAGGATGCTTTTTGAGGGGGGGAGTATTGATACATGTCGTTATGTTATATACTGGTATACTGATATCCTTGCTGTCATTATTTCGATTCTGTTATTATCTTGCGAAAAGGGTATTCCAGTAACTCTTGGGAAGTTAGTTATAAGAGAGAGAATTGGGTCATGATGTGTAATGGGGAAATGGGTATATACTGTACCTCTGCCATTTTTCATGTTCTGTTGAATATACTACGTGAATTCTCTCTTATTGCTATCAAACTTCATACCAAATTGGAACATAAATTTAAATGGAAAACTTGATCCACTATAATTTTTCCCTAAAAATTTATATATATTCTATTTTAGAAAATAGAATATATATTCCTACTTCTGATGAGATGGAAATTTTCAACAATTAGGGACGAGCTGTCGGATCCCAACAATTAGGGACGAGCTGCTTCGGATGAGATGGAATTTTTCATGATTAAGATGAAATATTTTTCCAATTACGATTTTTTTCCCCAATACCTAAATCAGCACTCAGTAGTGAATTTTGTTCCTCATTCGGCTATATCTCTATATTTCTTTTCGGAAAAGTAACACACCCACCAATTTTGTTATTTGAAGTTTGTTATTAATATTTTAAAAATAATTTATAACATAAGAAAAATCATTAAAAATAGATATAAATCATGCATAATAAAATAAAAATCTCAGAAACGCGGGTGTGTGTAAACCTAACTTCCAACGTTTTAAAAGTGTATGTAAAATCTTCTAGTCCCTAACCTTAATAGTCCTTGTTGGTTGCGAAGCCATTCATCTGTGAGATTCCTTTATCCCAGTCGAGGACCATGGAGCAGATACTAATGGAGAAAGAGGCACTCATATCTTGCCCTAGAAGTCATCAGAGATACTCTTGGATGACTTCCGGTGAAATCCCTAATCCGATTTCAATGTGTGTGTAAAGATTGGAAGAATTTGATCAAAACCCAATCTTCATTATAAAAAAATTGACTTTCAACTGAGACAAAAAGTTGCCACTGAAAATATAAAAGCCGCTGCTAAAAGTGTCGCCACTGAAAAGTCGTTGCTATAGCAATCATGGTTGAAAACTTTCAGCGATGACAAAAAAAAATCGCTGTTGAAAGACACTTTCAGCAACGACTTTTATAAGTTTCAGCAACGACATTTATAAGTTTCAGCAACGACATTTGTCGCCACTCAAAGATACTTTTGGCAGTGACCTTCTTGTCACTGCAAAAAATACTTTTAGCGACGACAATCTGTCACCATGTCATCACTGGCCACCTCTTCATTGTTGTCACATCACCACTCTCATGTCACATCACTCTTTCCCGTCACGTCACAACCCAAATGTTTTCACCTTAAATGTGTCTTCTTTAAGATTCGAACTCGTGACCACCTCCTTTCATATTCAATCTTCTTCCTGTTGAATTGGATTGAATTTGTTTATTATTATTGTAAAATAAAATATATATTATTATATTATACTTTCAATGGTGACATTAGAAAGTCGTCGTCGAAAGTCATACCTTCAGTAGCGACATTCTAAAGTCACTGCTAAAAGTCTGAGGCTGAATTGAGAACCAAAAGACTTTCAGCAGTGACACTAATAGTTGTCACTGAAAGTCAACTTTCAGCGACGATACTAGAATGTCTCTGCTGAAAGTCTACTTGTCCTAGAAAGTTGCCATTGAAAGTAAGCCCTTTAGTGGTTACATCACCACCGAAGGTCTTATATTTAGCGGTGACATTTTTGTCGCCGCTGAAAGTAAGATTGTCACTACTGAAACTATTACTTTTAACAGCGACTTTTTAGTGTCGTGTGCTGAAAGTGGACTTTTAGTGGTGACTTTTTTTGTCGCCACAAAAAGTCATTGTCTAAAGTTTTTTTTTTGTAGTGCTTTTATTGCAGAACACCTCCTCCGTTCTACTCAGCAAAACCCTTTTCTTCTTGCCCATTGCAATCATGAACAGTCATAATATCTTCGGATATAATGATCATTGTCACTTCTGTTTGCTGACTCTTGAGAAACAATTCCTTGAATTTCAGAATCCACCCGTCAATAATGATTCCTTAATGGTTTCAAGGAGGATTGTCCATTGGCTTGATTCGGGTCGAAATCTTTAAGAAAAATCAACATTCCTTTTGGTTGTGGAACCCAGCTACTAGAGAAAGCCGACAAGTGCCCAAATGTCTTAATTATAAGTCTTTGTGTTTTTCTATAGCATTTGGGTTCAGCCCAGTTGTTAATGATTACAAGATGGTGAACCGTTTCGATTCTGGAGGTTATTTGCAATTGGTTAATCAAGTGGAAGTGTATGCATTAACCAAAGGGTTATGGGGAAAAATGGATTCACTTCTAATGGAACTATCTTTTGGTTGGGGTCAACGAAAGATGTGAAGCACAATAGCAAAAGAAATTATCTTCACCGATTGATAGTTTCATTTGATATAGCAGTGGAAGTTTTCACATTGATGCCATTTCCCACTTCAATCCCTGTATCATGGTTTAATTTGCTTATTGCGTATAACACTACTACCAAAAAAAAAAAAATTCTTTATAACAGTTACACATGTTAAGGATTATTTTATTAATATAACTAATAAACATGATTAGTAAGGGTATTTTAAGAAAAACAACACATATTTATTACAAATAATTAATTTAACTGATTTTTTAATCTACTCAAATTGGGCAACTACAGGCATTAGTTTTTGATGAAAATGAACCATATATATATATATATATATATGTATGTATGTATGTATGTTTAGACCACATTTTGTACCTATTGGCTTTGATTTCCCCTGACGTTCCTATCTAAATAAAATTAAAAGGCTTTCGATTGGGGGGAAACAAAAAAGAAAATAAAAAATAAGAATAAAATTAATGGCTAGAAAAGGTGATAACATGAAACAATGAGGTATTGGGTCTTCCATCCGTTTTTTGTAGTTTTTCCATTTACTGTTGTCCTGTTGAAATGTTTTCTGGGCAAAAATATACATGAGCTATTCGTAGAAAAATATTATTTTTAGTAGAATTTTAAGAGTTTTGTGATGCATACCATCCGTTTATGCAGTTTTTCCAATTTAGTGCTGTTTTGAAAAAATTTTAACAGACTTATTTATTTATATAAGATGACAATTTAGTCCAGCAACGAGGTTAGCAATGAGGATCATTTCACTTTACCATCCATTTAGGATTCCTATTTTGGAGAATTTGCATCTTTTTTCCTAGGAATTAACTTTGAGGGTGAAAATTTTGTTGGCTTAAAGGACCTCAATTTAAGCAAGCAGAACTTTTCTTTAACTGTATGTTAATTATGTGCAAAAGTAATCAAAATGGAAGTCATGGCTAAACATACGTTGCACGTTACTAAAAAAAATTGCATCTTTTGACCAATAAAATTTTCAAACAGGTAATTTTTATCAAATTTTCCTATTTAAAAACACCTTTCCTGACCTCCACTCAAACGAAACACACTTTGAGTTCATTAATATTAGTAAGGTTAATCTTACTACAGAAGATGCTAACTACTCAACGAATTTAAATGATGACTCCGCAATTAAATGTAATATTTTTTAGTATTGCAGAGTATGAATATTCTTAACAACTAAAATGATAGCTGGATTACAGGGTATGCGTGCCATCTTGTGCAGAATATATGTGCAGCTCCAGATTGTTTGAAGGAGCGAAGGATAAGCTTCTATTGGGGATGACGCCACAAAGGGGATGGAATTGATGCAGCCATGTCATGCTATATTAATATTCTAATCTTATTTTTTAATGTATCCATCACCTAACGTTATTTTTTCAGTTACATCCAGCATACTAATATTTAGAGTGCTCATGCACTAAAAATAAAACGATGGTGTTGGATGTATTTTTACTCTTTCTTCCATGTATTGAAGGAAAGATACAGAAAGAGAAATAAATGAATTTACTTGTCAAAAGACCCGTGGTGACAAATAATCAGAATCTTGATATGTATTCCACAGAAAGAAATGAGAATGAGATATGAATCCCATATACATATAAATGAAATCTACTTGTTCAAACTTCAAACACTAAATGAGAGGGGAGATTGTCTGAAGGAGCGAAGAATGAGCTTCTGTTGGTTTTTCTGGTCAGATTCTCAATTCTGGCATTCCAGAATGACGCCAATAAGGGGTTGGAATTGATGCAGCATCTGGATAGCCAACCTCATCACGTCTAATCTTATTTTTTCTAATGTATACCCGACGTTATTTTTTAGTTAAATTCAATATCCTAATATTTGAAGTGCTAGATGCATTAAAAATAAAATGAGTGCATTGGATACAGTTTTACCCTTTTTTCTATACATTGAAGCATTGAAGGGAAGATACAAAAAGAGAAATAAATGAATTTATTTGTCAAGGAACCATGGTGACAAATTATGTATTTTACAGAAAGAAATGACAATGAGACATGAATCCCATATATATAAATGAAATCTACTTGTTCAAAGTTCAAACGCTTAAATGAGCCGAGAGATTGTATTAAAACATAGATAGCTCCATTCCTATTCCCATTTGATCCAAACCTGAGACGCTCACCGTATAATATAATATGAGGAAAGAAACATAAAAGATTAGTGGACCCCACCTAATTAGTGAATCACATGTCCGCTTAAGATCAGAACCAAACACAGTAAAATAATAGGCCTACCTTTCTTCTGTCTTCCTCTTTCTCTTTCCACTGAATTTACACATAAAAAATCTTGACTAGGTATTGAAACGGGTCCCACCTTTCTCTCTCTCCCCTTAACTGGAATTTCCTACTTCTTCTGGGGGCAAAATGGTCTACCCAGGCGAGCCCTGTGGCTTGGAATAGTGAAGTGCCTGATTCTTCCTTCTTGTTCCCTCAAATATCCTTCACACAGAAACCCTCTGGAAAACTTATCTTCCACAACTCTATCCACGTCATGAACAAACACATCAGTCTCACCTTCTTCTCTGTTCCTTGCCATCAGCCCCGCCGTGTAAATCGCGGTCATCCTCCCCGGAGCTCCGTCGAAGTACCCCGTCGGCGCGTCCACCATTATCACATCCCAGTCAATATCGTATATCTCGCTCGGAAACCCCTTTAGAGCCAATTTGCACTTGGAGAATCTCGGGTCCGTCACCGAACGGCAGTCTTCTTCCTCCATTCCGATCTTCATCAGCTCGTTGGCGTCTCGGACTTTGGTGTCGTACACCACGTGGTAGGACTCTAGTGAGGGGAATTTCTCGCCGACTTTGCCGATCCACGCTTTGTCTTCCTCCAGGAACACCGTCCGGCCGCCGTGGTTAAGAGAGGTCCACATCAGACTGTCGTAGCCGAGGCCGAAGACGAGGAAGTTGCAGGGCGATTTCCTCTGAAGAACTCGAGCCGAGACTGAGATTTCACGAGCAGTTTGTTGGGGAGTGATGTTGGTGGTGGCATAGTGGATTATTGCGTTTGCCAGCGACGGTGGGATTTTGGTGCATGTCGGCGTCAAGCACGGTGGTGGTTCTGATTTTGATTCTTCTGATGAAGCTTCTGGGCTAATTGTAGTGTTTGAGAAATGGGTCTGTGGCTGAGAAATTGGGAAGAAGACGCTTGATCTGAGGATAAAGATGAATATGAGGAGAAATGAAAAGCACAGAAAGCCAATTTTGAGGCTGCCTGTGAACTGAGTTTTGTTCCTGATCATGTTTTCTCTGTTCTTCAAACGTAGAGATAGAGAGAGAGAAGAAGAGAGAGAGTCACTGTGATTTGAAGATGAAAGAAAGTGGGGCGGGTGAGTTATTTGAAGGAGAGAAGAAGAAACAAAACAAAAGCATTGGGAGTATGAATTTTGCTTCAGAACAAAGTGAAGCTATGTGGTGTTTCACAGGAGGGAGGAGAAAGAAATAGTAACGACTGGACAGCGAATCTGTGGCAGGTGGTGAAATTTAAAATAGGAAAAATTAATTCATAATCTCAAGGAATCAACTTATATAATCCACGTCAATTAGTGTCAATAATAATGTTAACATCAATCATCATGACATAAAATATAAAATGATAGTATTATAAGTTTATCATAATTGTTGGGTTAAAAAAACTTGGGTTATGAGATTCTTTTCTTTGCCAACAAAAATTGTCGTTACTATCACCAAAAAATTTGTTCTTGTTACATTTTTTTTATTTTTTATTACTTCCTTCTATCTGGTCAAAGAATAAAAAACCGAATCAGGCATTAAATCGGTTGAGGTAGTGATTTGAGGATTAGTTGGTTAGATCAGAGTCAATGCAGAGTTAAACAGTCATATTAAAATAATATAATTTAATTAAAAATAATAAAGTATAACAACATTAATTATTAGTAATCACAAAATATAACAATAATTTGATTGTAAAAATAACAAAGTACAATAATATTGAAAATATTGATCTTTATAATTCATCAATAACTAAAATTAATAATAATTGATATCAAAATTATCATTAAAATTTATTTAAATCTATAGTGACTAGATATTAGGAGTTGAAATTAAAAAAAAAAGGACTAATAGTAACATAATCATTTAAATCGGTGAATTATCAGTTCACACCGGTTTTTACATATTCACTTTGGTTTGATTGGCTTGATACAGGTTTAATGTCCAAACCAAACAAAATCATTGGCCAGTTCAACGATTTTCCAGTTGAACTAGCCGGTTTAGTCCGTTTTTTTTTTCTACGATCCTAATTGTAAAAGCGATTAGATTGTTTTGCTTTGATAGCAAATATAATACCTTAACCTATTATGCCTTGCGAATGTAAAATGAGCATTCTAAACTCTCCTATTAATTTTTTATATATATATATATTAGAGGGACTTTTCATTTAGAGAGTTGTTCTCAATACAAATAATTAAAAAAAGTATTTTAAAAGAATTAAGACATATTTTTTAAAAAATAATTAACTTAACTAATTTTTTATGTTGACATATTAGTTATCTGTAACTCAACACATTTAGGACCGGTGAGAATATTAATTAATATTTAGAAAACATGCTATAAGATATTAAAAATTAATATTGTGATTGAGGAACATTATTAATAGGAATTTTTCTGAAACTTATTCATAATTTTTCAATAAACTCTAAAATAAATAAATTAAAATGCATCTCCCGCATGCGGGAGTCACCCTATGTTATTTCTGTTTCCTTGAATCATTTCATTTGGAAGAATCATACGATGTTTTAACTAAGTAGGTTACCATTTGCATAATGCACGAATATAAAGATAAAAGCATCACGTTATTTGTAATTTGTTATTCCCTATAAATTTCATAATGTCTAGTTAATGAAATGTATTTTTAAATTACATTGGTTATAATTTATAAATAATACAATTAAAAAAAATTATTGGTGCTTTAGTATAATTTATGGTCTAGCTAGTAGCTTTTCACTTTTACCAGTAAAAAATGGCAAATTCGATCAATCCCGTTGATAATTTTATACGCCTAGTTTTGTCTCGTGCAATTAAAAGAAATCTCAACTTAATATTTTCCTTAAACTTAAGTTTTTCAATATCTATCCATTAAAAATGCCTACTAGAACACATCATTGTTGCTGGCATATTCACCGACGAACTTCGTTTGGTATGTACTCTAAATTATATCCCAATATTATATAATTTACTAATAGTTAAATCATATCGTGACCTGTACTATTAATATTAAAAGTGGATTTGGTTGATGCATGAAATTAAATAATAGTGAAATTAGAAACGAAGGCTTAAAAAACAAGAAAGTTATAAGAATGATTGTATCTTGGCGTTTCTTTATTGAAACAGAAGAACATGATAGAGTGGAAGGAAAAGAAATAAGGAGAGAGAGTTGGTAAGATGACTTAGTCTTGACCAAATTTAAAGGTGGGCAAGTCATGGTAGTTAAACTATTGGTCATGGTTGGTATAACAGCAGGTGGGGCTTGGGGAAGCATGATATTGAGTTATTGACTTTATTTGTGGGTTATTTTCACTTTCTTCTACATAAAATTGTGGCTACCTTTTGACTTAATTAATTTCTATTTCCAACCATAAATGTAGAGAGCCTTGTAATTAATGTGTATGGGATCTAATTACTTTCATAATTAGGATAAATGCTTGCTAATTATTCCCCCCCCCCACCTCTTCTATATTCATCTTGTAAATGGCATATAGAGGATATGGGTGTGGCAAACTACATATTCACAAAGTAAATTAATAAAGAGTCAAGGCCTTGTTTGATTTCTTATTTTGAAAACAACTTTTTGTTTTTAAAAACAAAAAAAAATTGTTTGACAAGATTTTAGTTAGTTACCATCATCTTAAGCCTAGGAAATTGGTTGCTCCAAGTCTTTACTGTTCCAGTTTATGAATGGTGTCCGAATAAGCCAATATCTCAGGTGTCATTCTCTTTTATCCATGTTTGGCTACAAGCTTTTGATCTTCCCTTTGTTTACTGCACGGAGGAAGTAGCTAGGAGTATTGCTAGCCTCTTTGGCGCGTTGGTAGAATTGGATCCGTCTTGCAGGTACTACCCTAGTGAGCTTAGATTCAAGGTTTCTCTTCAGAATAAGATTTCTATGCCAAGTTTTCCCTTTCCTAAATTGCAATCGGGTAACCAAATTCTGTTAACTTACTATCTGATTCTTAATATAAGAGCCAGTTAACTAATTTGAGTAGATTAACAAAGTTTGTTGAGTTAGTTATATGTAATAATTATGTATTATATTTTTTAAAATATTTTTAATAATTAGCTAAAACTACTATTTAGTTGAACATTTAACATATATAATTACTACAATAATTACTTAAACAAAACAAATAAATATAAAAAAATAAAGTGAATTATAATATTATATTTAAGATCAAATTAAAAATTAAACTGACTCTTGTATTAAAAAATGGAGATAATATTTTATTTGAGCATGTCCGACATCGTTGTTGGAGTTGTGGTGGTGCAGGTTTACGGGGGAGGGAATCACTGTACTAAGGCGGTGGATGACTCTTTCATTCATTTTCAGCATGTGGGGCCACGCTTAGGGCGTTTTTTATCTATATAAAAAATACTCCTTCACTCCTTAATATAAAATCCATTTAACTAATTTGATTAGATTAAGAAAATTAGGTAAGTTAGTTAATTGTAAGAAATGTGACACACTTTTCCTAAAACACCATAATCATCTTTCTTAATACCTCATCTCTCTCTTTTACTTGATTGTGGTTGATGGAGTATCTATAGGGATAATTTAGAGAAAATTGATAAATATAAAAAATGAATCTTATATTTAGAACCAAAATCAACTCAACAATTAAATCCTATATTAAGGACTAGAGGAGTACTTAGATGAGTTAGATTTTGAAAGCTTACTAAGGTTAAGATATGCCTTTAGATTCAAAGATTGGTTATAAAAATACTTATAAATCATTTACCAATAAAATCCTTATATTAATAGTAAGACTCAAACTCGCGATATTGTGGATTATAAACTAATTTCTTATTAATTGAACCAACTTTTGTTAGTTGGTTTCTATTAAATGTTCTGGTGGCTTTTCTTTTCCAAAACAAGATCTTGGGCTTAAAGCATGGGCTCGGAATCCTTTTTCTGCATCGAGTCCTAAGCACACATCTTCAACTTCAATTGTGAAGCCCAGTAGGTTAATCCTCAATTTCTGCAGAATTGGGCCGGCAACATGAGGGAATTGAAGCAAAATATTGGGCCGACTAGCCCAAGTCATGATGCTGTGTTGGAGTCTTGGCATTCTTCTCGGCAATGTTCTGACCAAGCCACCCATATAGTTACTACAAGGAAACGTCAGCTTCTAGGGGCACCAATTCCGATCTCTAAGCGAAACGATGATCTTCATCTCTCAGACCCAGGAGTTTGCCAGGTTGTAGGCCTTCATCATTATATCCATTGCTTGAAATAAATATGATGGCTCTCTATTAGCACTTCCTCTTACCGCTTACCTCCTGTTGAGCTTAAACGGAGATGTTGGAAAACCTTGAGTTCAAATTCTTTGGAATTTACTCCCACTACGTCTCAAACATGCATTAATAGAAGAAGATGGTCATTCTTCCTCCTCACTGCATTGGTGTTTCAGCTCTTATCTTTGAAGCCATCCCTTTTTAAAAGGAGAAGGAAGCGCCCACGGGAAGAGTCTCATGCTCATATTCTGAGTTCTTGGGGAACTTATGCCAAAAAGGTCCGCACACACGGATGACACTAAAAAGAACCTCGAAGTTCTTCAGCAGCCACTTAGAGGTCCACTTAGAGGCACATGCTCATATTCAATTTGCAGTGCTGCAACCTTTTGTTCCTAGGTGCTCTTTCATTTTCTGGTTGTGTTTTGTTGATATGATGAAGTGCTGGCTTTGTCTACTGTTCTGCTTTCATCTTAACGTTGTTACTTTTTCTGGTTAGCTTTCCTCCCTAGCATCACTCCATCAAGGTTATCAACATGCTCTATTTGTGAGCTGTATGGCGGCTTCTTCTCAGCAGAGTCGTGCTGAGACTTCTTTTAATAGCTTAAAAGCTATCAATGTGGTGAGTCACTGATTTGTGTTGGTGATCTACGGTGGTGTCCCCTCTTATCCATTGTTTTATTAAAAGCATATGATACGAGGACTAATCTCACCCCCACTAAGCATGCCTATGTTATGTGCTCTTTTAACTTATGAAAGGGTCATAATATATAAATTTATACATTATTGTTTTATTATGGTACACATTTGTTCTGAAAGTTTTTACTTAGGAGCACTGGGCATTGAAAGTCTTTTGGGGTTCAAATTTATCTTGAAAATTTAAAATTATAGTAATGTTGTCCTGATAGTTTACTAATTGTCAGCTTTTTTTTTTTCATGGTCAACTTTAGTTTCTTAAAGTTAAAGGGCAATATAATATTGCTATAATTTTAAGTATTTGTAGTAAATTTGCACCCAAAAAAACTTCCATGTATTCAAACTCTAGAGTAAAAAATTTCATGACAAAATTTACTCCGTATTTTTTTTTGGCCCGGCTATAAATTTGTGCATCACCGATCATTCGATAAATTCATACCATATTGCATCACTTGAGCATCATAACTCATATGTGCGATAGTCTTTGGGATGGATTCATCACAAAGACATTTCAATTATAAGTCTGCCACCACAAATAATGAATAAAATCCATTGCATATAAACCAGAATCAATCAATTATATATACACATATACATGAATATCTATATATATATGTATATATTCCCAAGAAAGTCTTAAAAGCACATCTCAATGCGCACTGTTGCTAAGTGAAGCCAATCAAAATAACCAAAGGATGACTGAGGATGACCAAGAAGTACAATTAATAGCATTGAAATAACACTTGATTAAGAAAGGAAGGGGATGATTTAATAACCAAAGAAAGGAAAAACAATATTATCTCTTGCTCTTAATATAAGAGCTAGTTGACTAATTTGAATAGATTAATAAAATTAGTTAGGTTAGTTATTTGTAATAAATAAGTGTTGTCTTTCTTAAAATACTTTTATTGATCATGTGGATTAACTAAACTACTGTTTCATGTTGGCAAAAAAAAAAAAGAGAAAAAAAGACTACTGTTTTATGAAACCTTTAATATGTATAACTATTATAAGAACAATATTAAAAAATAAATAAATGAGAGACAAAATAAATTAGAGTCTTATATTTAGGATCAAATTAAATGTTAAATTAATTCTTATATTAAGGATTGGAGGTAGTATAAAAGAATGTAGGACTTAGATTTGTAAGAATTTACAAACTGTTATTAGTAAGTTAAGATAAACCCAAAGCAGTCCTAAAAAGTTAAAATAAATCATACTACTAAGCCATATAACCTCCTCTGAAAGGTTCTAATGCTCCAATGATCCAAAGAATACAGACCCACTTGCAAAATGTAATCCCAAACCAACAACTAAGTTACCTATCCACCTTTAAAACAAAACTAAACAAGTGAACCTAGAATTATAAATAGGGCATATATAACAAGAAATAGCTGGTATTAAAAGTATGCTTTCTATATAACATCTCTAAAGAGCATATGATTTGAATTCGCAAATATAAGTTAATTAACCATAAAAAAGTACATATGCAATGTAATAATTCAAAACTTGGATCAAGGTTCTTCCACATGAATGTTGCCAACTGATACGAGACTTTCCACATAATTCGAAATCGAATAATCCGTGCAACATTTGCTGATAGATAATATCTTGAATGCATTAGTCATAAGATTGATAGATATAATATCTTGAATTCACAAGAGTGCACACAGTAGTTTTTATGTTTTGATTATAATACTCAACGAATCCTCCTCCTTTAGGTTTAGGAAGAGGTCCAAACCTGCCACGAATTATGCAGATAATTTCATTCCTCCAAATAGCTTCTGGATGTAAGCAGAAGGGATAGGGAATGATATTATATATCTGGGTCTGGATCCTCTCAGAATCCCTCTTCCTCATTTTCTTCTCAAAATCTCATCTCCATTATTGGGTCAAATAATATATGGTTCGGATTTAATATTTTAAAAAGTAGATATTCACTTTCTCTTTCCTATTTATGCAATGCTATAATAATAGTTTTATAAAGTATAGAACTTGAACCATTTATTATTTGATCTAACGGTGAAAATAGGATTTTCAGAAGAAAAGGAAATAAAAGGATTCTGAGAATATCTCCTCCCGTTCGAAAGAATAGCAAGTTTTTTCTCATACGCAGTAAGCCTATTGCAATATGATGATTTAATGGCTGAAGTAGACATATCTATCAATATAAAAACTTCCTTTGCTGTGTCAAATGAAACTATCAAATAAAGATGGCTTTGACCCCTCACACCTTCCTTTAAACCAAACCGATAGACATTTCCATTATAAGTGAAACCGCCACGAAAGATATCAGATACACCTACTAAGTTCCCAACATCAACTTCTTTCCATGACCTTTTGCTTAATGAATACACCTAAACTCGCTGAACCAAACGGCGCAAAGAAAAAATCCTCACTATCTTGTAATCATTAACAATTGGACTGAGCCCACATATTTCTCATATTTGTTATTTTTCTTAAATTATCGCTGTGGATACTCCCTCAACCATAATCAAGTAAGTGGAGAGGAAGGATATTAAAAAAGATGATTATGATATTTTAAGAAAAATATGTCATATTTTTTATAATTAGTTAACTTACCTAACTTCCTTAATCTAATCAAATTAGTTAAATAGGTTTTATATTAATGATTGGAGGAGTATAAGCTTTTGTGTGCGCACGCGTGAAACATATGAGAATATTAACTTATCAACTATGTTTTATCTTTTCAAATATTTTTAAGATTTTTATTTTGTTAAT
Organism: Neltuma alba; assembly: GCF_004799145.2. NCBI lineage: Eukaryota > Viridiplantae > Streptophyta > Magnoliopsida > Fabales > Fabaceae > Neltuma > Neltuma alba. The sequence continues at coordinate 116,662 of NW_021635387.1, forward strand.
ATCTAATCTAATCTTAATTATTTTTCACCCATATTATAAATTATTTTAAAAATATTATTGATAATAAATTACAATACCAAAATTAATGCATATGTTACTTTTTTGAAAAGAAATATCGAGATATGATTAAATATGAAAAAAATTCACTGACTGATTGAAGAATTAAAAAAAAAATTCATAACTGAATAAATATTTCATCTCAAATTGAAATACGAAAAAATTCCTTAGAAATAATGCGTCCTAATTATTGGGATAGGATATGATTATTTGAAGGAGGATATGCTGTTTTCATTTGCTGAAAAAGAAATCTCACAACTTTTTTTGATACAAAAATCTCAAGACCTTTATTTTTTTTTCACTTAATTTTCTTAAAAAATAAAAAGTTAAAAAACTCTAACTTCATTTATATTTATCAGGCGTGTAATCTTTTTTATTAGGTTCAATAAAAAATTCATCGCGGAGAATTTTATCTGTGATTTGATTACTCAACGTGTTTATATCAAAATTACTACTAATCAATAAAAATAAATTGATAAATAATTTGAATTTAATGATATTGATTGGCCAAATTATTGAAAATGATTGATTGGTTTATATTATTAGCGAGTCACTGTGGATTTAAGAATTGAAACAAAGTCATTACTGAACAAAGATTTCATCTCAAATTCAAATACGAAAATTCCATCTCAAAAACAATTCGTCCTGATTATTAGGATAGGATATGATTATTTGGAGGAGGATATACTGTTTTCAATTGTTGAGCAAAAATCTCACAACCCTTTTTTTAGACTAAAATCTCACGAGCTTTATTTTATATATGAAGTGATATAATTCAATTCTTAAACTTTTAACTTAGGCAAATTAGTCTCTTGATCCTTCAAATTTTGACTCAGTTATGACTCAGTTTTTCAGTTACTTGCTTCTTGATTCACGGTCAGGTGGAGAGTTCAAGAATATTGCTGATTTGCTTTCAGTTTTCGGAGCTACGCGGGGCTTACTTGAAAAAAACATCAGCATTTTTTAACATAGTCAACAATATCTGTTGCCATGTTAGATCAATTTATTAAGTGAGAAAAAGATAGGAACCAAGTTTTAACTAAGTTAAATATTTAGAGACTGAGTTGTACCGAGTAATAGTTGAGGGATTGAGTAATAAGATTTCTAGTCTAGGGACTTATGCCATCTAATAAGTTTCCAAATGTAATGGGTGACATTGCCATTGGGCAACTTGGCATTAACTAATATTTGTTATAATGAATTACTAAAGAAATGACAATTTTTTATAATCAACATAATCAAAAATTATGTTTCATATCTTTTTTGAAAAATAAATGGAATTAAACCTGAATTCTCCCAATCAGAGATGTCATGCACGGCACTTAAGGAAACAACGTGAAGTCGTGAAGGTTGTCTCAAACTTTATTTATTTATTTTCCATTTTACCCTCATTTAACTACTCATATTACATTTTTTTACATATTTATTCTCTTTAACTAATTTGATCAATATTTTAAACAATGTAATTTGGTTAATTGTCTCTTGTAAAAAGAGGAATTATTGATCTGTGAATTTAGTGAAAATGATTGATCGGTCTATATGATTCATGATCTATAAATTGAATTAAAATTAATTCATTAATAAATATAATTTACTAGCTAAAATCTATTCAAAATAAAATTGATCTTAAAAAAATAGGACGACATATGAACCCTAATTCAACAAATAATAACATTTTTTAGTCTGGTTGAATGAATTTAAAATGCAATGAATTTTCAGGCTGAATTATACAAATGATCTGATAATATGCACACAAAAATAAGATAAATCTTCGATGTATCAATTAACATTTAGGATATCAATAATCTTCAATAAAATTACAACAATTGGTATATTGAATGGAAAAAATGTCCCAAGTAATCCACTCCAACAACTAAATTATGGATCACTCTTAACCTACAATTACAAATATAAAAGCAAGAAACATTTGGTACTAATTTGCATTTAACATCTCTAACACACGAATGATGCAATATTATATATATATACACAAGGATATATATTTTCATAAAAAAATCTAAATAAAGCAAATAAGAAATATTTTTTTGGGTATAAGTCAAAGTATTCTCATTTTTGGACTTGAGACTAATTTCTGTCAAGCCAAAAGTGTTAAGATTAAAGCTCTCCCAACAAGTATGCTTTTTCAGAATTAAAAGTAAATAACAAATTTAATAATTAAGAAAACAGATCAATCCTCTTTAATTTGAATGTTACTTATCTGAATAAGACTTTCTGCAAAATCCAAAATGCGATCAGTAAATTAAAGCTGCATTTTGTTGGGAAAGCAAACATGTTATTGATAAAAAAAAAGAAAAATCCAGAAAAATCTTAACCGGCAGTTCAGCACTATTCTTTCACCATTATATTGGCCAAAAGAGCACACACGTCCTTGAAAAATTAAATGAACATGCAAGAATATTAAATTTGCTTTCCTTATAATTTTTTTTCCGCTAAAATGATATAAAATTACGAGTAAATTACCTAGACAACAAATATTAAATAATTAATCCATTCAGAAGCAATCGAACAATATATATCAATCATAAAAAGAAACTAAACAATAAGATATTGTATATCGCTCAAATAAAGCAACAAACAACTAGCCATTCTTAATTCTAGAAATCATAATCTCTAGAGGACCACAGGGATTTTAAGTATAAAATGATCTAAATGGTTCTTCTAAAGATTTTGGATAAAGGCTCTTGAAAGTGACTGTTGTCCACTGGTACAAGGCTCTCATTATAATAGAAAATGACATCAACTTGGAACCATCTTTTATCAGGAAGCATCTTAATTTCGTTGGTAATAAGATCAACTATAAATAGAGCTGTCATTGGCCCATCATTTTTTGCCCCTTGCTTAAATTTACTCTTGTGTCTTGGGGCTACAAAAGCATCGCAAAACATTTGACTCCCCCAAATAAAGACACTGTTTGTAAGTAAAAAGAATGGACATGGGTTGCAAGTGTATTTCTTAGTCCAAGTAGCCTCCTCCATCACCCACAAATGAATTAAGGACGATTTAACATCTGCACTACCTGTGGTGCAAGTGTGAGTAATTATAGCAAGTTTATTATCATATTTGGTAAGGCACTTGGGAGGACTAAAATTTTTTTTGAGGAGGCATTGATATTAATGTGAATACCTCCATTGTTATGTCAAATGAAACTATGAGAAAAAGGATCATTCTATCTTCACCCGGCACAAGTCGCCTTTGCGCTAACCAAAAGATAAAGCCATTAGGAGTGAGATTCCCAGTTAGGATAAGAGGACTAAAAATCCACTTCATAAAATGAAGATATTAAAATAAAACTTTGTGCCATATTAAGGGATAAATGAGCAAATTTGCCTAATATCTTAACGTGGATTTTTATATATTACCTCCTGTACTAATTATAAGACTTTATTTATAATTTATAAACGAAGTATTATAATTAGGACTGGAGGTAATACTACCAAAACAAACACTTTAAATAAATTAATTAAAATTTAAGAAATGTAAAATCAAAATTCAAGTATAAATCCGTCTATTCAAACGCCACACTAGTGTAAATTTACGAACCATTATTAGTAATTAGGAAGTTAACATAAACCCAAAATACTCCTGGAAGAAAAAAATCATACAAGGTCAAATAACCTTTGTCGCATGTTCTAATCCACTAGTCCCAAATAATACACACGCCAAAAATTTAATGACATATCCACCTTTAAAAGAAGACTAAACAACTTCAAATTTTAAATAGGTCGTATATATAACAAGAGACACTTATATAGTGTTAGTGTTGATAATATGCATTCATTATTCTAGATAACATCTCTAATGGACAGATAATCTAAAATTATATATAGATTCAGCTCCATTGAAAGTACTTAAATAAATTAAATATGTAATGTAATAATCCAAATTTACGATCAAGCGACGGCTTTTCCACATGTATGTTGCTAACTGGTACGAGAGACTCCACATAATTCGAAATCAAATCATGGCCAAAGCAACATCTTTTGATAGCACATATCTTGAATTCCATGTTCGTCAGATTGCACACCATGGTTTCTATGTTAGGATTATCCATTAATCCACCTTCAATGTCCGAAGAACTTTTAAACCTGTCATGAGTTGTGCAAATAATATGATTCCTCCAAATAGCCACTGGATGTAAAGAGGAGGGATAGGGTTTGATATCATATATCTTAGTCCAACTCAATCCCTCCATCACCCACAAATCAGTTGAACAAGAATTTCCATTTAATCTTGTAGAAAGCATAGGAAGTTTGTTATCATACAAAGTAAGACTATTGCAAAGTGATGATTTAGGGGATAAAGCAGGCATCTGTATCAATGTAAACTCTTCCATTGCTATGTCGAATGAGACTATCAAATAACCATCACTTTCACTCTCCACATCTTCCTTTAAACCAAACCAAAAGATTGATCCATTAAAAGTGATACAACTACTACTGATATCAATCACGTCCTCTAAGTTCCCAACATCAACTTCTTTCCATGATCCTGTGCTTAATGAATACACTTCAGCTCTATGAACCATTTGATCATACCAAGAAACAAAAAGTCTCACTATCTTATAATCATTAACAATTGGGCTGAACCCAAATCCTACACAACAATAATACTCGTGTTCAAAAGGTTTAAGAGCTTTGGGAACCTGATGGACCTCTCTAATGGCTGGATTCCACAAGAAGAGGGTTTTACATTAATGAGTTCGACACAGAGCAAGCCATTATTGGAATAGACAATCCTGTAGGAACCCATTGAGGTATCAATGAAAGGAGGTTTCTGAAGTTCAAGAACTTGCATCTCATGATTGAGCAAACTTAACGTACAACCATAGATAGTGCAATCAAAAAGAAGAGAATTCTGCTTAGTGGAGTGATGGAGGTGCTCAGCAACAAAAGATGGGGTTTTGAAGAGATTCTTCCACTCTTTGCACACACATCGAAATCGCATTAGGGATTTTACTGGAAGTCGGAGAAGAATACTTATTATAACTTCTGGGGGAAGATATGGCAGTGTGTCGTTGTCCATTACTATCTGCTCCATCATGATCCACTTGTATAAAGGGGTCTCACAGCTGCGCAATCAAACGACGACTATTAAGATAATTAGTTTCTTACTTATTATTGGGACATGATAATTATTTGAAGGAGGAATATGTTCTATTTTTTAAGTTAGAGTATATAAAAATTATACTGGAAGAAAATTATTGTATATTAATTTTTCTATTTAAATCTATTTTCAAATTTAAAGGAGCAAGGGAGAGTAACTTACTGGATTTGGGTTTGGGTTATCACTGCTCCCGATAGATGCACCGCACACAAGAAAAAAAGAGGTAAATGAAAAGCTCTGCGATTATGGGATGATTTATAAATGACGGAGGGAGCTTTTGGGAAGGGATATTTTGAAATTACAAAATATCTTATCATTTTAATACACCCCCCCCATTCATTAGTGTACTTATCAAGGTTGTCAAACTTACGAGTTTAAACAAACTCGTGAGAATGATATAAACTTGGATCGTAAACTCAAATCGTGAACTCGTAACAGTTTACTTTTATTAATAAATTGATATTAAAAGTATATAATTAAATAATTAATATATAAAAAATGAGATCAATTTCATTTAAATATATTTTAAATTTAAATAATTGAAATTATATCCATCAATTTTCATAATTTATCACATTCAACAAAGAAATTTCTATAAAATTCATATATATATATAAAGTCATTAAACATAATCAAAGCCAAAAATTTAGCACAAGTTCAAAAGCAAGTTGACATGATTTTGTAAGCTTAAAATGTAAAAATGGTAAACTCGGTAAATCAATTCGTAAGTTTAACCGAGTTTACAGTTATTACAAGTTTAAGAGTGAATCGACACGATTTTGTTAACTAAAAACGTAAAAACATTAAACTTGGAGAGTCAACTCACGAATTTAATAATAGTGGTACTTATCATTATATCCCCCATTATCTTAGTTAATGAGAGATAATATGAATTTAAAGGTATTGAATATCTATTATATATTTATAACGAATTAAATCCTAATGTAATCCACAAATACGATTTGAATTCAAATTGACTAAATTAAATCATATAATCTTGATACTTAGATTAGGAAAAAAAACTAAGGTTAAGTTGCTTATATATCTTATGTCAAGTTCTCTAATCACATATAGTCATATGTCCATCTTTTGTTTTATGTGGATTGATAGTTAAATGCTATTAAATTTTAATATTTTAAAAATAAAATACCTGATCATGTATAATTGCAGAACTTGATGTAAGTGTTGTCAAATAAATTTGTTGGATAACACAAATTAAATCTCTTATTTAATTTATTTTATATTTAATTACATAAATAACTATATCCAATATCTTAATGCAGATCTGAAATCTAATAGTAACAAACAACTTTAAGTCGAAAAAGATCTCTCTTTATCTATGCTCTGGTCCATTAACTGAATTGATATATTGAAGTAGAGAAGATGGATGAATATTTCTTGATATGTTTGTATTTGCGCAATGTATATGGAGAGGAAAAAACACGATGTCGGTTACAACCACACGAATCGTAATCCTGAATAAGTCATTTGCAATGCAAAACGGCAAATATATAGAGATGTATATGAATTTGGGAAAACTAGCAAATGGTACCTAGGATGATAGGGTGCACAAAAGAAGATATATAAGTTGCACATAAGGAAGTTGAGTTACATATAGGAAAAATGATTTGCACGAAATATTTTTCAGATACGAGAAACTAATTTGTATATAAAGATGATAACTTGAACACAAAAGAAGTTCAGTTGCACAAAAAGATGTGATAGAAGAGAAGATGATTGCACACAAAGAAATATCAATTGTACATAAGAGAAGTTAAGTTGTACCCCAGAAAGTTAAGTTGCACAAAGTCTTTATGCACCATTCACTAATTAAATTCTCGATGGAGGATTTATCCCCAATTTTTTAATGAATTTTGTCTAATACAGAAAACATTCCTACAACACCTTGAAGGATATTAAACAATACATGCATCGAAAGGATTTTTTTCCCCATGTATGTTAAAGCTGAGCTTGAGTCAGGATCTCATCCAAACGGGTTGCTGCTGAAGCAACTTGTCATTAACTAATATTTGTTATAATTAATTACTAAAGAACTGGTAAATTTTTATAATAAATATAATAGAAAATTATATATTTCATATTTGTTTTTTAAAAAAATAAATTGAATTAAACCTGAATTTTCTCAAATATGCGCAAGGTATATTGCGATCAAAGATGCATTGGGGGGCAAGGTCTTTAGCAGTGAATTTTCACAAATATTTTTTAGGCTACAGAATAAGATTTTTCGTTATACTTTGTAAAAAAAAAAAGTGACAAATCTTTTTGTAGAAGTTTCAGTAGAGTTTTTTTTGTTTATATATAATTGGTGTCTCTCGAAAGCTCTACAACAGAAGAATCAGCGTAGTTCTACCAAAAATAAGCTTCGTTCCATACCAATAGATAAATAAAATAAGGCAATGATCTTTAATCTAGTACTCCCTCTAATCCTAAATATAAGACATGTTTTAATTTACTCTATAAAATGAGTCTTATATTTAGGACTGGAGGAGTATATACATTAAGCATCTAAATTACAAAAGTAAACATATATATATATGTTTAAATTTTTACATTCAATAGAGATTGAACAAAATAATTCTGCAAGTACATTACCGTAACCATTGTTTTTCCTTTAACATTTTTTAAGCAAGCATGCATGAAATTCTCTTCCAATCTTTGCACATGCATTAGAAACATATTAAGGATTTTACATGAAGTCGTTTGAGAATATTTCTGATAATTTTTGAGCTAGATATGGTGGCTATCCATTGGTGTAGACTCGAATGGCGGAAAAGAAGCTTAGAACACTGTGGGGCCTCGCCTTTAAATTCATATTATATTTTACGAAAACTTTATTCTTATTAATAAGTTTCTGTTTTGAAAATAATTAGTCTCACCTTTATTTTTGCACTTATTTTTCTTAAAAATAAAAATAAAAATTATTTTGAACGATATTGATACGTGAATTTAATGAAAAATTATTGTCCAGTTTATATGATTCGTGAGTTATAAAAAGAGTTAAAATTAAATCATTACTAATATAATTTATTGTGTAAAATCTATTTAACATAAAATTGATTTTGAATAAATAGGACGGTGGATGAAATCTGATTCAGTAAATAACATTTTTTTAAGTCTAGTTAAATGAATTTAAAATGAAATCAATTTTTATGCTAAATTATCCAAAACTCTCCACAACTTCATATCATACGTAGCTAACCTTTACAATCTTTGAAACTTTACAATAAATCTTCCCAAACTTATATTTATGTAGATAACTCCCATATTATTATTTTCGTTCATGATTTTCCTACAAATTATTTAAAATTTAAGAGATTTATCTATATATAACTTCAAATTTGAAGGAGTTCTATACATGCAAAAATAAAGTTATAAAATTGATTAGTTTGGGATTATATGCATGGACTAAAAAGTTTAGTAGAGTTTATTACTACCACTACAAAAAAATTGACTTTCAGCGGCGACAAAAGTCGCCGCTGAAAAGTCGTTGCCGTAGCAGCCGTGGCTGAAAACTTTCAGTGGCGACTAAAAAGGTCGCCGTTAAAAGATACTTTCAGCGGCGACTTTTAGAAGTTTCAGCAGCGACAAATGTCGCCGCCGAAAACACTTTCGGCGGCGACATTTGTTGCCGCTGAAAAGCATTTCAGCGGCGACAAAAAAGTCGCCGCAGAAAACACTTTCGGCGGCGACACTCTTGTCGCCGCTGAAAGACTTTTTTGTCGCCGCTGAAAGTAATGCCTAAGAAGAATTGGCTTTACCAATGCCACATCATCACCGCCGGTGCCACGTCATCGTCTCCGGCCGCCACGTCAGCACCGTCGACCTCCACGTCATCGCCATCGGCGGCCACGTCATCACCGCCGACCGCCACATCATCACTAGCCACCTCCACGTCATTGCCACGTCACTCCTCCTCGCCACGTCATCGTCTAAATATTTTCACCTTAAATGTGTCTTCTTCCAGGTTCGAACTCGTGACCGCCTCCCTTCGTGTCCAACCTTCTTGTCACTGAGCCAGATTGAATTTGTTTATTAATATTGTAAAATAAAATATATATTATTATATTATACTTTCAGCGGCGACAAAAAAAGTCGCCGCTGAAGGTCCACTTTCGGCGGCGACAAAAAAAGTCGCCGCTGAAGGTCCATTTTCGGCAATTTGTTTATTAATATTGTAAAATAAAATATATATTATTATATTATACTTTCAACGGCGACAAAAAAAGTCGCCGCTGAAGGTCCACTTTCGGTGGCGACAAAAAAGTCGCCGCTAAAGGTCCATTTTCGGCAATTTGTTTATTAATATTGTAAAATAAAATATATATTATTATATTATACTTTCAGCGGCGACAAAAAAAGTCGCCGCTGAAAGTCCACTTTTGGCGGCGACAAAAAAGTCGCCGCTGAAGGTCCACTTTCGGCGGCGACAAAAAAAGTCGCCGCTGAAGGTCCATTTTCGGCAATTTGTTTATTAATATTGTAAAATAAAATATATATTATTATATTATACTTTTAGCGGCGACAAAAAAGTCGCTGCTGAAAGTTCACTTTCGGCGGCGACAAAAAAAGTCACCGCTGAAGGTCCACTTTCAGCGGCGACACTTTTGTCGCCGCTGAAAGTCTTGGTTTCAATGGCGAACTTTCAGCGGCGACTAGAAAAGTCGCCGCTGAAAGTCCACTTTCGGCGGCGACTTTTTGGTGTCGCCGCCGAAAGTGGACTTTCAGCGGCGACTTTTTTTATCGCCGCCGAAAGTCGTCGCCTAAAGTCTATTTTTTTGTAGTGTACCTCTGCTCCTTAATATGCAAATCAAAATATAATTACAACGTATATCTTCTTCATAGGCACAATGTTTCTCCATTAGAAATTTCTCATGCGGAAATAAGGATGAATAAGTGCATGTGCATGCATTCGAATTTAAATAACAACCGAATAAGAAGGGAAAGTGAAGATTAATTAACCAAAAGGTGAAAATAAAATCGAATAGCAGATCTAAAGTAGGGCTTACGTGAGTAAATTTTTTTCTAAACACTATTATTAAGATTAAGAAAACATAGTCAACCGCAAGTTGTTCTTAGTAATAATGCCACTCGTCATACTTGAATGAGATTCTAGGCTCCAACCTGATATTGACATTGTTGTGTGTCTACGTGTACGTACCCCTAGCAAAACAATGTATCCAAAACCAGCGTGGCAGATTAATTACTAAACAAAAAATTTCTTAAATAGGATAAATCTTCAATGTAATAACTAACATTTAGGATCAAAATTAAAACAATTGGTATATTGAATGTGCAACACCTAACTTTTTATATATTTTTAGAGTTATTTTAATGCTTGTGAATCATTAACACTAGGTTTCTGACCTAGGTAAAATGGGGTAAATTATTTTTTTGATTTAAAACATGAACCATTTGAAAACATAATTCCAATACATGAGTTGAACACAAAAATAACATTGAAATTCATTGTCTAAATAATTTAAACCTCTAGAATAATTGATGAGTGATTCACAATAGACTCTATCCTAAACTATATTTGTATCAGTTATAAGGATTCCAAACCTTGTAATTCTATAATATTACGTTATATTGTAATAGCCATCCCGGTTGATGGCTCTTACCTGCACCTAGCAGAGTTCCCCTCCCTATGGATGATACAAAAGTTATATTTACGTAGAGCAAGTAACAATTATTTGCTCAGATAATTTATATAGAAATATAGGTAAATAAATACAAAATATTCTACTATAAAAGTCCAATACTAAGTAGGTATTCCTACTCTTCAGTCTCGCCCACCTTCACCTCTTAATACCTCTTTCGCTTTGGAGTTGCTTGCCTTCACTGCACATCATAGGATGGAGGGTGAGATTTCAAAGAATCCCTGTAGTAGTAATTTCCATAAAACGAGTGTACAAATTATATAAAGCATGCAAAATAAGCCAAAGTGAAACATAACCTTGCAAGCTAATCCAATTAAGCATTTATACGTAATGACAGATAGACAAGTTGAATAAATAATGTGCAAATAATTGGCAGATACTGTCTCATGTCTATCAGCTACATGTGGCCATGGCTAAACCATGCAAGGAATTAATGATTACATGTTCTCATACTTTAAAATACTAATATGGCACAAACAGACATGTAGCAATCATAATACAATTGTAAGGTAAGAAGAACTACTACATGGTACACTTTCTTCCAACACAAACCTTAATATCCTCTTATTATGGTGTCCTTGGTGAGCTCGGGCAAATGTCAAAACTTAACATTTATATATTCACATAAGTGTAGGTTAATACTTATTCCATTTATAACTTAAATAACTTCTCTAAAATAATAACTTACTCAAACTTTACCCTTATGAAAGTGATTGGTCATCATGGACAAAATTATATATATAAACATCTGTTTGAGCTAAGCAATCTTTGTCCAACTCCCAACTTAGTGCATTAGCTCAAACTTATTTCACAACTTTTCAATACATAACTCAAGCATCTGAAATTACCATTGATCTTTTAGTGGAAATAACGAACTCTAACTTATTGTTCTATTCCATTCAAGTTCTAGGTTCTTTTTCAAGACTTTGAACATTAAATCTTCTTTCTTCTATCCATAACAACCCAATGGTTTAGCACCATTTGACATTAAATTCTCCTTTACTTTAAAACTTCACAACAGAACATAAGTTGCCTGACCTCTCCAACTTTAATGTTTCCCAATTCCAGACAATAATCAAATTTACTCTTTAAACTTAACCATTTAATTTTCACATCAATTAAATGTTTTGTCCCCTTTTCTATTCATTAAACAACTTAATCAATGTCAATAACAACATTCAAGTTCAAGTGCATTCTTCTTTATTCACATCATCGACACTGCATTCATTAAGTGCCTATTAACTTGCTTATATCATTATTTCTTAATAAAGCACCTAAACAACGAAACAATTAACTCATTTGAATAGTCCTCTTTTAAAATTTTGGACAAGTTCAGTCTTAAATCTGAAGTTTCCAAACTTGAAATATACTCCCAAGATTTGAATTAAATGAGCCTACAGCTTCATACATTAACAAAACTCCATGTCATACAACTTCATTAGGCTTTAGTCCAATTAAATTCTTCTAACATTCTAATAGCCCCTCTGCTAAAAATGCTGAAATTTTCCAGCTTTAAAGATATTCTCTCAACTACAACAATTTATTCATGCCTTATATTTAATTTAAAAATACTTCCTCATACCAAGTTTTTGGACAACATCTCCTCTCTGAATACCCTTCAATCCCAAAGACAAAATTTGGACCTTCATTTTCAAATCTCTAAACTTGGTTTAGATAGCTTGACCGATCATTTAACTTAAGGGAATATTAGCATCAACTTTTAGGAAGGTTTTGCTGCTTCAAAATCATCATTTTCAGACAATACAACAATTACATGTATGTCTATATAATTAATATATTTACACATGTCATTCGAACCACATAACTTTCATTTTAAATTCAGCAACTCCATTTTCCTTTAACAACATCATATTATAACATCATGCTGCCGTTTTCAAACCCAAGAATTAATGTTCATTTGAATGCAGAACATAACACCAAAACAGAAAGCCTTAAAATCGAATCATCATGCCTCTCACAGGCTCACCCACATTTCAGAACATACATCAATGTAGCTCTTCTATTTTAGCACTTTAAATGCTTCTTGACGTGCAGAAACCGAACAGCACCCCCTGATAGCAAATCTGGAATTTTTCTGGATTCAAAGCAGACTCTCAACTCCTATAATAACCAGATGCATGAGCAAAGTCACAACCACACCCCCCAATCTAACCTTTAAACACTGTTTCCACAGCTTGATCCTCAAATTCTACACTTTCTCTTTCTAAAACAGACTTTATATATTATCATCAACAGCCCAAATGATCACCGATCAAAGAAAATGGAGATGGGAGTATGTCCAGAAGACTCACCTTAACTCGTTAATCGGTTTGCATGCAAGAAATTTCTCCCCGGTCATTCTTCTTCTTCCTCAAGCTTGCTCGATCTCTCTCTCACTCTCTCTCTGTTTCTCTTCGACTTGCAGATGGAAATGAGAAGGTAAAGAAATATTCTGAATGCTATTAAGTGGGGGGTCATGTGGGGTTGATGCGAGGGAAGGAGAAATAACCACTTTGCCTTTTTATCCTTTCTTATCTCCAATTCCATCCCTTTTCCTATTTTTTGGAACATAAATTGAATCTAGAATAAATCCTTAATGTTTTACATGAATTTTCTTTCTCCACCGGTTTCTTTGGCCAATAAAATACTTCCTCTAAAAATTGAGTCAAAAATTAATTCCAAACTATTTTTTTGAATTTTTTCAAGAAAATAAGTTTTAATTTCATAAATTCATTTTTAATTTACTTTAAGGATTTTATGTCTTGATTAGCTTCTTTACCTAATAAAATAATTATTCTAAAATTTTCAGCTCAAATATAAACCTCTAACTATTTTTCTTTGGATTTCTAGGGAAAAAAGGGTCCTAATCCCTCGAAATTAGTTTTAAAATCATTTGAGCCATATTTGGGAAATTAAACCTCTTCATAAATTTTCTAAATGCTCAAAATAATATTGTATAATGTGTCTCCAAATTTTTTTAGGTATTAAATAATTTTACTACTTGCTTTTCTCTTTAATTTCTGTAAAATTTCATCAAAAACTAGGCTTTTTGTCCATTAAAATAATTTTGAGGTTCTAATTCTTAAAATAATTTCTTTGAACCTCATGATTCCTTAATAGCCTATTTTTTAGAGCTTTATAATTTGAGATGTTACAGAATGGATAAAAAGTCCCAAATAATCCATACCAACAACAAAATCATGGATCCATTTTTAAAAGAAAGTGAATAGAATAAAATTATAAATATACAGGAAGAAACATTTGGTGCTAATTTGCACTCATCTCTGAGGAACAAATGATCCATGTTATATAGAAGGGTATATATATTTTCGTAAAAAACATATTGAAATAAGGATGAAGGGGCAAACTTACCTATTGTAACATTGAAAATGAGCACTAAGCATAATAATAAAATGTGGGAGGCAAAAAATGCATATGAACTTTTGAAAACCATGCCAAAATGCCCATGCTGTTAAGTGCTTTAATGTTGACTGTTTAGATATGACATTTTGACTAAAAAAATGCTGATACAGATGCTTACGTGGTATAACAATATCCTAACTGGAAAATCTAAAAATTATGCAAATTTTTCCAAGCCACCATCATCCACTCTTCTCCTCATGACCGACCCTTTCCAGTTCCCACCACCATCCCACTGGAACAGCAAACCAAAATGACGAACAGAACTAGTAGTGTCAGATGAGCTAAAAAGGCAAAGTAAGAAGACGAGAGGCACTGAAAGGCAAAGATTGCACTGAAGCACAAAACCAAGCGGAAAAGTGAAGAATCAAATAGAAATTAGGGATTTTGCACGTACTGGATTTTTTAGGAAACCCATCTTCATTGACCTTATCCACAATTCATTGTATTTTAGGGTGAAACAGGGAACAAACACGAATTTAGAAAGATGAGATCCAAAAGAACACGAGATAGGGAACAAGCACTTAGCGGCGGCGGAACCATGAGTCCATAACAGAGCAAGAAACCAAAAAAAAAGAAAACCACTAAATCATTTATTCGTTGAAACTAATTTGAGTATTTCAATAATTCGTCCCCCAAAATCAGTCTCAAAGTGAAAGCATGATCCGCAACTACCAGAATCGCATATTATAACAAAGCTAAATCTATAGAAATTAAAAACCAAAAATCAAAAAAATAAAAACTAAAAATACATTTACAGTAAGCAACGATATGCAAGGCTTCAGATTTCCAAGCATGATAGCAATGGCGAATGCAAGGCTTCAACTGTTCGAGCAATGATGATAGCGAATTAGGGTGTGCGAGCAATGATGAGCTTTCGACTTTCGTTTGCAGAGAATAGCGAGGTTCAGATTTTTGTTTGCCAGAGACAGAGAGCAACGAGATCGCAACATTAAAGTGACGTCTGAGGAATCGGTGCAAGCTTTTGGTTAGGAGGAAGAAGGACAAATAAAATGGAAAAATATATTTAAGGGCGAAAGGGTGAAGTCTGAGCCGCCATCGACAAGTTACTGGTGGGAGGACCCATCTGAGAGGCTTTGCTCATTCTAGATTATCGTCTTCGTTGAAGAGCCAAAGGAGGGGACTGGAGAAGTAAGTTTTCAACGGAGATGTGGAGAGACTGAGGGGGAAAAAAAGGGAGAGAGAGGGGAGATGATGTTTTCTAAGGGCAAAAATTAAAAATAATTTAAAATGAGTTAATTATGGAAAAGAAAGAGAATATAGCAACTAAGATTAATATGAATGTGAAGTGGCGTGTTTCTATTAGGTAGAGAAAAATTACATGGACACTAGGTGGGGCCCACAAAAAAAAGTAGCGCTCGCATTCATGCCCCACTCGATGCTTTTTTCAATATTATAATAGGTAAATTTTTCCCGTTCACCCTTGAAATAAAGTAACTAAGAAATACACGAATTAAGAAAACAGATCACTGCCCTTCAATCTTGATGTTACTTAATGGAACAAGGCTTTCCGCATAATCCAAAAGCCGATTAGTAAAGTCACATTTTGTTGGGAAAGCAAACATGTTGAATTCATTAGTAGTGAGATTACACAAAAGAACTTTTGCTTCATCATTCTTCATTTCACTTCCAAATGGCATTTCATGGATCGCATGGACACTACAAACAATTTCATTTCTCCAAATAATCATTGGACTTAAACTCCAACATGGACAGGATCTGCTTGTATATATTTTAGTCCAAATCCATCCCTCCCTGGGCTCATTTGTACACTCCTCGATCACCCACAACTCAATGAATAAAGACGATTCATTATTTCTAATAGCAGAAACCAGAGCAAGTTTGTTATCATACATCGTAAGCCTAAAGGGAGATAATTCAAAGGCAAGCGACTCAGTAGGAAAGGGTATCAATGTGAAGACTTCAATTGCTATATCAAATGAAACTATCACATGAATTCTATCGTATTCCTTTAACCCATACCAAAAGATTGATCCATTACAAGGGAAACCGTGATCACTCTTAATAGTTGTAACTTCTAAATTGCCAAGTTTAACTTTCCTCCAAAACGCTGTCCTTAGTGCATATACTTCCACTTCAACAACCATACGATCAAGCAAAGAAAGTTTCACAATCTTGTAATCATTGACAACTGGGCTGAACCCAAATCCGACAGAAGCATCATCACTCTTCTCAAAATCATTAATAAAGTGAGGCACTTGTCGGACCTCTCTAATAGCCGGATTCCACAACATAAAGGAATTGTAAGGTCCATTAGTTATGATGAGATCGAGACAAAGCAAGCCATTACTGGAATGGATAGTCCTCCATAATGGCCCGAAGGTATCAGCGATAGGAGGGTTTCGAAATTCAAGAAATTGCATCTCGCGATTCAGTATGCTTAAATGCCAAGTATCAGCTATACATTTGCTGATATAGCAATCGGTAACAAGTAAAGAGTTTTGCTGAGTGGAATGGTGGAGGTGTTCTGCAATGAAACATGGGGTTTTGAACAGATTCTTCCAATCCTGGCACACATATTGAAATCGGATTAGGGATTTTACGGGAAGTCGTGCGAGAATATTTCTGACAATTTCTTGAGGAAGATATGGTGTCTCGTTCCTCATTGCTATTTTCTTCTTGGTGCTCGACTGGTATAAAGGAATCAGGAAATTAAAGGCTCGCCCTTAAAACATTCGAAACTAAAATTATATATATGCTTTTTTGTGCAATTTTTTATTATATCCGATTTGATTTTATATCTAATTTTCATGATTTTTCCGACGATTATGGTTTTTTCCCCCTCTCTTTATGATTTATTTTATCGTACCTGATTCGTTATCTAATTTTCATGATTTTTCTTGCATGTTATAAATTATTTTAAAAATATTGTTGCTATTAAGTTAAAATAAAAAGGGTTAATATGTATGTTTCTTTGATATTTTGACAAAAAAAATTTAGAGATATCATCAGATATGAGAAGAAATTAGTTCTGATTTAAGTATTAAAAAGATTCAAATTTGAAAAAAGATTCATCTCAAATCTCATATTCAAATAAAAACAATTCATCCCTATTTATTGGGATAGGATATCATTATTTCCAAGAAGAATATATTCTGTTTTGTAAATTTGAGTGTATAAAATTATAGTGGAAAAATTATTTTGTATCAAATTTTCTATTCAAAACCTAATCTAATTTCATATATTTGGCACGAATTGTTTCCTAAATTCACTTTAGACTAGACTAAAAATTTCTTATTTAGTATATTTCTGGATTAGTTCGTGACAACTAACAAACAATTTCAACCAAACAAAATCTCTTTCGGTCTATTTTCTAACCAATTAACTGAATTGATGTATAGAATAATACAAGTAGAAGGGGGCATTAGATGGGAGAAGAATATCTTTACTAACTTCTCTCTCCACTTTCTCTCCACTTAATTTTTCTATCATTAGATTACTTTTAATGGTTGAAATTTAAAATTGAGTAAAAATATTATAAATATTAATATAATAAAAATTTATCATATTAAACTACTTATGTCAAATTTTATATATGAACACAATGATGTCCTGTCGTACCAGCTTTGATGTGATTGTTTAAACATGTTCATAAATGCATGTTCCATTTGGGTTATAACTACAAGTGTACAATGCCCTTCTTAAATGGTATGTGTCTTCTGGGCATTGCTTGAAAATACTTCTATGTATATGGAAAATGGAGTATGGTTTAGTTGGGAGGTCTCTTGATAATTGTCCATGAGAATGGAATTTACTTGTGAATGTGTTTGGCTTAATTATATTTTTTCAAAGTTCATTGTAACTGTCATTCAAAGCCATTTAAAATATAAAATAGAGTAATGTATTGTAGGTAATCTTATTTGATTATATGTTTGATTTTTCCCAAAAGAATTATGAATTTGTGCCTCAAATGTGATAATCTCATTTTATTTTAAGACCATGCTTGTTTATATAGAGATATTAGCTTGAAATCTGTCACGTTCATAATATTTGTGGGATGTATATAACTATATATTTATTTCTTGCACTTTAATATTTATTTTTTTTCCCTATCTTATATTAATCTTCAAACTTTTATGAAATAGAAATGGATAAAAGTTGGTTAGATATTAAAGACAGAGGCAATCTGACATACATTAAAGGAGTAGATGGTTTTCTCGAATGGGCTTTTACTCAGAAGGAAGCGACAAGCAAAATACGTTGTCCTTGTAAAAAATGTATGAATGTTATATTCAAAGCGAGAAGAGATGTCAGGGTTGACTTATTGAGTAAGGGTTTCTAGGATAGTTATAAGGTGTGGGACTTGCATGGGGAAATCATTAGATGTCAAAGTGATTGTGAGCTTCAGGTACAGTAGTAGAACATGATACTTATGAGGAGGAGAACCTTATAAGGGTGGTATGTGATGCGTATAATGTCCCTTCTATGAATGATATGAACAATGAATTAAATGAGAGTGAAGAGCCTAATGTGCATGCCAAAAGGTTCTATGACTTATTAAAGGATGCAGAAACAGAACTTTATCCAGGTTGTCGTAAGATATCAAAATTGTCTTTTATTGTAAAATTGCTTCAATTGAAGTGCCTTAACCATTGGAGCAATAAATCCATAGATGCACTATTGGCCCTATTGAAAGATGTTCTCCCAGAAGGGGCTTTAGTGCCAAACTCATTCTATGAAGCTAAGAAGATAATTCGTGATTTGAGTTTAGATTACAATAAAATTGATGCTTGTGGAAATGATTGCATATTATATTGGGGGGAACATGCAAATGAAGAATCATGTCCTAAGTGCAAGATGCCTAGATGGAAGTTGAACAAGCAAAAAGGAAAAAAAATTTCCCAGAAAGTTTTAAGGCACTTTCCAATGACACCTAGGCTACAAAGGCTTCATATGGCAAGAGATATAGCTAAAGAAATGAGGTGGCATAAGGAAAAGCATACAAATGATGGTGTATTGAGACATCTAGCTGACTCCCTTGCTTGGAAACACTTTGACTAACAATACCCTAGCTTTTCCACTGATCCAAGAAGTGTTAGATTAGGTTTGGCAAGTGACGGATTTCAACCTTTTGGGAATATGAGTGCCAATCATAGCATTTGGCCTGTAGTTTTGGTACCATATAACTTGCCACCTTAGCTTTGCATGAAAAGCCCATACTTTATGATGACACTTCTTATTCCTGGTCCAAAGTGTCCAGGTAATGAAATAGATGTTTACTTGCAACCAATGATTGAGGAGCTGAAACAATTGTGGGAAGTAGGGGTGCAAACATATGATGTTTTTCTCAATCAAATTTTATTGTGTGCGCAGCAGTGTTGTGGATAATAAACGACTTTCCTGCATATGGAAATCTTTCAGGATGGTCAACTAAAGGCAAGTTTGCATGCCCTTGTTGTCACAAAGACACACATTGCATTTCATTAAGGAGCAAGTTATCTTACATGGGTCATAGGCGTTTTCTTCCACAAAATCACCCATGGTGCAAAGATACAAAATCATTTGATGGGAAAGAAGAACTCAGGACTTCACCAATTCCATTAACTGGAGATGAAGCGCTTATGCAATTAGAACAATTGGGTAATATGTCATTTGGAAAAGGCCAAAAACGAAAGCGCCCTACAGATTGTAAGGCTTATAATTGGAGGAAAAAAGTATTTTTTTTCCAATTTCCTTATTGGAAAAATTTGTTGATTCGACATAATCTTGATGTGATGCATATATAAAGAAATTTTTCTAATAATCTTGTGTCGACGGTGATGGATTTAGTTGGAAAGACAAAGGACACATTAAAAAGTAGGTATGATTTGGTGGACTTGGGTATTAGGAGTAATTTGCACCCGATTAAGAATGGTAATGATGTTTATAAGCCTCCTGCTTCTTATACATTGTCCCTTGAAAAGAAACAATTTCTTTGTAAATTCTTGGCTAACTTAAAGGTACTTGATTCTTTTGCATCTAATATCTCAAGGTGTGTCAACATTCATGAGTGAAAAATATTTGATTTGAAGTGTCATGATCACCATGTACTATTGCAAGAAATATTTCCAATTGCAATACGTGGGTTACTACCTTCCCAAGTATGTGAACCAATAATACAATTGGGAAGATTTTTCAAAAATCTTTGTTCAAAGTGTTTAACATGTGAAGAACTTGACAAACTTCAAAGTGAAATAGAAATAACTTTGTGCAAGCTAGAGACTATATTCCCACCGGCCTTTTTTGACGTAATGGTTCACTTGCCTATACACTTAGCAGGAGAGGCAAAAGTTGGTGGGCTAGTTCAATATCGTTGGATGTACCCCATAGAAAGGTAATTCACTTTAACAAGGTTACTTTATAATTATATTTATAATCTATCATTTAAAACCATTCAATAAGGCTTAACTTTTTGTTGTAGGTATTTGCGAACTCTCAAGTCATATGTTGGTAATAAGGCTCAACCTAAAGGATCGATTGCAGAAGGATATTTGGCAGATGAAAGTCTAACTTTTTGTTCACGATACTTGAAAGACATTCTTACTAAATTTAATGTGCAGCATCGGAATGATGACATTAATGATAATCATATCAGTAATCACCTTTCAGTGTTCAAGAAAAGTGGTGAAGCTAAAGGACATTTTGAGTCAATCTCTCTTTCTTATGAAGAGTATTGTCAAGCAAGAATGTATGTGCTCCAAAATTGTGAAGAACTTGGCCATTCATAGAGTATGTCAACTTAACTTAACAAGAATGAATTTGTTATAATTTATATTTTTTCTTGTGTGAAAAACATTTAGGGAACATAGAAGAGAACTTGAAGCTCGAGGATTAATGAGTGAGCAAAGACAGTATAAAGAGTTTCCTGATTGGTTTCGTTCACGAGTAAGTTCTATACTTTGAGCTTTGGAGTTTATATTAATAATATTAATACATATTTAAGGAATGGTTCTTCTTTAATAGGTGATAGCATTGTCCACACATGGCCTTGTAAGTCCTGAACTCAGAAGTTCATCAATTGGTCCATCGAGAGTGGTCCATCGTTATTCTATGTTCATAGGCAATGGATTTCGTTTTCATGCAAAAGATTGGGCAATAGGAAAAAAAACTCAAAATGATGGAGTCACGGCTAAGGGTGATGATACTAATGCTGATAAAGAATATTATGGTGTGTTAGAGCATATTTATGAGTTATCTTACATAGAGAACAAAAGATTATACCTGTTTAAGTGTCACTGGTAGGATGTCGCTAACTATGGCGAAGGATACAAGGTGGATAAGTATGGGTTCACAAGTATCAACATTCAATGTTCATTACAAACCAACGAACCATTTATTTTAGCATCTCAAGCAGAACAAGTTTTTTTGTGGATGACATTGTTGAACCTGGTTGGATTGTTGTTGTCAAAACGAATCCACGTGACTTGTTCAATATGCCGATTGAGAATGTTAATGTTGTTAATGGCATTAATGTTGGAATGATTGGTGAAGAGCCTTATCAACAATTGGTGGTTGACTTAAATGCAAGTCTTATGCAACATGATATCTTTATTGACTTGTGTGGAAAAGATGTACAACCCCAAACCTCCATTCAAGTAGGAGAACCGTCACAAAGAAGTAATATTCATACTATGGAGATTGGATTTATTAATGATAGTGAATCTAATTCACTAGTTCATGAAGATAGTGATGAAGAAGATGTGTTTGATGGTAATGATAGGGATACTGAAGAAGAAAGTGACATAGAAGATGAAATAGAAGATAATGATACAAGTGACAGTACTACAGAGGACTCAACAGAATGAAACTCCAATCCTTATAAATGGTAATTTTTAGTAATATATTCTTAACAAGTTAAATTTTGTAATTTTTATTAATATGTACTATTTTCTTAAAGAGTAGTTTGTATTATCATAGAAAATAATCATTTTGTTCATTATTGCAGGATATGTCAGGGCTAAAGAGAGGACGAGGTGGGAGAAGCTCTTCCTTCCCACGACATGGCAGCGCAAGTAGTGGAGGTACTAACTCTACCCCTGCAATTAGACATATCATTTCACCTTAATCACTACAAGCACAATTTGAGGAATTGCCTGCCGACTCTTCCCCTACTCAAAACAGCAGTGTAGGTAAATTTTTTTTTTACTTTTATATAATATAAATAACTAATCAACATCACATGCTTTTGATTGTATTATTTTTTCACTTGAATGATAGGCTCTTCTAATATAATTAAGAAAGGTAGAGGAGTTTATAAGTCACTCAATGTGGACTTAATGACTAAATTTGGAGCAAAGATTCAGCTTACTTTTACTGATGACATGACAAGAGTAGTAGGGCCAGGAGCAAGAGAGTTAGCTAATTATTGTGGTTATGTTGTTAGAACCACAATATCTTTGAAGGATTGTGCTGAATGGAAGAATGTTTACACAAATTATATTGATGTCATGATTCTAAAAGTAAAGGTACAATTTATGTTTAGTAAATATATATCTTAGTTTATTTATGCTTTCAAGACAAGTACTGATGTTGATGTTGATTTTTATTTTAGGAAAAATTTCAACCTACTGTTGCAACAAATGAAGCCTCACTAATAAAATTCAATTTCAAGCCAATTATCAAATCAATATCACAAAATGGCATACACATTAGGTCAAGAATGGCACAGCTATATGCACATCATACAACAAAATTCAATTACACACTAAAGGTCACTACTTTAGTGCTAGTAGAAGTGAAAGCACACAAATCCACTGTATTGTATCGATAGCAATGCCCAATAATCCAACATAAAGTCTAGTTTCCTAGCATAATTGTATAAAATAAATGAATGGCTTGTGCCTGAATCAAACATTACACCCCGTGTAATTACTTATATCGATCATACATCAGTTTACCTTAGTCGACTTACAAGCCTCTTCCCGCATCAGGGCTAATACTTAGCCTTGAGTCTGCAGCCGGGAATTGTCGATACCTTACGGACACTCCCCCACAAAATGGTTTTTCACACGAAAGCATAAATTTTTGGCCTGCTTGGAAGTGTCCGGTCCTCCTCGACACATGCCTTTCTTGGCTTTTGTTAAAATCATATTCTCTCTTCCTATTACTGTAGCAAGTTTTGTTAGTCATCATGCTTGTTTAAGGTTTGTCGGCCCTTAGTGTTGCCCTAGTATGACTATAGTAGTTCTGACTATTCTTGGTGATTTGGAAGGCTTCCACTGCTTTATTAAAATTTTCAATCCGTCTCGGGCTACCTTTTTCCTTCAGTTATGTTCTTAGGCCCTTAATCATTTTCTCAGTGAACCATCATTCGTCATTCATATGTTGCAGATAGGTGGAGTACTGAGATAACTTAATGATAACAAATAGTGAAATTAATAGCAATGAAGGGGAGAACAAGAAAATGATAGTGGATAAGCACAAAATCAAAGGGAAAGGGCAAAACTGAGGTAAGTAATGAAGATTTGAATCTTCAAAGGCTAAAGGAGAGCGTGCAACAGAGAAATAACAGTAAAAATTCAAACGAGTCTGGCTAAAATAAACAAATTAGGGATTTAGAAAAAGGAATATGTGATGGTTATTCCTAATAATTGTCAAGTTTTCTCTTAAAATACTTGATGGTTCTAATAAAAAAACTGTCAAATATTCCTTTGTAAAACAATACTTCATGATTTTTCTTTAGAACCGTCAAGTATTTCCCGTGTGCCTCTTACTTGAGGGATTTTAGAATAACTGTCAAGTATTTGGCATCAAATATTTATAAATCTCTAGTAATGTAGCCAAAATCTTTGGAATTTTATCAATTTTGCTTTAGGGGTATTTTTGTCATTTTCAACCCTATACGAGACTCTGGACTTCATTTACCATTATTCTAAAAGTTTTTGAAACTTTTGAGTGTACTTTCCATCATTGCTCTGTCTGGCCTGAAACTTTCTATCATTCCTCAGGTTTAACAATTTTGTAATTATTATGGATTTTAAAATTATCTCTGGCCTTAGTATGTGAAGGGAATTATTTTTGAATATTTAGTGATGAAACTTTATCGGTAAAACCCGACTTTAGGAAAAATTCAATATAGGAGGTTAAATGTGGAAATAAATTCTAGAAAAATTCATGAGACCTTTTATATTAAAAAGAATTTTTGATGAAGAAAAATAAATTTTTGGAGGTCCAGAACTATTATTGGAAATAATACCCGATATAGTAAATTTTGACTTAAAATTGATAATTTATGATTGGGCCACATTTCCTCTTTCTCTCCAATCAGTTTTTGACTCATTTTGGGCTAAGAAGACATAGTAATTTTGTGCAACCCATGGTCCCTCACAAATGAAGAGTTCAAGCCTAAAACAAGCCCAACAAACTAAGAAAAAAATCACATATTAAGGGCACTTGGCATGACCTAAAGATGGAAGGCTATAAAAGGGGACACATGGCCCTTGAGTTGGCAGATTTTTAGGCCACAAAGAAGGGAGTTTGGCCAGCCAAAGAGCTCTATAAATACCCCCTCACATGAACACAATTTGGGCCAAGTATAGAACAACCAAGGGGAAACTCTGCAACACCAAAAACTCAAGCAAAATAAGACCTAAAACCGCACAAGAGAAGAGGAAATCACCAAGCTTCAATCAAAGATTCATTAAGGTATGTTCAAGCTTGATTTTGGTTATGTTTCCGGGTTGTTTTGGCTAATGTTTCATGGAAAAATCCTAGGCAATATGCTGCCATAATTTTGATCAACTTAAGAAAGGGTTAGGGAAGGATAGAAACATTGAATATAAGCTTGGAATGGTTTTTTAATTGATATTTGGATTAAATTTTGGAGGAAATCTTAAGGTATGTTATTAAAGTTACCTCTTGGCCACTCTTGGTTCTTAAGGTTAGAAATTGTTTCAATATTATTTGATGATTCCAATGAGTTTAGAAGGTGATTTTATGTAGAGAGACACCAAGGAAAAGTGTTTAAAAACATTAGAATCAAAAATTAAAACCAAGGACCCCTTGAACATTCTATTCGGCCAAGTTGAGTTAAAGGGGGAAGACTGTGATTTTTTAAAATTGAATTGATATTTAGATTCTACATGAAAAATTGTGTAGGAATTACTGAAGAAATTGATTAAAACAAAGAGGAAACAATAATGTTACAAATCAAGTAAAAAGGGGTCTATTTGAGCATGTTATTGAGTAATGGTGTTTATGCTTTGAATTATTGGTAATGTGGAATGGGTTTGTGCTTAAATTAATAGGAATTGTGCAAGAAAACAAAGAGGAGCACTAAAGACCTTAAGAGGCCAAGATATATACTTAAGCAAGAGGTAGCATTAAATTCATAATTTGATTGCTATCTTGCAGTGCATATGTCACTTGTTTTATGATGCCATGATGTGATTGAGCAAGCTATGTGATTATGTGTGAATTTTTATATGATAATTCTAGTTCTACAGTAACATGTCATATTTTTATATAGCATGATAATTGTAATTCATCGCTACTAAGATTTCCTATAAAATCTCATTTCTTTATGTTCAAATTATTCATCAATTAGGGATTGCGTCACATCCTAATTTTTAGACCTAGGAGTCCTGGGAGTAGCCTAAAATAGGTAGGCTACTAAGCCCCTCAAAGTAGAAGTCCCCAAAATGAGAAAGAAAGTCAAAGCAGTTTTAGGGACTAAATTGCAAAGTAAGAAAGTTATTAAGGGGCAAACGTGTAAGTAATGTTGAGATTTCAAGAGAGTCTCAAGGGCCCATAAAGAGAAAAGAGGCTAGATACAAGTCAAAAGTTATGTTAGAAGCCTCAGAGAGATGTTTTATGAGGTTAAATCCAAGTAGGGAATAAATTGTAATTTCAGAAAGTTACGGCCAATAGGGGTAAAAATGGAAAGTATACAACAAATTCCAAAAAAGTATCAAAAAATGAGAAATAATATTCTAAGACTCTTTTGTGAAGGGAAATGATGAAAATACTCCTGAGCCAACCTAAATGGAATTTACAAGATTATGGTTAGTAAAAAGTACACCAATTGAGCTAATTATTTGAGATAGTAAGAGATCTCAAAAATGTATATAAAAATGAGGTTAGGAAGCTTAAAGGATTTAGTAATTTATAAAATTAGTCTCGCTTCCAGAACATTAACAGCATGGTTGGAATAAAATAAAAGGCTCAATTGTGCTGATTAAGGGCATTTTAGTAAATGATTTTTATACAAGGCTTAAAGAAAGTGTTATAGCCTGAGAAAATTCATAGATCTTCTCTAGAATTAAAAAAAATTTATGGAATAGATAGAAGAATTTTCTGAGCTCCAAAAAGGCATTAAGAAAGCTGAATAATTATGAGCCAAATAAATTAGAAGGAAATTTAGGGATTAAGTTTGATTCAAGGGCCAAGATCTATTCTTTCTTTCCTCTCCATTAGATTTATGTCACCTAACTCTCTTCAAGAAGGATGATGTAAGGGATGATGTAAGAAGATCATGTATTGATAATGTAAAAGTGCACTTGAAGTTCTAAGTTTGCCCTTACAATTTTTGTTAGCTTTCAAGGGCATAATAGTCCATTCAAGACACAAGTTTTGGCTATAAATACCCCACCTTGGAAGAGTATTTTGGTAAGCATTTGTAGAGGGAAAAATTGACCAAAAATTAGAAAAATGTAGGGGTGAAGGACAAGAAGAAGGAACAAGATTCAAACTTCAAGATCAAGATATGTGGTGATTTTAGTACCTGTCTTGATGCCTATTTCAATTAAGTTACTATCTGTATCTGATTCTAAAATTTGGCATGATTAAAGTAAACTCCCTAAGCTTTAAATCCATAGGTAGAACACTTTATTTGGATATGTGTATGATTTATGGTGATTTTTCAAAGTTTGGGATTAAAATTTGGAAACAGTTTTGACCACTGGAGCAGTAGGAAACTTTCGTACAATTCTGGTATTTTTTTCACATAAAATTGGTTCTTGAAACTATTTTTCTTTTAAAGATCACTTACAGAGCTTTTAGTAGGACTTGAAACCACTCAGTTTTATTTTTTTTGGAATTAATTACGACTTTTCAAAGTTGAGTAAAAATTCTGGAAATACCAATAAATAGTACCTAGGAAGCAAGTATTGAACTTTGTGTGATCTTTTGGTCCTAGTGAGTAATGTGACCCTTGTGGCTTTGATTAGGACCTTGGGACATCTAAGAGAAGGTTTGGATGTGGTTGATCGAAAGCTAGATGGTTGGGAAGCTTAGGGAGCAAGTTGAAGAACAAGAGAAAACTTATGGTGCAAGGTAGTGAACTTATCCATTAACATT
The DNA here is from genome assembly GCF_004799145.2 of Neltuma alba. Lineage (NCBI taxonomy): Eukaryota > Viridiplantae > Streptophyta > Magnoliopsida > Fabales > Fabaceae > Neltuma > Neltuma alba. The sequence continues at coordinate 144,261 of NW_021635387.1, forward strand.
GCTTGATGTTGTTTGCTTGTGTATTGATATGTGCATGATGATTAGTTGATGGTGTGACATGTTTTGGCTACTATAATTATTTTTTATGATGAGTAAATTATGTCTTAATAGCCATGCATTAAGTAGGTAGCATTAAACATGCTAATATGTCACTAATTAACAAGAGAATTAGCAAGTTGCATATAATGCATTAACATCCATCTAGTATGATTAATATCATATTGTTCACTACTAAGATTCCCCTGAATCTCACCCCTCCCTAATCAACTGGTTAGGTCAAGCATGATGGGCAATGGTTGCATGAAGAGAAGCCAAATGATTGATGCAAAGAATTAGAGAATTGTTAGTATTACTATGTGATGCTTAAATTCTCTAGTTATGTAATAATTATAGAACATGCCAATTTATGTAATATAGTTGTATATGACATTGGTGGCATGTAAGAATGAGTATGGGGTGTAATGAGAATGCATGAGATTGATTTATGCATGCTTGGATTCTTAAAAAAAAAAAAAATCAAAGTAAGAATTGTATAAGGGATAAAACGTAGGTCCTGGAGCAGCCAGCTTCCAGCTCTAGTTTGACCTACCAAATGAATGAGTTAAGCCACAAATTTTGGCAGGCATATATTAAACATCCCAACCTTTAAATTTAGAGGTAGATCACCTTAATTGGATGTGTACAGAAGGAGATGTGATTTTTCAAATTTGAGGCACAAAATTTGGAAGTTCCAGAGTAGACCAAATGAACAGTAATATTTGGATAATAAACTTTATGAATTAGCTAAGGATAAGTCCCTTTTTATATTTTTTTCCTTAAAAAGCATTGAAAGAGCTTCAAATAAAAATTTGGAGCACCTCCATATGATTTTTTTTTGAATTAATTATAAATTTACAAAGTTAGATCTGTAATCTGGAAAAATGCATAGTGAGCAGTACCATGAGGAATTAAAGGGAAATTTTAATTTTTGGGCCTAAGTAAAGCTTCCGCATATCCTTTGCTTTCGAATGCATACTCTGAGTGGTAAAAGTAAGGATGTTTCTGATTGGACCGAGTAAGGAGAAAGGCAAGGAGATTGTTTTGGGACAGAAGTAACTTAATGCCTCTTGGAAGATTGCTTAGTAATTTTATGTGAATTGTCTAGAGAAAGAAGCTGAGTTTCTTATAATGAAGTAGGTAGCCAATGAATCATTTGATGAGCATTTGGCCAGATACATCAAGCTGTCTCGTTATTCTCCTTATCTACAGCATATGAATAATGAACACTGGTTTACTGAGAAGATGATTAGGGGGCTGAGACCTAAGTTGAGGGAAAAGGTGGCCCCAAGACAGCTTGAGGTATTTAATAAGGCAGTTGAAGCCTACCACATTATGAAGAGCAACCAAAATCAATATGATTTGGCTAAGGCAACCCTAGAGTTGAAAAACCCATGGTAAAGACGAGTCAAGAAGGAACTTCCTATTGTAACAATAGGAAGAGAAGAAGGCCTAACTTTTCTAGAAGGCCTAGGTGAGGAGCAATGTAAGGAGGAATTGATAATACTTGCCGAGAAAGAGAATGTGAGATCTGTGGCAATAATCACAGAGACCGACAATGAATTATGGGTCAAAATCTGTGCTATAGATGCAAGAAGTTGAGACACTTTAATAGGGAGTGCCTGCAAGATGTGGACAGTTAGACGCCCCAGGCTCAGGGCAGGGTATTTGCCCTCAACAAGGAAGAGGCTAGGAAGTCACCTGAGATGATACAAGGTACGATTAGTATGAATGATTACCTCGTGTATGCATTATTTGATTTGGGTGCCAGCCACTCCTTTATATCATATGATTGCACTAGGCACTTATGGCTCACTTTTAACATATTGTTGTATGATCTTTGTGTTTCTACTCCCACCGATGCTAAAGTTTTAACCTCTAGTGTTTGTTTAAATTGCATTGTCCGGTATGCCCATTGTTGCACTATGTTGGACCTTATATGCATGCCCTTCTGTGATATTGATGTTATCCTTGGGTTGAACTGGTTATCCTCGCACAACATACTCCTTGATTGTAAGAATAAAATACTAATCTTTCCTACTCAAGAGCCGACCCCTTACACAAAAGTAAAGTTGAATTTGATTACAGAAGCCCAAGCGAGTAGATATTTGAGACAGGGTTGCCAAGGGTATATGGTGTTTTCCTCAGTAAAAGCAAAAGCGGAAGAAGGGATCACAAAAATACCAGTCATATGTGATTTCTCCAAAGTTTTTCCAGTAGAGATCAGTGGACTAGCACCAGAACGAGAAGTGGAATTTGCCACTAATCTAGTACCAGGAGCAGAACCGATTTCTAAAGTACCATACTGAATAGCTCCAAATGAGATGGTGGAGCTGAAGAAGCAGTTAGAAGAATTATTAGAGAAGGGTTTTATTTGACCCAATGTATTTTTATGGAGTGCATCGGTATTATTCATAAAGAGAAAGGATGGCAGCTTGTGGTTATGCATAGGTTATTGGGAGTTAAACAAAGTAACAGTTAAGAATAAGTACCATTTACCCCTGATTGATGATTTTCTAGATCAACTAGCTGGTGCCACTATGTTTTCTAAAATTAATCTAAGATCAGGTTACCACCAGCTAAGAATTAAAGCAGAAGATATTTCAAAGACTGCTTTTTGAACCCGTTATAGACACTGTGAATTTTTAGTGATGCCTTTTGGATTGATAAATGTGCCTGTAATTTTTATGGATTATATGAATAGAATCTTTGGCCACACTTGGATCAGTTTGTCGTAGACTTTATTGATGATATTTTGGTGTATTCTCAGTCTTCAAAAAAGTATGAGCAACATTTGTGGGTTCTTCTGAATACCTTAAAAGAAAAGGAATTGTATGCCAAATTAAGTAAGTGTGAGTTTTGGCTAAATGAAGTATGATTCTTGGGTCACGTAATTACCCAAGAAGGAGTAGCTATAGACCTAAGTAAAATTGAGGTGGTACTAAATTAGGAACAACCTAAGACAGTGACAGAAGTTTGAAGCTTTCTGAGACTAGCAGGTTATTATAGAAGATTTATTCAAGATTTTTCAAGATTGCCCTCTCGTTGACCAAGCTCATAAGGAAGAATCAACCATTTGTGTGGGACAGAAAGTGTAAGGCTAGCTTTCAGGAGTTAAAGCAAAAGCTGGCCTCTATTTCTGTGCTGATTATTCTTGATCCTATGCTACCATATGTAGTGTATACTGATGCAAGTAAGCAAGGATTGGGATGTGTGTTAATGTAGAAAGGTCAGGTGGTCACTTATGGCTCACGACAACTAAAGACGCATGAAGAGAACTACCCCACACATGACCTTGAGCTAGTAATGATCGTTTATGCCTTAAAAATCTGGAGGCATTACTTGTTTGGGGTAACTATTGAGTTTTATTGTGATCATAAAAGTCTCAAATACCTACAGGATTAGAAAGAATTGAATATGATATAGAGGAGATGGATAGAGCTACTCAAAAACTATAACTACCAAATAAAGTATCATCCAGGGAAATCTAATATGGTAGCTAACGTATTGAGTTAGAAAGTGGTGCAAGTAGCATCACTAATGATAAAAGACCATAAACTTATTGAAGGTATTAGGGATTGGAATCCCATCTGTAAGATACAGTTGATGATGGGAAAAATCGAAGTGTCAAAAATAGAGGCACAATTGATGAAGCAAATAGAAGGAGATTAGAAGAGAGATATCAATTAGCAGATATTTTCAAAGCTAAAGTATTGAAGAATGAGACTCGAGGCTTTGAGGTCTCCCTAGAAGGAACACTAAAGTATAAGGAAAGAGTATACATTCCTTCTATGACTGACATTAAAGAACAAATTTTAGAAGAGGCACACAAAAACAAGTATACTATGCATCTAGGCATGATAAAAATGTATTGAGATGTCAAAGGATTATTTTGGTGGCCTGGTATAAAAAGAGACATAGCGAAGTATGTGTCTAAGTGCCTCACCTATTAAAAAGTCAAGACAGAGCATCAAAGACCATCAGGACCTCTGTAACATTTGAATATCCCTGACTGGAAATGGGATAGTATCTCTATGGATTTCATCATGGGATTACCTTGCACGTTGTCAGGATATGATTGCAATTTGGGTGATAGTTGACTGATTGATGAAATAGCTCATTTTCTAGCAATGAGAAAAGAGTATCAGCCAGAAAAGCTTGCAAGGTTATATATTAAAGAAGTTGTGAGGTTACATGAAGTGCCAGAAACAATTGTATCTGATAGAGATTCCTAATTTCTTTCCAGATTTTTGAAAGCGATACAACAGGCTATGGGTACAAAGTTAAGTTTCAGTACAGCCTATCATCTGCAAATAGATAGGCAGACAAAGCAAACTATTCAAACGCTAGAAGATATGCTGAGAGCTTGTGTATTAGACTTTAAAGGGAACTGGGATGAGTACTTACCGTTAGCTAAATTTGCTTATAAAAATAGTTGCCATTCTAGTATATAGATGGCTTCGTATAAAGTGCTATATGGATGTAAATGCAAATCCCCACTATGCTAGACAGAATTAGGGGAAAGGAAGATTGATGGTCCTGATATGGTAGAACAAGCATCACAACAAATAAAGATAATTAGACAGAGGCTACTTATGACCCAAAGTTGATAGAAGAATTATGCCGATGTTTGGTGAAAGCCTTTAGAGTTCAAGGTTGGAGATCATTATTGTTAAAAGTATCTCCGACAACAGGAGTGGGAAGGTTGTTAAAGGCATAAAAACTGACACCTAAGTTCATCAGACCCTTCCAGATTCTTTCAAGGATTAGACCAGTGGCTTATAAATTGGCCTTACCTCCTAATCTCAGTTAGGTACATGATGTCTTCCATGTTCCCTAGTTGAAAAAGTACTAACCAGATCCCTCTCACATTCTCGAATAGGAGGACATCACGTTACAAGATAACTTGACTTTTGAAATAAGACCATTAAATATCGTAAAACAACAGATTAAGCAGCTACGAAATAAGTCCATTTTGATGGTTAAGTTGATCTAGAAAGACTTAACACAAGAAGAAACAACTTGGGAGAAGGAAGACAACATGAAGAGTAGCTACTAGAGCTCTTCGTATAAGGTATGCTTTAAATTTCGAGAACAAAATTTATTTAAAGGGGGAGAAAATGTCACATCCTGTAAATTTAACCTTGATAATAGTAGTAAAAAATTAAGTCAAGGGATAATAGGTAAAGTAGACTGACTGAAAAAGCTATTCATGACATAAAATCTAGACAGGGTCTAGACTGATATTTTCATAATATCTGGTATAAGTAGGACAGACTGCAGGGGGTGTCAGAAAAATTAAAAAATTTCCCAAAAATAGGAAAAATGGAAAATTGAGGATTTAGAATAGTATATAAGGTCCCAGAGGTGAAAAAGGAGTGAAAATAATTTATTACATAATTTTTAAGATTTATCAGTATTTTATGACAAGACAAGGATTTTTTGATGTAATTAATTATTTGAGCTGCCCGAGGCCTCAACAATTTTGGAAAAAATATGAAAAAATTCTTAAGCTTGTTATTATAGATTTTAAAATTATCTTTGGCCTTAGGATGTGAAGGAAATTATTTTTGAATATTTAGTGATGAAACTGTATCAGTAAAACCTGGTTTCGGAAAAAATTCAATATAGGAGGTTAAAGGTGAAAATAAATTCTAAAAAAATTCATGAAATATTTTTATATTAAAAGAGAATTTTTTTGAATAAAAATAAATTTTTGGAGGCCCAGAACTATTATTGGAAATAATACCCGATATAGTGAATATTAACTTGAAATTGATCATTTATGATTGGGCCAGATTTTCTCTTTCTCTCCAATCAGTTTTAGACTCATTTTGGGCCAAGGAGACACAGTAATTTCATGTAGCCCATTGTAAGAAGAGTTCAAGCCCAAAACAATCCCAAGAAACCAAGAATTAAATCACATGTAAAGGGACACTTGACATGACCTAAAGATGGAAGGCTATGAAAGGGGACACATGGCCTCGAGTTGGCAGATTTCTAGGCCACAAAAAAAGGAGTTTGGCCTGCCAAAAAGCTCTTTGAATACCCCCTTATATGAGCTCAAATTTGGCCAAGTTTTGGATAACCAAGAGGAGACTCTGTTGCACCAAAAACTCAAGCAAAACAAGACCTAAAATTGTGTAAGAGAAATGGAAATCACCAACTTCAATCAAGGATTCATTAAGGTATGTACAAGATTGATTTTAGTTATTTTTAAGGGTTGTTTTGGCTAATGTTTCATGGCAAAATCCTAGGCTATTATGCTGCTATTTGATCAAGTTGAGAAAGCATTAAGGAAGGATAGAAACCTTAAATATAAGTTTGGAATGGCATGTTTAATTGTTTGATTGATATTTGGATTAAATGTTGGAAGAAATCTTAAGTTATGTTATTAAGGGTACCTCTCGGCCACTCTTAGTTCTTGAGGTTAGAAATTGTTTCAATGTGATTTGATGATTCCAATGAGTTTAGAAGGTGAATTTGTGTGTAGAAACACCAAGAAAAAGTGATTAAAATCATTAGAATAAAAAATGAAAACCAAGGACCCCTTAAACATTCTATTCAGCCCCTTTAAGGGGAAAAGAGTGTGATTTTGTTAAATCTAAATTGATATTAGGATTCTACATGAAAAATTATGTAGGAATGGTCCAAGAGATTGATTAAAACAAAGAGGAAACAATAATGTTACAAATCAAGGAAAAAAGGGTCTATTTAAGCATGTTATTGAGTAATGGTGTTTATGTTTTGAATTATTGGTAATATAGAATGTGCTTTGTTACACCTTACTATCGTATTGTCTTAGGGTTCAATTAAAACTATTTTAGACCACATTGGATGGTCTTGGACTCAATTTTATCTCAAAAACGCTGATTTTCAGATTTTTACTCTTCATGGGCTGAAAATCCAGTTTTCTGGCCCAACTTCAAAAATTCATAACTCTAAAATAATCAAAATGGAGTGCTTCAAAATTCTATAAAAAGATCTTTGAATGCTCTCTCAGGAAAAAAAAATAATCTTGTGAACCAATTCCATTGAAAAAAGCCTCAGGTTTTTGTGAAAGTCACCTCATGTTATTGAGTAATGGTGTTTATGTTTTGAATTATTGGTAATATAGAATGTGTTTTGTTAGACCTTACTATCATATTGTCTTAGGATTCAATTAAAACTATTTTAGACCACATTGGATGGTCTTGGGCTTAATTTTATCTCAAAAACACTTATTTTCAGATTTTTACTCTTCATCGGGTGAAAATCCAGTTTTATGGCCCAACTTCAAAAATTCATAACTTAATCTAGAAAAATCAAAATGGAGTGATTCAAAATTATCTAAAAAGCTCTTTGAATGTTCTCTCAGGAAAAATATAATCTTGTGAACCAATTCCATTGAAAAAAGCCTCAGGTTTTTGTGAAAATCACCTCTGTCTTTTAGGCAAAAACCTTTTTTTTAGATTCTGAACCTTAATTTTGAAACTCATTAAAACTCATGTAGTTGGCCATTTTTAACGTGTTAGCTATCAAAATGAATCTCTGAATGTGATCTACAATCATGAAAAATTTCATGATTAAACACGTTTGGAAACTTAATCAAAACGTTACTTAAATATGGCGGTGTTAGTAAATTTACACCACTGCCCAGCATAATATTTACATAACCCAAATGTTCACTTATTTTTATGGTATGAGACTGTTGTTAGTGGAAGTGTCACCCAAGAGGGGGGTGAATTGGGTGAGATAAAAAAAATTACGTAATTAAAAATGAATACTATCGAAAATAGAGAGTGTAAGTTTAGGAAGGCTTCACCGTAGAGAGACAAACACAAGGTTTATACTAGTTCGGTCTTAAGCACTTGACCTACGTCCAGTCCTCAGAACACCTCTAAGTATTCCACTATCTTCCAAGATTGATCGGGCTCTTGGCACCTCAGTACAGTAATTGATTCACTCAATCACTCCCCCTTACTTCCCGTAAGGTTACAAACCCACACTCAAGAGTCCACACTCTTGAGTATCACACTAATGTAATCAATGATAAGTGAGTAATCTCTCTTACAAAGTGTATAGAAGATAAACACTGATGCTTAGTAAGATTGAAAGAATAGAGTATTGAATGCAATAGTAAATGATCACAGACGGTAGCTCGGGTATTCAATTCATTCATTAATGCTTCTTCACGCCTTTTATAGTTGAGGTTGTTAAGTAATCGTTAGACGGAAGAGCTTCTAGCTGTTGTGGCTCCGTTTACGTGTTTTCCCAGTTACAACGGTTCCGCCATTAAGGCTTCTAGGCTTCTGACACAGTAGGTTACAGGCTACGTGATCAACCGTTGAAGGGCCGTTGTGATTTCTCTTCGTAATCTGCAACAACACTTTTAACTTCAATAAGTTAATCTTTGCAATGTAGACCTTAAGGTAGAACTAAAAAGATGATAGAATGATTATTCATTGTATTCAGGTGGAATCAAAAAGACTGTTAAATATGCAAAATAACAATCTGGACATTCTTGATCAAAGTGCTGATCGATCACTGGTTGATCGATCCGGTTATCGATAATCAGAGTGAAAGCTTTTTGAATCAGTTGAATAAGATTATCGATCAAGTGATGGATCATTGATTTATCGATTAAGTGATTGATAAAATGCAGCTGAGATACTTATGCTGATATGTGAACCAGAGAAAGATTAGAGTCATTTTGATTATAAATCACTTAGAAAAATGGCCAAAATGATCATGTATGCTAAAAATAGTTTGGAAGAAAAAAGAGAGTTGAATTTGAGAACCATCATAGCTAATTGAGATAGAACTGGAAAAGTAACGTTATCGAACAGTTTATCGAATACTCATTGATCGATCAGATAATCGATAATTCAAGTGTTACTGAAATGAAACTTCAGTTCATGTTGATCGATCACATTATCGATAAATTTATGATCGATAATGTTAAATACCATATGAAAATCACTTAGAGAAGAGTAAGGATAAATTGGGTTTATCGAATAGGTGATCGATCAGTGAATGTTCGATCAGGTTATCAATAAACTGTGAGACGAAGATTTTGTTCTAAGCTGTTTATCGATCATGTTATATGAAAAAGTACTATTCAGAAAGATTAGATTATCGATAATGTTATTGATAACTTGGTTAAGTAAGAGCAGATAAAATACTGATTATCGATCATGTGATCGATAACTAGGTGATCGATAATGTTACCGATCAGCAGCTATGATGAGTACCTGCATTCAGAGAGTTAGTGAGCAATGTTCGATCATATTATCAATAAATGAATGATCGATAATGTGATCGATAAATGGTGACAAAATCAATGTACAGAACGAGTATAGTGTATTACCATTTATCAGACTCTTCATCGATAACTGATTTATCGATCATGTGATCGATAAATGCACTCTGGCTTTGGTTCTCTTTATCTGTTACTTGTTCGATTATCTTATGTTATCGATCAAATGATCGATAATTAACTGTAAACTTGTATAACTTCTACGTTAGTGATAATCGATCATTTTATCGATCAACGGATTATCGAACAACTTATCGATCAAAATCTCATTTAAATTACCGGTTTGCACTGACATTTTATCTGATAGCTTATCGATAAATACTTGATCGATCAGATGATCGATCAACATACTGAACTACTTAAATCTAACTTTGTTATCATCAAAACCATAATTCTAACAACCATAATTTAACTTTCAATCTGTAGCTTGCCCTTGGATGTTTTAGGCCTTAAAATGTTAGATTGCATTTGGGGAATGAGATTTCATTGAAATCCCAATAGCAAATTAACCAACTATATCATCAACAAGCATCATCATTATGCATAACTACATTAACTACTATTGGTGAACTAGCATGCTTATCATTTGCCAAACTCAATCATGCAAAGGCCAAAGCAAGAAAGTGTAAAGAGAAGCCACATCACAATCAAGAAAGTTCATCCACATAATAGCAATTAATCATGCAATAATCAATAATGCCAAGTTAATGTTAGTAGTTAGGTTCAACTTGCTACCTTGGTCCAAAAGCTTGAGCTTTCTTTGTTTCTCTTATTTTCCTTCACAAATTTCAAACCCTAGCATGGCAATCCACCAAAAAGGGTAGCAAAAATCATTAACCAAACCAAGTAAAAGCAAGAACACAACTTAAACATAACTCTCGCTCCTTAAAGCTTCCACCTTTGTTCTTTCATTTTTGAACTTTGTTTTGCATAAACCCTAAAATTGCTTATTGACTTATTCCTACATGATTTTTCATGTATATTCTAAACATGTGCTTAGATTTCAGAAAATAAAATTCCTCCTTTCAGTTTTCTCTTGATCGAACTAAAGGGGGTCTTTAACCAAAATTTGCAACTTTGATTTTTAATGCTTCCAACACTTGTTCTTTAGGTTTATCCTACATCATTTTTCATTTTGAGCACAATGGAAGCATTAAAATATTGAAAAACTCATCCTAGGGTCCATTTACTACCTTGGCCAAAATGAACCTCAAGAGAAACAACTAAGAAAATACTTAAAAAACAACCTATAACCACTTGCAACCACTAGGAACTAACATGTTTTGAAGTGTTCTAGCAAGTGTGATTAACAAAACTTCTTCCCCCACATGATAATCACTTCGGCCAGCACCCAAAAAAGAGAAGAAACAGAATTTTCAACAATATAAAGAAAGAAAACAAGGCAAAGAGGATTTAGAACCAAGAACTAACCTTGAATCCTTGGTTGTATGATCAAAGTTGGTAGCTTTTCCCTTGTTTCTCCTTGAACTCTCTCTTTTCTCTCTTGGTTCCCTCTTGGCTAAACTTCACATATGATGTTAGGGGGAGATGTGGTTGTTTAATGAGCCAAAATATCCCAACCACTATCATAAATGAAATTCCAAGTGTCATTACCCCCTTTACTCTTACTTTCTTTTTCATAATTAACTAAATCCAAATGCAATTAATTACCAAAAGTCAAAATCCTCTCCATTTGAGGAATGGCACATGGCAAGTTCAAATCCTCTCCATTAGGGCCTTGACACATGGCTAATTGTGAACCATTTGAATTGCAAGACTCTAGTCTTGCTTTATCAGTGCACTTTGACTCCGGGTTTAACTTCTTTTCTATAATTACAGTATTTTGGCCTCTGTAATTATTTTCTATCTGATACCTAATTTATTCTCCTTATTTTTATCTTCCCAAATTTTCCTCTTTGTCTCAAAATTAATTTCCCAATCATTAAATAAAAAGGAAAACTAATTTTCTTCTCTTTAGGGGTTTTTTCACTTTTCAAAGGTATTGGAAAAAATCTTAGATACTTGAGGGTCTTCATTTAATTTCATAATCTTTTATAATTCCTTGGGATATCATGGGAATTTTCTTAGAATTTTATTCTCCTTAAAAATATTTATTTGGAATTTTCCAAATAAAATCCCTTAAATTGGCCTAAATCATCCTTAAATTCTTTTGTAATTTCTCTAAGGATAATTTGATCATAAAACCAACTTTATAATCTCATATAATTCTCAAAGGATATTATCCTTAATTTTCTAAGGCTTGAAAATATTATTCCATAATTATATTTGACCAATTTTCCTTAATTAGTCAAATTTCCATAATTGGCTTGGAAAAATCATAATAATTATTTTCCACCAAAATTCTTCTATTCCTCCTTATCATTTTTTGCCCTTAATTATTTAGGAATATTCCTTATTTCTAATTATCATAGTACTGGATGTGACATTTCTCCTCCTAAATAAATTTCGTCCTCGAAGTTTAAAGCATACCTTAATGGAAAAGTTCAGGGTACTTTTCCTTCATCTCAGTCTCCATCTCCCATGTGGCTTCTTCAGAGGAAAGACCCTTCTAGACCATCTTGACCAGTGAAATCTGCTTGTTGCTCAGCTGCTTGACCTTTTGATCAATGATTCGCTCTGGTCTAACCTCAAAAGACAGGTTGTCTCGGAGCACAATATCATCATAGCTTATGACATGTGTCGGGTCTAGATGGTATTTCTTCAGTTGGGAGACATGGAAGACATCATGAATTTAACTTAATTTCGGGGGAAGAGCCAACTTGTAGGCTACTGGTCCAGCTTTGGACAAAATCTGAAATGGTCAAGCATACTTCGGACTTAGCTTCTTGGTCCTCAGGGATTGACCAACTCCTGTTATTGGCGACACTTTAAGGAAAACGTGATCACCAACTTCAAACCCTAACGGTCTCCTTCTTGTATCTGCATAGCTCTTCTGTTTACTCTGAGCCGTTAGAAGTCGTTGCTGAATAGCTTTAATCTGTCGGGAAGTCTAATCCACTATATCTGGACCAAGGATGCTTCTTTCACTAAGCTCTATCCAACATAAGGGAGATCTATATTTCCTCCCATAGAGTGCCTCGTATGGTGCCATTTGAATACTTGAATAGAAACTGTTATTGTAGGCAAATTCGGCTAATGGTAGGTATGTATCCCAATTACCATCGAAATCCAAAACGCAAGCACGTAACATATCTTCTAATGTCTAAATCATTCGTTCTGTCTGCCCATCTGTCTGGGGATGGTAGGCTGTGCTGAATCTAAGAGTAGTGTCCATTTCTTTCTGTAGGGACCTCCAAAACTTAAAAGTAAATCTTAGGTCTCAATCCGAAACAATATTGCTTAGAACACCATGCAGCCTAACAACCTCCTTGATGTAAAGCCTCGCTAACTTTTTAGGAGAATCTTTAACATTCATAGTGAGAAAGTGTGCGGACTTAGTCAGACGGTCTACTATAACCCATATCGCATCATGTTTAGCTGTTGTCATCGATAACCCTACTATAAAATCCATGGATATGCTATCCCATTTCCACTCAGGGATATCTAGGGGTTGCAACTCTCCTGCAGGCTTTTGATGTTCCATCTTTACTTTCTGGCAAGTGAGACACTTTGCCACATACTCCGTAATATCCTTCTTTATTCTAGGCCGCCAGAAAAGCTCTCTAACATCATGATACATCTTTGTCATTCCTGAATGAAGAGTATACTTGCTCTTATGGGCTTCTGCTAGTATCTTCTCTCTGAGGTTGGCTATTTGGGGAATGTAGGTTCTTCCTTTAAACTTCAATATCCCCTTCTTTGAAATTTCAAAGTTCTTAGTCTTGCCTTTAGACAATTTCCCTTTGAAAATTTCTTCTAGCCAATCATGTGACTGTGTTTCTCTGATTTGATCCTCTAGTAGAGTTGTAAACTGGGTTCTACCTTCATTTCCTTCTACTAACTGCATCTGATATAGAGGACCCCAATCTCTGAAATCCTCTACCAACTTCTGCTCGTTGATCATTAGTGATACTACCTGCACTGCCTTTCTTCTCAAGGCATTCGCAGCTACGTTCGCTTTGCCTGGATGGTACTTAATCTGGAAATCATAGTCTTTAAGTAAGTCCATCCATCTTCGTTGTCTCATATTCAACTCTTTTTTATCATGGAGGTATTTGAGGCTCTTGTGGTTGCAAAACAATTCTATTGTTGCTCTATGCAAATAATGTCTCCATATCTTCAATGCATAAACTATCGCTGCCAATTCCAGGTTGTGGGTTGGGTAATTCTCGTCATGAGATTTCAACTGGCATGAGGCATATGCTACTACCCGCCCTTGCTGTGTAAGCACACATCCTAGTCCCTGCTTGCTAGCATCTGTATAAACCATATAGGGTTGCGAAGGATCAGGGAGTACAAGTATGGGAGTAGAGGTGAGCTTCCTCTTCAGCTCCTGAAAACTAGCCTCACTCTTCTCGTCCCATAAGAACGGCTGGTTCTTCCTAGTTAACTTGGTTAGCAGAAGAGCAATTCGAAAAAAGTCCTGGATGAATCTTTTGTAATACCCCGCTAGTCCGAGGAAACTTCTGATCTTGGTCACCGTCTTAGGTTTCTCCCAGATGAGTACTACCTCAATCTTACTGGGGTCGACAGCCACTCCCTCTCGAGAAATCACATGGCCGAGAAATCAGACTTCCTCTAGCCAAAACTCACACTTGCTAAGTTTGGCCACCAGCTGCTTCTCTTTTAGGGTATTTAGGACAATTCTCAAATGCGTCTTATGTTCTTCAGGAGACTTGGAGTATACTAGGATATCATCGATAAACACTACCATGAATTGATCTAAGTAAGGGTGAAAGATTCTATTCTTGTAGTCCATAAATATCACAGGTGTATTTGTCAATCCGAACGGCATCACTAAGAACTCATAGTGCCCATATCGAGTTCTAAACACAGTCTTAGGGACATCATCAGGTTTAATCTTGAGTTGGTGGTAGCCAGATCTTAAATCAATCTTAGAGAACACACTGGCACCAACTAACTGGTCTAATAGATCATCTATCCTAGGGAGCGGATACTTATTCTTGACTGTGACTTTGTTTAACTCCCTATAGTCTATGCATAATCTTAGACTACCATCCTTTTTCTTAACAAATAACACTGGAGCACCCCATGGTGATACGCTTGGTCTAATAAAACCTTTCTCAAGTAATTCCTCTATCTGCTTCTTAAGTTCTACCATTTCATTTGGAGCCATTCTGTAAGGGGCCTTAGAAATTGGTCCTGCTCCAGGTATGATGTCAATCATGAATTCTACTTCTCTATCTGGGGGTAGTCCTGTGACATCTGTCAGAAACACTTCTAGAAACTCCTTAACAACTGAGATTTCTTCTATCCCCTCTTCCACCTCTACTTGCATCGAGAAGAAAATGAGGAATCCTTGATAACCTTTCTGTAGGCATTTGCCCGTTTGGGCTTCCGTTAAGAAATTCAATCTAACCTCCGGATTCAACTCTAAATTTCTCGAGGGTAAGATTAGGGTTTTGTTCTTACAGTCCATTAAGATATTGTGGGATGATAACCAATTTAGTCCAATCACCACATCAATTTCATGGAAGGGCATACATATTAAGTTTATAACAGTACAACAATGCTTATAACAAACTATGCAGTTCAAGCACGCATCAGATGTAATTACCCTATTCTGTGTTGGTGTGGACACATGTATATCATACGGTAATGTATTCGTAATCAAGTCTTTTAACACAGGCATACGAGATAAAAGAATGACTAGGACCCGAATCAAACATTGCAATCACTGGGGAGTTATTAATCATGATCGTACCTTGGATCATTTACAGAGACTTTCGGGCTTCTTCCCCTATGAGGGCAAACACTTGGCCTTGGGTGCGTGGTTGTGCCTTTTCAGTGTTCTGTGGGCATTCTCTCAAGAAATGTCCAAGTTTGCCGCATGTGTAGCAAACGTTCTGTCCAGCCATGTACAGTCTGTCACCATGATTCTTGCCACACTTTGCACACTCCTTGCCCTTCGATGGCTTACCGCCCTTCTTATTCTTGTGGTTGTTCTATGGTTGTTGTCTCTTTTTACTCCCATTAGATAAGGTGCCACCCTGACCTCCCTGACCTCTCTTCTCTTCTCTGGGAGTAGTCTTAACCATCAGATGATGGTTTAAGCTACTTTCTGTGATTCGGCAGGCCTCAACTGCCTTATTGAACTGTTCGAATTGTCTGGGGCAATCATCTCCCTCAAGGACTGCCTTAGTCCTCGAACCATCTTCTCTGTTGTCTACCTCTCGTCATCTCGGTAGCAAAGATAACTTGAGTAATTAGAGAGACGGATGAACTTAGCCAAGTACTGATTAAATAGCTCATCATCTCTCTGCTTCAGGGTCAGAAATTCTACTTCCCTTTCGTCTAGGACAAATCTTGGAAAATACTTCTCATAGAACTGCTCCAGGAACACTTCCCAAGTCACCCTCGTGTTCTGAGCATCCAGAAGAATCTCAGTATTCTTTTACCATCGATCAGTGTCTTTCTCTAGCTTATATATTGCCATCTGGGCTTTTTTCTCTGATGAGTAGTCTAATACTTTGAAGATCTTCTCTAGGCGGTTAATCCAATCTTCCACCACTTGAACATTAAACATTCTATCAAATGGCAGTGGGTTGTGTTTACAGAAGCGAGTCATCCACTACTGGATGTTGTCGGGGTCTGCTACTGGCATTACCAGTTTAGGTAATTATTCTGATGCTTGTGTTGTGGAGACTTCTTCCTCTGGCTGCCTCCTGTCAAGGTTAGCCATTGCTACTGTTACTGCTACGACTATCGCTGCATCCCTCTCTTGTTCTTGGCGAGCTTATGCCGCCCTCATCTCTTCGATGGTCTTCTGCTGATGCTCGAGACGATCCAAAATTATTTGTAGTGGATCAGGAGGGACCCTTGCATCCTGAATTGGGGGTCTCTCTGACAAAGGGTTTCATCGAGTTCTAACCATCATGTTTAACTAACCGGATAGCATAACAAGGAACAAGAAGTAAATATCATGCTTGGATTTCATTTAACAAAAAATAGGCATACATCAATCAACATTTGAGCATCAGTCATTAACAATGCAGTTCAAAACATACATATACCAAGCGTTGTCAGCCTCACCTACTATGGTTAGCCGTACCAAAATACATCCTATGTTAGTGATAGGAGGGTCCTAGTCATCCACAGAAAATGAACAATAACAAAGCCCTCGAGGCTTCAGATCCAGTCCTCCACATCATCTCCAAGTATGTAGTTCATGCGGATGATCTCATGGGTCCAAAATGGGGTGTTAGGTAGGACCTCTACCATCTCACATAGCCAATCAAAAGGTTCCAGGTAAGGGTTGCCTGGTCCATGTGATTAGTACAGCTCTCTCACACCCTGGAGGTAGTCTAGGTGTACTCTCAGGTCTGCATCTGCATCCCTCCTAATGTGACACCCTAGGAACCTTAGCCGGTCACTCAGCTGACCCACACTACAGATCTCATGACTAGGCAGAACAGGGGCAGGTATGACTGGTACTATAGGTGTTACAGGTGTTACAGGAGCTGGGGGTATAATTGGTCCAGTACTAGGTCTGGGAATGTTGGATGGATGCACAACAGGGTAGCAAGCTGTCTGATGGACTGAATGTAAAGGCCTAAGTCTAATGGTTCCTGGTATAGGCTAGTTACAGGATCTATCTGGTCACCGGGTCTGGGAAGGTACAGTAATTGTTTTGCAGTGATCCCTAGCAGCTCAGGATAGCACTCGACGTAGTCATTTGAGCTCACTAACAAATGGTCTGGGCTAGCATCTCCCATATTCCACTGGATCCTCTTCTTCGGTGAGATCAATAATGTTAAGATCCCAATCATTGACCGATGGCTCAGATCTAGTGTCCAAGTCCATGGTAGTTTCCAGTCCTAGGTCTAATGGTTCCTGGTATAGGCTAGTTACAGGATCTATCAGGTCACCAGGTCCGGGAAGGTACAGTAATTGTCTTACAGTGATCCCTAGCAGCTAAGGATAGCACTCGGCGTAGTCATTTGAGCTCACTAACAAATGGTCTGGGCTAGCATCTCCCATATTCCACCGGATCCTCTTCTTCGGTGAGATCAATAATGTTAAGATCCCAATCATTGACCGATGGCTCAGATCTAGTGTCTGAGTCCATAGTAGTTCCCATCCTGATTGTAACATCCCAAATTTTGGCTCATAGATACAAGTAATAGCACAAGGAAATGATGATTACTAAGTCTAATGCAACGAAAGTCCCAAAGATCCCTCAGAAGGAAAAAGAAATTTTCCAAGGGAAAATATGTAAAACAATAGTGTTCAGGGACTAAAGAATAAAAAACTGGAAGCAACTAAGGGCCAGAGGTTAGGCCAGAAACTTGCAAGAGATGGTTCCGAAGGTTAGGCCTAAGGAGGGACCAAATTGCAAAGAAAAGATTCCTAGGCCAAGTAGGGACCTAATTGTAAATAATAAAAGTTCTGGTCAGCTAATGCTTAGAGTTAGCAAAAAGGGCCCAAATGACTTAGAAAAATTCCAGAAAAATGGGAATAGGATCCCAGAGCCGGTATAAGGTTGGAAATGACGGAAATGCCCTGAAGTCATTCCAGGGTTTTGAGCAATTTGAGATAATAACTTAAATTGAATTATTTAAGCTATGAGATCGCCCCAAATAATCAGGAAAATTGCGGAACAGTAGTTGAGGAATTTACACAGATTGTAAAATTAATTCCATCCCCAGAAATTGATAAGGTTAGCTTTAATGAAATTTAAAGCCTATTTATATCCTATTTGGGGAAAGTCAAAATAGCTGTCTCGAGTTTGACTTTTGACCTGAGAAAAATTAGAGGAATTTCCCGTGATGAAAGGAAAAGAATGAAACCCAGAGACAGATCAACGGAGTTACGAGCTAATAGAAAGAATTCGGAGAAGGTAACCCCGTTTAAGTATTATTTAATAATATTTCGGGGAAAAGGAGAAAGAAAATATCTAAGGACCATCATGACGGCACTGAGTCAGCATGCTGAGTCACTAAATGCAATCATGACACCTACGAGTCAGCATGCTGAGTCACCAAATGCAATCATGACACCACTGAGTTAGCATGCTGAGTCACCAAATGCAATCATGACACCTACGAGTCATCACACTGAGTCGGCAAAAGATATTTATGGATAGCATAAAAATCAGAACACAGTACGGAAATATTTTAGACAGTCCTTTGCTACCTGTTATAGTGAAATCTCTACTACGTAACTCAGTAAGGTTAAATAGCCTGTCAGTAGAGCTAATTATTTTCATCTATGCTCCTCCAAGATGGCACCATATATGTACTTAATTAAGATGAGAAAATGGTGCCAGAACATGTCCCAGTGGTACCGGGTAAGTCAAGACTCAAAAAAAAGTACCCGATACGGTGCAGAATGACAAAATAGATAGAGGAATGCCTAAGGGCTATATTTTGGATGAATTTTATATTAATTTCCTCCCTATTTTAATGCCAAAATGATGGAGGAATATGGAAGAGACAAGTGTATGGTTAGATCAGAAAAGAAGGTATTATGTATACAGTTGGATGCAAGACACGTGTACGGTCGGATGCAAGACACGTGTGCGGTTGGATTAAAGACATGTGGCTTGATGATGTAAGCATGATGTCATCAAGATGAGGTGAGCATGATGTCATAGGACACGTATCATCACAAGATAAAAAGAGAAAATAGACGGTCCAGATCAAGCCACGTATTTTTAAGATCAACGGCCGAGATTCGGTTTTGTTTTCTATAAATACCCCTCCCCTCCCTCTCATTTCATCCTAAGCCATGGAAACCTTAGAGAAGCTCTTGCAAAAATGGTTTCTAGAGAGAGAAAGAAGAGGGAGAAAGAAAGGCTAAGTAATCCCAAGCCAGATCAAGCTCTAAAACAAGGTATGTGTGCCGTTTTTGATGTAGTTTCTACCTCCCTTGTTATTTTTGAGCTGGTGGTTAGTTTGATTGGATTTTCGATGATTGAAATCCTCTGGGGAAGTGCTGCACAAAATTTATTGGAATAGGAGAAGTTGATATGGATGTTAAAAGCATGTTTAAAGGCTTGGAAACAACAAGAATCAAGTAGTTCTGTGTTGATTTTGCAAGAAATCCAACTTTCTCTTAATTTGTGATTCTATTCGGCCTTGACTGTTCTGAATCATTAGGATTGGATTTTGATTGTTTTGAGCTTAGAAATGGATTCTACATACAAAATTATGTGAGGATAGTATGTGGAAATAATTTTAGGAGGTTGGAATTGAAACTCAAAAGTTAGAGTTCAAGTATGTTCAAGAAAGAATCAAGTAGAGATAAGTTGATAACTTGATTGTAATAATTGTTTTGCATCATGTATTGATGTGTTTAGGACCTTGAAAAATCCAAGAGGATATTTAATGGTGTTGACCAAAAATCTATAGGGTTGGAAAGACAAGGGAATCAAAGGAAAAGCAAGAGGAAAGCTATGTTACAAGGTAGTAAAACTTACCTATATTGTGTGCTTGATATGTATGCTTGCATGATGTGATTGTATTGCCATGATGTGATTAAGCTATGATGAAATGTTTGCAAAGTTATGTTTGCAAGTTTATGTTATGTTTTGCCTTGGCTATATGTTATGAAAGCATGAAATGTTGTAGCTTACTTTCCATGGCATTCATGTGTTAATGTTATAACATGTCATGCATGTGCATTATGTCTTGCATGCTTATGGGTAGTGTTTGCTACTGAGATTCTCCCGAATCTCACCCCTCCCTAACTAACCATTTAGGTCAACCAATGGTAGGCAATAATGGCACGAGAGGCAAGGAGAAGAAAGTGGAGAATTATTGACGTTAATGAATGATGTTATTATTCAATGTATAATTCTCCTATTTTGTAATCTATGTTATGGATGCCAATGAAGCCATATATTTAATTACAATGTTTAAGGAAGGAATAGAAGGATGATTGGGAAAGCATAAACCCAATTTATGCATGCCAAAGAAATAGAAAGAATTAAAGTAAAACGTAGGTCATGGAGTAGTGAGTTTGTAGCTCCAGTTTGACCTATCAAATGAATGAGTTAAGCCACGAAATTTTGGCAGAGCTATAGTACATATACCAGGCTTTAAAATGAGAGCTATATCACCTTAATTGGATGTGTACACAAGGAGATATGATTTTTATGTAATTAGTTATGATTTTTCAAAATTGGACCTGAAATTTGAATTTGAACAGTGACTAGTAACCCGAGTAATTATGTTGAAATTTTTAATCTACGAGCTTGTATTTTGACCTGCTTGAACCATAACACTTACGAATGCGTACTTTGAGGGGTTAAAGGTAGGATGGTTCACTGATTCCTGTAAAGATGTGTCAGTTTCTTCTTAACTAACCCCAAAATCTAATGAATAACTTAAGCAGAGCGTTCTATCCTATGTCAGAACCTCCGCTCTGATACCAAAAATGTTACACCTTACTATCGTATCATCTTAGGGTTCAATTAAAACCATTTTAGACCACATTGGGTGGTCTTGGGCTCAATTTTATCTCAAAAACGCTAATTTTTGGATTTTTACTGTTCATCAAGTGAAAATCCAGTTTTCTGGCCCAACTTTAAAAATTCATAACTTAATCTAAAAAAATCAAAATAGTGTGGTTAAAATTCTATAAAAATCTCTTTGAATGATCTTTCAAAAAAATAATCTTGTGAACCAATTCGATTCGAAAAGCATCAGATTTTTGTGAAAGTCACCTCTGTTCTATTAGGCAAAAAACCTTTTTCTAGATTCTGAACCTTAATTTTGAAAAATCATTAAAAATCATGTAGTTGACCATTTTTAACATGTTAGCTATCAAAATGACACTTCGAACATGATCTACATTCATGCCAAATTTTGTGATTAAAACGTCACTTAAAGATGGCGGTCTCAATAAATTTAATCAAAACGTTGCTTAAAGATGGCGGTGTCAGTAAATTTACACCACTGCCCAGCATAATATTTACATAACCCAAAAGTCCACAAATTTTTATGGTATGATACCATAATTTAACCTTCAATCTGCAGCTTGCCCTTGGATGTTTCAGGCCCTAAAATGTTAGATTGCATTTGGGGAATGAGATTTCATTGAAATCCCAATAGCAAATTAACCAACTATATCATCAATAAGCATCATCATTATGCATAACTACATTAACTACTATTGGTGAACTAGCATACTTATCATTTGCCAAACTCAATCATGCAAAGGCCAAAGCAAGAAAGTGTAAAGAGCAGCCATATCACAATCAAGAAAGTTCATCCACATAATAGCAATTAATCATGCAATAATCAATAATGCCAAGTTAATGTTAGTAGTTAGGTTCAACTTGCTACCTTGGTCCAAAAGCTTGAGCTTTCTTTGTTTCTTTTCTTTTCCTTCACAAATGTCAAACCCTAGCATGAAAATCCACCAAAAAGGGTAGCAAAAATCATTAACCAAACCAAGTAAAAGCAAGAACACAACTTAAACATAACTCTTGCTCCTCAAAGCTTCCACCTTTGTTCTTTCATTTTTGAACTTTGTTTTGCATAAACCCTAAAATTGCTTATTGACTTATTCCTACATGATTTTTCATGTAGATTCCAAATATGTGCTTAGATTTAAGAAAATAAAATTTCTCCTTTTAGTTTTCTCTTGACCGAACCAAAGGGGTTCTTTAACCAAAATTTACAACTTTAATTTTTAATGCTTCCAACACTTGTTCTTTAGGTTTATCCTACACCATTTTTCATTTTGAGCACAATGGAAGTATTAAAACATTAAAAAAATCATCCTAGGGTCTATTTACTATCTTGGCCAAAATGAACCTCAAGGGAAACAACAAAGAAAATACTTCAAAAACAACCTATAACCACTTGCAACCACTAGGAACTAATATGTTTTGAAGTGTTCTAGCAAGTGTGATTAACAAAACTTCTTCCCCCACATGATAATCAATTCGGCCAGCACCCAAAAAAGAGAAGAAACAGAATTTTCAACAATACAAAGAAAGAAAACAAGGCAAAGATCCATTTAGAACCAAGAACTAACCTTGAATCCTTGGTTGTATGATCAAAATTGGTAGCTTTTTCCTTGTTTCTCCTTGAACTCTCTCTTTTCTCTCTTGGTTCCCTCTTGGGCAAACTTCACATCTGAAGTTAGGGGGAGATGTGGTTGTTTAATGAGCCAAAATATCCCAACCACCATCATAAATGAAATTCCAAGTGTCATTACCCCCTTTACTCTTACTTTCTCTTTCATAATTAACCAAATCCAAATGAAATTAATTACCAAAAGTTAAAATCCTCTCCATTTGAGGAATGACACTTGGCAAGTTCAAATCCTCTCCATTAGGAGCTTGACACATGGCTAATTGTGAACCATTTGAATTCCAAGACTCTAGTCTTGCTTTATCAGTGCACTTTGACTCCGGGTTTAACTTCTTTTCTATAATTATAGTATTTTGGCCTCTGTAATTATTTTTTATCAGATCCCTAATTTATTCTCCTTATTTTTATCTTCCCAAATTTTCCTCTTTGTCTCAAAATTAATTTCCCAATAATTAATAAAAAGAAAAACTAATTTCCTTCTCTTTACGGGTTTTTCCACTTTTCAAAGGTACTGGAAAAAATCTTGGATACTTGAGGGTCTTCATTTAATTCCATAATCCCTTATAATTCCTTGGGATATCATGGGAATTTTCTTAGAATTTTATTCTCCTTAAAAATTTATTTGGAATTTTCCAAATAAAATCCCTTAAATTGGCCTAAATCACCCTTAAATTCTTTTGGTATTTCTCTAAGGGTAATTTGGTCATAAAAATAATTTTATAATCTCATATAATTCTCAAAGGATATTATCCTTATTTTTTCTTAATTTTCGATGGCTTGAAAATATTATTCTATAATTATATTTGACCAATTTTCCTTATTTAGTCAGATTTCCATAATTGGCTTGGAAAAATCATAATAATTATTTTCCACTAAAATTCTTCTATTCCTCCTTATCATTTTTGGCCTTTAATTATTTAGAAATATTTCTTATTCCTAATTATCATACCACAAAGAATCATGGATCGAAAGGTTAAGCAATTGCAAAATAAGTTAATCCCACTAGTTGAGGTGATCTAGAAGGATCTGACACAAGAAAAAGCCATTTGGGAGAAGGAAGATAAGATAAAAGAGCAGTACATAAAGCTCTTTATCTAAGGCATGTTTCAAATTTCAAGAACGAAATTTATTTAATGGGGGAGAAATGTCACATCCCGCTAATTTTAACTCTGGGAATGTGAATAATAAATTAAATAGAGTCAAGCAGTAAAGTAGACTCAGATCTGGAATCACTTTTGAGTTGAGATCCAACTCTTGTTCGGACTGATATTTTTGAAATTATCGGTCCAAGAAGGGTAAAATGGGAAAATTAGCAAAATTTTTGATAAAATTCCTAAAAAAATTTTGGAAACCAATTTGAGGCCCTAGGAGTGGAAATAGCTTAAAATAAATTATTACAAAATTTTCTGTAAACAGAGATTTTTTGGGAAAAATAGTTAAAAATTAGCTCGAAACAATTATTTTAAATAGGTAAAGGCCTCAATTGTAACATCCCAAAATTTCTAACCTAGAAATAGGAAAATATGTCATACCCTGATATCTTTAGCATGATTAATAAAAGATAGATAAACAGCACAACAATTGAAGTAAGAACTGGAAAAGGACCAAATTGCCATTTTTAAAATGATTGGTCTATAAAGGGCATTATCATAATTAGTGTCCGAAAATCCTAAAAAATTTCTAGTAAATCATAAAAAATAGAATTAATGCTGTAGAACAGTATTTGAGGTCTAGGAAGTAAGTACAGGTTGAAAATAATTTATTAAAGAATTATTTTCAATTATTAATATTTTGGCTAAATTAGGAAAAATTAGCCAATATTAATTATTTAAAATACCTAGAGACCTCAAAAAATTATGAAAAATTAAGGAAAATTTATTTAGGAATTATGGAAATTTATAAAATTATTTCCAACCCTAAATGATGAGGAGGTTAGCTTTAATTGAATTTAGAGCTAAATTAATATTAGTAGATTGTCTGTTTTTATAGAAACGGCAATTTAAGGAGTTATAGAGGAAGAAAAATTATGAAATTAATCAAGAAAGTTTTCTTTACTGAGATATAATTAATGGTGAGCTGATATAAGAATTTTGAGATACTAGAATTTTTCGGCTATCAGATAAAATAAACCAGTACTATATTAAGACTTAGTGGACTGTCAGGACAACAGGGGTGATAAAATTTCTTATAAATTGCCAAGCACACATGTCACACCCAAATTGGTCAAGAAAGGGAAAAAGAAAATAAAAATAAAAAGGAAAAGAAAATAATAAATTAAGTTAGATTAAAATCTAATTAGGGATAATTAAGATGATTAAGGTTAAGCCATCTTCCGTAAGATCGTGACACATGGCAAACATAGTTCATTGGATGGTTAGGATTCAACCATCTATCTTTGAAAAGTCAAAAGTTTCTAGAAGGGTAATTAGCCAAGTTAATCAAGGAATTAAGAGAGTTAACCTTGATTAAAGCCTAATTAATCTTAATGGATAAGAAGAGAAGACATAAGCCCTAATGACTCACTATCCAAGTGTCAACATATTAACCCACATAGCCTAAGATTTGTACATGTGAAAAGAGGTAAAAATTGGAGGGCTAAAATTAAGTCTTATGCAAGAAGGGCATATGTGGAATTAGTGAAATTTGAAGCATATAAATACCCCCTCACATGTTCATTTCATGCAAGACCTTTCAAGTAGGAAACCTCTTGCAAATTTTCATGTAGAGAGAGAAAAAGGAGAGTTCTAGTGAGAGAAAGTCATTTGGAAGCAAGGTAAGCTTCTACAACTCTTCTATTTCAAGTTATAATGATGGTATATTAGTTTTAGGCTATTTTAATGATGATGGAAAGTCATTTTTCTAAGGGGAAATGCTGCCCAAATTTCCTCAAAATGGATAAGAAGGGTTTCGGTTATGTATGGTTTAGATGAAGTATAATTAAGATTAAGCATGGTTAAAGGCTAAGGATTAGGTGATTACATGTTAGTTTTGATGAAAATCCTTCTCCCTATAATTATATATATGGTTCATCCAAGTCAAGTTCAATAGGAAGGGATTGGATTTTCATAAAACTAATATGATAAATGGATTCTACATGGAAAATTATGTAGGAAAGTGTTGGAAATTGTGCCCTAGGGGTCAATCATTATGTTTTGAACATTGTTAATTTATGAATTTATCAATTACGTTATCATATTATTTGCATGTTTTCTGTGGTAACTATCCTTGGATAACTCATGGTTTATCCTAAATGTCCCTGGTCGGTCATCTATGTGGGAGCAAAGATGAAATAAGACCAGTATGACTTTAAAGATATATAGAGATATAAATTAAAGTCATAGGCATATGTAAGAGTACAAGGTGTTGGACCGACCCGCTATGAGAGAGCTGCATGGGTTAAGTCATAAGCTTCTCTCATATACAAACCACGTCACTATGCCCTTTGACCTGAGATCATCATGGATTCCTACATGAGAAACGCTTAGCTTTGACCTAGTCAAAAGTCACTTTTGACCGAGTGATCATAAAGACTGTGTTCAGGCTTAGTGGTTTTTCATGCGGAGGAATGTGAATGGTCGAGATGGAATTTGTCCCTCACATTTGTAGAGAGACATTACTGGGCCCCTCGATGAGTGAGTCTGAGAAATGTATGGCCATACTATAATGGAAAGGTAGTTCCATTTCTATACTCGGACTACTCAGGGATCGAGAAAGTAACGGTCATGAATAGGAGGATGACGTTCTCCGTGCCTCATCCATGACCAAAATGTCGTGTGACAAAAGGGACGTGATATGGTTGTATGAAAGGCTGCATCGTTCAATGATCCTCATATGTTTTGGGTAGTCGTGATGTCTTGCTAGAGGCCGCTTACGACTTGTGAGTCATTATAGTTAATGGCCCACTGCCAACTTCATATGGGCCTACAGGGTCGCACACAAAATAGCCCAACACGAGTTATGATGTCCAGATTCATTGAATCTAAGATATGTCTATATTCAATGAATAAATAGGGTGGACGTGTATATATATATATATAAATTCGTATATATATATATAGAGATATTAATTTATAAGGATAAATTAAATATATATAAATTCCGTCATCTCTTTATTAAATAAATAAGTGAATTAAATCTGTGGGACGGATTTAATTTAAACTATATTTATTTAATTGTTCTCTTATCTGATTAGGCAATATTTGATATTGTATTAATTTCGGAATTAATTTAGAGTTAATTTCGAAATTAAATATTATTAATTAAACCTATATAGCATCCTATATATTTGATATGAGGAGCTAGGGTTTAAGCGAGAGAGAACTAACACCTAAGAGACGGTAAAGAAGAGGAGAGAGGACGGATTCCTAAAACCCTAGACGGACACAGGCGCTGGCACGCCGTTCGAGGTTGAAGGCTACTCGTGTGGATACCGGTAGAGGAAGCCGACCGGAGTTGTCGACTTCGAACGACACAGGAGGCGAGCAGAAGCATCCTGAACGGCCGAATCATCAAGTCACCAGGGAATCGAACGCCTAAAGGTAATGCTTCTTACTACCTGACTTAAACGCGAACGGTAGATCCGGAAAGGGATTGAAAGTTTTAAAATTTTTCCGCTGCGCGTCGTCTTTCAATTCCCTACAGAAAGGCCCAAGAAAGTTCAAGAATCAAAGCTAGAAAAATAAACCCTAAAAATCAAGAAAAAGGGGTTTAAGGGGTTACGTTAAGTTATGAAGTTGTAATAATACTTAATGTTGTGTCATTGCTTGCCTACTAGGCCATACACAACAAGAGAAGGAAAGGTTAGCAAGGAAGAAGAGAAATTCAAGGAAGGAAAGCCAACAAGGTAGCTTTTGCATCTGATTGCTTGTTAGAGTTACTATACATTGTATGTTCATTGCTATGTGTTATGATGTTATGCCATGATGCCTCCATGCATGTATACCTTGGTTTATGCAAGGTTGAGATGATATGTTATGTTATGATGTTATGTTTTCCATGGCAAGTACATAATACTCAAGTATGTATGTATGCATGTAGTTTGAATTACATTGTGATGTGTAACCATAGTAATGTATGCAATGTGCTACTAAGATTCCCCAAGAATCTTACCCCAATATTTAAACAAACCCTAAGACCTTCAACATCCAAGGCCATAGTGATGTTATATGGCTTTGAACCTTTCTATTTTGGAAGAATGTAATAATAAGCATGTTTTAAGTTTCAAATAGTATGATTAAAGTTAGAACTATACAAGCATGATTAGAATAGTCCAAGCATGTTAGAAATAGCTAGTACAGCTAATAAGAGTATTTTATAATGGTAAATGGTCAACTAAGTTAAATTACCCTTTCAATGGGGTAAAAAGTCAACTAAAATGGACTAAAGTTTAACTAATGACCATTTGAGCAAACAAGTGAGTTAGGTTATGAAATTTGGCGAGCAAAGAGATTGGATTTTTCTCTTTAAAATGAGAGGTAGTTGGCTCGATTCTGATAACCGAGCAAAAATTTATGCCTTTTCAAAGTTAGGCAAAAATAAAGTAAAAATCCAAAAATAACCAAATGAACAGTACATTTTTAAAAGGAAATTGGGCTTGAATTCCAAGGCAATCAATCTAGAAACTATTTTTCCTCAAAAGTTTATCCAAAGAGCTTTCCATAGAACTTAGAATCACTTAATTTCGATTTTTCTACAATTAGTTATGAATTTTTAAAGTTGGTAAAGATTTCAGTGAAAGGTGAATAGTGCGCACAAGCATTCTGTGACTTGAGGTCGCAACCTGAGAAGTTGGGGCCGTGACCTGGAGGCAGAAATGGCCTCTATGACTTCAAGTTGTGACTTGGAAACACTAAGTCGCAACCTGAGCTGGGAAAATGAAAAAGTTTCAAAATTTTAAGTCTTTTCTCATACTTAAGGGTCATATAAAGTTTCAAATGTGATTTTTCATAACTTGTAGTCTTTAACAGTGATTCCAAATGCTTCCACAAGGCAAGTTATTTGGTATAAACATAAGGTGTTACATCAATAATTTTGAAAAAAATTTGAGAAAATTATTTGAGAATTTAATTGAGTTTAGAAAATTATTTCCAAGCCCTTGAAGTGCAGGAATTAATTTTAGAATATTTATTATCGAAATCTTATCGGTAAAGCTTGATTTCAGGAAAAAAAATTCAAAATAAATAGTTAGAAATTGAGATAAATTTCAAAAATTTTCAAGGATTTGTCCTATATTACAAGGGAAATTTTAATAGAAAGAAATGAATTTTTGGAAGCCCAAAATTATTTTTGAAAATAGTAACCGAAATAGTGAGTTTTGGTTATAAGTCGATATTTGTGATTGAGCCACACTTCTTCCTCCTTTCTCTAGCCCATTGGAATTGGTTTTGGGTCAGGAATGAACAGTAAATTTGTGGCCCAAGTGGTACATAAGGCTATGGAATAAAATAATGCAAAATATCACATGATTTTATCCAAAAAATGATCTCTTAATGGACACTTGTACACTCCCATAATTTTACAACCTCTTAAGGTGTCCATATGTTTTAAAATCTCTAGATTTTTAAGGGACACTTGGAAGGAAGAAGAGGCCAAGTTGAGGTCTATAAATACCCCAATCTTACACCTTCAATTTTTGTTTTTTGAGCACTTAAAGAGGGGGAGGTTTTGCTGTAGAAAAATTGAGTTTGGAGAGCCCTTTCACATTGATATTGGCCAAAAATTATCAAGCAAGAATCAAGGATTAATTAAGATATGTTCAAGCTTTAATTTGACTAGGATTATAGCTTGTTTCAAGTCGGGTTTGGTGGCAAAATTCCAATGGTATCTTGCTGTTCAGATTTTCAAATTGATGAAGAATGATTAGGAAAGGACAAAAACCATGATTTAAAGCTTGGAATTGCATGTTTAATTGATGTTTAGATTAAACTTTGATAGAAAATCAAAGTTAGAGTAGTAATCACTTTATTCGGCCAACTCAAGTTCTTGAAGCTAAAGATTGTTTCAATGTGATTTCATGATTTCAATGAGTTTAAAAGGTGTTTTTGTGTGGGGGAAAACCAAGAAAAAATGTTCAAAATCATTGGAATAAAAAACAGAAATTTTGGAAGCTAAAGTCACCTTATTCGGCCAAATCAGTTTGAAGGGGCAGGAGTGTGATTTTGTTAAATCTGACTTGATATTTGGATTCTACATGAAAAATTGTATAAGAATGGCTTAAGAGATTGGTTGAAACAAAAAAGAAATAATTATGTCAAAAATAAGGAAAAAGGGGTTTAATTGAGTTTAATGTTAAGCAAAAGTATTATTACTTGGATTATTGGTAATTTGGAATGCTTTTATGCTTGGATTGATAGGTATTGTGCAAGAAAACAAAGAGGAGTATAAAGTCTTGAAAGAGGCCGAAATATATACTTATGAAAAAGGTAGTTTTTAACTCATAATTTGATTGCTTTCTTGCTTGTTTAAATGTGTTTGTATTACTTGATTTATGTTGGCATGATATGATTGAGCAAACTATGTGATTATATACGGAATGCTATGATGAATATGCCTTAGCAATATATTACAAGGAATGGTACAATGGCTTGATGGGTGCTCTCTTTCCATTGCAAATGTTATATACACGATATGTTGTATGATGATATTATGTTCATGATAACATAGCACATTTTTATATAACATGATTTATATGATAATTGTGATTCATTGCTACTAAGATTTCTATGAAATCTTGTTCTTTCATGTTCATCAGCTGGGGGTTGGATCAAGCAAGGAGAAACGAAAGGAAATCATCTTGAAGTTATTTTTAGTAATTATTATGAATTGTTATGTATTATTGTAAATAATGTTGAAATATTGTATTAATGGTCATAGTAATATGCATGTGAATATTTGGCCAAGGAATCATATTTAAGCATATGATTTGTTATTGGAATGGTTCTATGTAAGGAAAAGAATAGAAAACCCAAGAATTGCATAAAAAGGGGATAAAAGTTGACTTTTTAAGGGCCAAGTTTGACCAAACGAAATTCTATGTAAATAGACCAGATTTTGGCTGAAATTTGGCAGACTTATAGATCATATTTTTAGCTTTAAAACAAGTGGTATTTCATGAAATTTAGAATTTTGTATAAAGAGTTATGCCCTTTCAAAATTGGGCATGAATTCTGGAAAATTGAAAATTGACCATATGAACAGTATCACTTTGTGTGAATTTTGGGATTAATTGGTGAGTTTTGGAGATCAATAAGTATTTTTCTCTAAAGATCATATTAAGAGATTCAAATAGAACTTGGAACCACCTCATTTCAATTTTTTTAGAATTAGTTATGATTTTTCAAAGTTTAGCCTTTGATTAGGGTTACATGAATAGTAATCCAAATTTATGAAATTTTAAAGTTCAAAATTTTCTAACTTAAGGCCATAAGAAATTATTCCAAATAGTTCCAACTAAGATATAATGTGATTTAAAAGTAAAGTGTGACAAATCTCACCCCTATCATATTTAAATGATGACATTTTAGGGGCTAAAATTGTCAAGGAGAAAGGGAAATGTGAAGGTGCCATAAAAGAAGTTGAATTATGAGATGTTGTTATTATATTGATGTTTACCTCTTGAACAATTCTTGTATTTTGAACATGCGAGGGATGTTTTGTAATGGTAAATTATGCAATTGGCATGTATCATGAATTGTGTTAATGTATAAGATTGTTTTATGCAATGATAGATTGGTATTATTTATGTATTGAATTTATTATGAATTGTTATTTCAAGTTAAGGGGATAAGGTAATCCTAAGTGAGTAGTTAACTTGAGACAAAGCAAATCCTAAGTAAATGAACGAGTTTATTTATGCAATTTGGTGAGTAATTAGTACACATCTAGAGCTTTAAAACAAGTGATAGATCACTTAAATTGGATGTGTATACTGGGAGATATGATTGATCAAAGTTAGCCTATAATTCTGGAAATTGAAAAATTTACCAAATGAACAGTAAACTTTATGTATTAAACTATACAAATTGGACAGGGAATTGAGCCAATGATTATTTTTCCCCTGTAGAGGATTATAGGAGTTTCAAATAAAAATTTGAACCACCTCAACATAATTTTTCTAGAATTAGTTATGATTTTTTAAATTTGGACCTAAAATCTAAAATTTCAAGTGAATAATAACCTGAGAAGTAAATCTTAAGTTTTTAATCTACAGGCTTTCAATGTGATTCACCAGAAATTTAATGCTTCCAAATCTATACTCTGAGGGGTTAAACGATGGACATTACACCTTAACTATATGCATTGTTGAGTTGAATATTGGAATGGTATATTGCTCCCTTTCCACGACATGAATGTTGAATGATATCTTATAAAATTACATGTGACATGCCTTGCTTGATTGACATTGTAATTGTGGTTTTTTGCTACTCAGATTTATATGAAATCTCACTTTTCTTTATGCTCAAATTAACACCATTAGGGGCTGCAAGTGAACAAGGAAAAGGCAAGGAAGTGGCCGTAGCTTAAGGACGAATGGTTTGACGTGTTTATGTGAAATTGTGAACAATATGTTACAATATTGTAATAACTTTAACTTTTGATGATTTGATGAATATTTGGAGGTATGTAACATAAGTGGAGAATGCTTTTAAATAGTGGGAATTATAGTAGAAGCATGCCTTGAATTGCTATAGTAGAGTTATTTCAAGTTGACATTTTAGAAGGATGAATTTGACCAAAAATGGATTAATATTTGACTTCACGTATTCTGAGCAAATGGAGTGATTTGATCATGAAAATTAGCAAATAAATAGATCTCATTTTTAGCTTTAAAATGAGTGGTAATTTATTAAAATTGAAGTTTTGTACTAAAAGTTATATTTATCCAAAATTAGGCATAAATTCTGAAAAATGAGAAAATTGGAAAATTGACCATTTGAACAATGCACATTGACGTGAAAACTAGACACACATGAGATGGAATTAGAACCTGGAATATTTTTTTCTTAAAAATCTCTTTGTAAGCTTCAAATTGAACTTGGAATCACCTCATTTTGATGGGCCAATTTTTAAAGTTATAATGAATAGTAACCCGAAAAAGTTTATTTTAAAATTTAAATTTTTTCAACTTAAGACTTGTTGAGTGGTTTCAATTGCTTCTATTTGATGTGAAAGGAGGTAATAAATTAAGGTGTTACATGAAACCTAGAAAACCCAAATCGCATTCGTATGTTCTTTAAGCCAATATGCTTTTTCCAGTTTTAGGGTTTGACATATATTAATTGACTGACATAAGAAAAATGCATAAAATGACAAAATAAGGGGAAAAAATGGACAGAATCATTAGAAACACAAAACATTTATTTTATTAATATTATATTTAGTGGTGAGCCTGTAGGTCACTACAAAATATTCAAAAAAAATTACACTTATAAACAAAAAATACTCGTATTCCTTATTAACAAGAGGAATAGGAGGGAGCTTTTACTTTAGAGGAGGAGGAAGAGGCGGTGGAGGGGTCATCCAAAACATCATACTCAACATCTCAATTATGCAGTAGATGGTTGACTTTGTTGTTAAGGATGTAAATGTGGGCAGTAACATAGTGAAGAGTGCGTTCAATGGCAACTACTCTGGTAAATAGCTAGTCGAACTAAGGCAGAGGAGGTGACAAGGGAGGCGCGGGAGGTAGGGGTGGAGGATGAAGGAAGAGAGGACACTTCAGTAACGTTCTCTAGCACTTCACTATTGTGGGGTTGCCAACAATGAAAAAAACTGATCATGGAGAAGAATAGTTAGTTTATGAACTCAAATAGATGGTGACAAGACAATATGACCTTTAAAATTTAGACACATTACTTCGAGGGAATAAAAAAGAAAGAAATAGGCTTGTCTCTTTAGTTTCTCAGAGTTCACATTATAAACATTGGTTATTTACCATAATCGATGTATATAGCCTACACTTACATCAATTTCCTAAATGTACCCTGTAAATAATAAATATTACACTGGACACACGCATAACCGGTGTAAACATTGTATCCTTATAAACAGAAATGTTACCATCTCATTTATTACATCATTGACATAATTACTGGTATAACTAAGGGAGTGTAAAGAAGAGTTTTTTAGTAGTGGGGGTGGTAAATCCAAATCGTGGATGCTTTATTGGCACTTGGATGACCCTTTTCAAGGGGTTATGCTCCTTTTCTTTCTTTTTTTTTTTTTGCTTTTTTTCTTTTAGAGAGAGAGAATTTAAGTATTTAGTAAGAGAATATTCCCATGACAAAGATAATATATGAAATCAACTTATCTAGTATTGAAAAGCTCTGAAAAAGTTTCTAAAAAGATTTTTTGAATTAATCTAGTAAATATAAATGGGAATGATGAATAATGCAGGATCCTCAATTATTATCCTTGTTCATTTTCCATAAAGGAGATTGACATTGTTTTTGTTGGTAGAACACATTTAACAAAAGCACTGCTAAATTTTATACTTTCAATCCTTGAACGGTTTTTAGTGTCAGCATGATATAGAAAATAAGTAGATTGAGTCACGTCTCTAAAGATATCTCTAAGGAGGAGGAATGAGTCTTATATGTATACTAGCCAGATTGATGTGCTAATGAACATGTATTTTAAATTTTTAGCTATATGAACCAAATTTATTGTCTGAATCATACAAACTCTCATGAAACACGCTTATAACCTCTAGAAACATAAACACACAATACCACTCCGGTTTTAAATGTAATCACTTGTAGGAGAAGTTTTGATGTTAAATGTAAGTCATTTATAGTATATTTTACGCTTATTTCTTAATTTTACTATTATTTCATTCTTATGGAAAGAGAGAAACAAAGGAGAGATACGAGGCAAATCTCTAAAAGTTTTCATATTTTAAATCTTGCGTCTCATTAATGATGATGAATAGTCAAGACTCTTTGGAAAATGTGAAATTTATTTATTTATTTATTTTTGAAATACTCACACATTCAAAACCCAACAACTAGTTCTCTCTCAAAATATGTGATGTTGCTAGCGCATATGCAAACAAGGTGTGTGCAGCACATTATTCATGTGCCC
This sequence comes from Neltuma alba, assembly GCF_004799145.2. Lineage (NCBI taxonomy): Eukaryota > Viridiplantae > Streptophyta > Magnoliopsida > Fabales > Fabaceae > Neltuma > Neltuma alba. The sequence continues at coordinate 178,863 of NW_021635387.1, forward strand.
TTTGGAAAATACTCGTAAAAAAAAAAAATAAAATTGTTGCAAATATATATGTATTAGAACAACAGGCCTAAGGATTTTTCTTGGAAAAATTTCAGAAAAACGATTGTTGAATTTGAAGATTCCTAAATGGTCACCCTAATAAGCAAAATTCTAGTTTAGGTATAGTTGACCAAATTATGATTTTCAAATTTTCCGAAATGACTATATTACCCCTTTTTAAAAAAATATTATCAAATAACCTCATCGATTGGCCAGTCGCTTAAGCTTCAGGTGGGTTGCCTATCGCCAAAGCTCTGGTGGCTAGTCGACGATTGGTCACTGAACCATCAACTATTTTTCTAGAAATTTTTTCAAGTTTAGTAATATGATTAATAAGTTCTTTAATGCCATTAACACAATTAGTATCGCTGTTAACAACAAGATTTTCAAAAAATTCAAAAAGTGACATTTCAAAAAGTAGGATTTTTACAACTCGAGTGACTGATTAACAAGTCATATAACGATATTAATAACTTTTATAATGCCATTAACCATATGATTTGAAGGCATTTCATCATAGTCCTAACAGTTAGTCGACAAGACCTATGGTAGCTATTTGTTTAGGATCTTTTCAAATATAGTAACTCAATAAATAAGTTTTTTAATGCTATTAATAAGTTTGATATCTCCGTCAATAACATGTTTTTAAAAATTAAAAAGTGGCATTTTTACAACTTGAGTAACATGATTAACAAGTTATGTTATGATATTAAAAATTCTCATAATACCATTAATCACATGATCAAAGAGCTTTTTACACTTTAAGATATTAGTCATGAGACATGACATCATAAATAGAAAAATTTTCAAGTCCTATAATGTGATTAACAAACTCTTTAATGCTATTAACAAATTTGATATTATTTTTAACAAGTTGTAAATATGCTATGTTTTGTATTTCATAGAAAACCTCTTGTTAATCACGTTATAGGATGTAAAAAATTCTTTATTTATGATGCCATGACTAGTCTCTCAAGTATAAAACGCTCTTAGATCATATGGTTAATCATGTTATGAGAGTTATTAATATTGTTACATAACTTGTTAATCGTATTACTCAAGTTATAAAAATGTCACTTTTAAATTTCCTAGAAAACTTGTTAATAGCGATATCGAACTTGTTAACAACGTTAAATAACTTCTTAATTATGCTATCGAGCTTGAAAAAATTGTCAAAAAAATAGTTGCTACCGGTTACTGAAGCTTTAGTGACTAACTCTCTGATCACATGGTTAATGGCATTATGAGAGATAATATTATTACATAACTTGTTAATTGTGTTACTGAAGTTATAAAATCACTACTTTTTAAAATATCACTTTTTGAATTTTTTGAAAAACCTGTTGTTAACGATGATACCAAACTTGTTAATAGAATTAAAGAACTTGTTAATCACGTTACTGGACTTGAAAAAACCCCTAAAAATAGTTGCTATCCACCGGATGTAAGACCCTTAACCTCAAAAACATTATAACTCTTCATAAGACCACTACTATGGTAGAAAAGGAAAGATGTACAACAACTACCATAGTAGAAAGAAATTGCGTAATTTTAGAAAATTAACATTTAAAACTTGGTTCCATCTCAAACGCAGTTGCATGCAACTAAAATCATTCATTCACATCTACCGGGTAACAAAACACATCTCATACAGCCCATCCAATTGGTTTCTAACAACGTAACTCCGAGTTCCACAAACAATAGAAAAGGGCCTCCGGCCAATTAAAAGTGAGAAGTTACACTTCCTCCAGTTTACAATAAAACCGGGTAATCAAAATATTTCAAAAGACCCTAACTGTGGCAATATACAACATATCCATACATAAACAAAGGCTAGAGGCCTAAAGCTAACCAAGCTCAAGCCTCTGCGTCTCTTCCTGAAGGCGCACGCCTAGAACCTTCACCTGAAAACATTGTAAACCACGGGGTGAGACAAAGTCCCAGTAACCAACCTTTCCAATACTAGGTACTACTAAATAGGTGCTCGTGAGGTGTCAAGTGGGGCAGTTCACAAATCATATTTATATATATATTGATAGCCACAACAATTCATGCAAGTGCAATGATGCAATCCCATCTATCAAATCCCTCACTTTGGGGGATTTTCAGGAGCCGAACCCGGCCTATCCCTCACTATGGGGGACGTAAGGAGCCATATAGGCCTATCCCTCACTTTGGGGGACGTAATGAGCCGAAGGCCTATCCCTCACTATGGGGGACGTAAAGAGCCAACCATTATGCATTAATGGAGGCCTTACCACGTGGTAGTAACAAACAACTCTCACCAAATTCCCAATCAATGCATCATGCTCAAATCATAATCAAAGAGTGATATTCATTTCACAATTAACCTCATTAGTGGCATATCTTTCACAATTCAAGAATTCATTCATCATTAGTCAAAACCCCCACAAGACGGTTTTTCTTTTTATACACAACATACGGTTCGAACATAATTCCTATTTAGAGCACAAAACATAAATCTACTCACAATACCACAGAAGCAAGTACTAAGGATTGGAAAGTGGTTACCTCTCGCCTGAGCAAGGAATAACAAACCAACGATGTGGCCCCGTGCACCACCAAGACTCACAACCAGTCTACACAAGCACACAAACACACAACCATCATATATTAGCTTTCAAACTAATAATGTGGCCAAAAACAACACTTGGGGACACAAAATTCCTATCTCTCATCAAAACTCTACCCAACTCAAGGGGGTATAACTATCAAGGCAACACTCCAAAATCCTCAAAGTCCATTAAAACATCAAGTCTCCTTCCAAGCATCAATTAGAGTTCAAACCTCAAGGACCCACTATAGGAATTCAACCTCCAACATCTCATTTGAGCAATTAAGGTTCCAACAACAAATCTAAACCGATTAAACATCCAATTTAACCCTCCTTAACATAACCCAATTCACAAAACTCAAATTCAATCTCTACATTATCATCCTCAATCCCAAATCATCCAATTCCATAAACCCTAACTCCAAAACTCAAGATTCTTTAAATCCAAGAAAACTACACCGATTAAAAACTTAAACTAACCCAATGCAATCAATTAAACTCAAAACAATCGGTCAGAAACCTCAATTTCATCACAACCTAGAAAATCCTAGGGTTCCACCAAAAATCCTCAGAAATTCCAAGTAATTCCAAGAAAGAAAGAAGATTAGAGGTTAAAATCACTTACTTGAGGTAATGGATCCTTAGAAATGCCTTTCCCAAGCCTCAACAACGAAACTCTAGCAGAGCTCCTCTCTCCTCCTCAGATTTTCTTATTTTTCGCACGCTGACTGCTCTCGCGAATATATAGATTCGCGACCTTTCGCCGCGGCGAACTCCATCTTCGCCGCGGCGAACTAATCCCGAGAGGAATTAGTCGCCTGAAAACCTGACTTCGCCGCGGCGAACCCCAATCTTCGCCGCGACGAAAGCTTCCCGAGAGGAAACTCTCGCTCGCCCAGAAGAACTTCGCCGCGGCGTGCCCTTACCTTTGCCGCGGCGAAACCTTCCCGAAAGGGAAGCCTCGCTCACCTGAACAACTTCGCCGCGGCGTCCCCTAGACTTCGCCGCGGCCAAACCTCCCCGAGAAGACACTCCCCTCTGAAACTCTCGGTGCGCCGCGGCGAAGTTTACTTCGCCGCGGCGAACATACTTTGAAGGGGTACGTTCACCTATTCCTCCAACAAACCTCAAATCCAACCCAAACACCAAAATCAAGATTAAATCACTAATCTATCCTCAAAATCAACCCAAAAGAGGCTATTAAAACCCGATCAAACTTAGGATGTTACACCGGAGCTTTGGTGATCAGGCAACGGCCATCTACTGGAGCTCTGGTGCTTGTGGCCACATGAACCCTAATGCTAACTGCCAATGCCAACGATTGATAAGGATGGCTTGATGTTTTTTTTTTTTGCAAAAAAAAAAAAAATTAAAGGGCTACATTGTAAATTCACTAACATTTCAAAATTCCAATTAAGTTATTATGTCTAATTTGGGGTCTTGTTAGTTTAAATGACTATTTGGAGTTTTGCAAATTCAAGGGTCATTTTGTTATAGTTTTCCCATTTTTCTTTAAAAAAAAAAAAATTCGCATTTCACTCCATATTGTTCACTTGACTACCCTAAAGTTAAAAGTAGCCTTTTGTTGAAGATTAATAATTTATTGATAAGTTTTTTGATGAGCCTGACCATGCTATCTTGCTTACTAACAAATTCGTTGTAATCTACCAGGAATGTGCCCGCAATTTGCGCGAGTTTAAAGACAAGTGCTTGATTAATCAACCTTTACAAAACTTGAAAGTTATATTACATCCGATCCTTAATATAAGAACTAGTTGACTACTTTGAGTAAATTAAGAAAGTTTGTTAATTTAGTTATTTATAACAAATATGAGTTGAATTCTCTAGAATACCCTTACTATCATGTATATTAATTAAAACTACTAATTGATAGAATATTTAACATGTATAATTACTACAAGGATTACTTTGAAAAAATGGATAAATGTGTAAGACAAAGTGAATTAGGGAGTTATATTTAGAATCAAATTAAAAATCAAACTAACTCTTATATTAAAGACTGGAAATAGTGTTTTATTATTATTGTCGTTGTCTTCGTCGTGGCTATTATAATTATTCGGCTAATAGAGAAAACAAATATAATAATCAGGTGTTTGGTCGGAATATGATTAATTGTGTTAGGAACCTTTTAAATAAGTTGTGATTCCCTCCAGAGTTAACCCAAAAAAAAAAAAAAACACATATACCATTAAAAGAAATAAAGGACTATAGTGCTTTGAAAAATATGGATGAGTTAACAAATTTCGTAATAAACATTCATTTTTAGAATAATATTTTATGTTTTCATAAGTCTAAAAGAATCATCACAAAAAAAAAAATTCAGTAGCAACATTAAAAGTTGCCACTAAAGATCAACTTTCGAAAATGAAACTTTTCAGCAGCACTTTTAATATTGCAACTGAAAATCTAAAACTATTAGGTCTAACAAGTATAGACTCTCTAGACTTTCACTAGGTGATATCAAGTCACCGTTGAAAGCCATTTCAGTGACGACTAACCATGTCACAGCTAAAAGATCTTTTTAGTGGTGACCTAATATGGTTGTTGAAATGGGCTTTCTTTGGCGACATGTTAGGGACATCAGTAGTAACACTTGGTGAGTGTCACCGCTGAAAGCTTCACAAAATATAATTTAATAATTAAAAAAATACACATACATCTCATGAAAATTTTAATTATTAATATGATAAAATAATTTTTATATATTTATATTAACATTTATATTAAAATTTTTGTATCTTTTAAAATATAAAATTGGTATTTTCAGATTGGATTTCTCTCCAATCCAATCTACTATAATATTTTCTTATAAATTTATCATTAAAAAAATTAATAATAATAATATTTAATATACTGTCACCACCACTAAAGGATGGTTTCAGCTGTGACATTCTTTTGTTGCTGTTTCACCGGTGACTTTTTGTTGTTGTGGAAGGTTATTTTCAGTTTCAGTAGCGCCTTTCTTTTGTCTATTTTAAATTTTTTTATTATATTAATTTTTTTAAAAAATTATCATACTTAGAAAATAATTTTATTTATTAATCTGATTTGTTATGATGGAAGAAAGTATTTTCACATGTTTAAGGTAATGAAATTTTTAACGGCATATGTTTTTTGGAAGTATTTATGTAAATTTATGTTCATGGATAATTTGTCACGGGGGTTTGTATATTTAATGGTATGCTAATTTAATTATGTTAATTTAGTATGGATAAAAAAGGAGGTTTTTAATAAACGCAAGGACAAATACGTAGTTGTTCCTTATATATATAATTAGATCCAAAAAAATTCTCATACTTATCATGCTAACTTAATAAAGTCTAATTATTTTGCGGGGAAAAAAAAAAAAACAGGCAGAGGCAACAAAGCAAAAAAGAAAACTAGGCCCGCCAGGAAACAGAAAACAAGGATTTAACATGTGCAAGGAATAAAATATTTTAATTTATTGTTGGTCACTGAATAAATTTGAGTTAAGGGGAGATTTTTCTAGAGCAGTGAACTTTTTCTTTAATATCTCGTTTCAAATGGCATAAATAATACTACTTATAACTCTTAATATAAGAGTTAAATAACTAGTTTATGAATATTAAAAAAATTAGTTTAGTTAGATATTTATAATAAATTGGTGTTATTTTTCTTGAAATATCCTTATTAATTATGTGTATTAAAATGAAAAATATTTAATATATGTAATTATCAGGGAAATTACTTTTAAAAAAATGAATAAAAATGAGAGACAAAGTAGATTAAAGTCTTATATTAAAAGTCAAATTAAATTTTTAACTAACTCTTATATTTTAGATTAGAGGTAGTATTTATTATTTGTATACACATGTTATTTATGCATAATTTATTTGTTTTTATTTTCAGTGCGGGATGGTATAATTGGATCGGGTGAATTTGAGAGTGATTCGGCAGGAAGCACTTTAAAAGAAGTGAGCATAAAGTTACGCCAAATTTCTTAGAAGAAATTTTAGTTTGTCCAAGTGCTGTCACGTAATTGGTTGACTCCACACCGCTGATTGAAAGTAAAGAGTGGCTATATTATTTCTTTAACTCCCCACTCCCCATCTGACATAGCAAACCACCCAGCACAGGGCAGAGTGGCTCCATCTTCCGGTGCCGACAACCATTGTGTGCGTGTCTCTCTCTCTCTCTCTATATATATATATATTTTACAGCTAATCCGTGTATGAAAAACAAAAAATATTACCTCACATCCTAAATATAAGAGTTAATTTGTAGTATAAATTTCACTATAAAGTGCTATTTCTCCGATTCTTAATATAAAAACTAATTGATTAATTTGAGTAGATTAATAAAATTAATTAAATTACTTATTTATAATAAATATGTGTTGTCCTTCCTAAAATGCTCTTGCTAATCAAGTATATTAGTTAGAACTATTATTTGATAAAACCCTTAACATATACAACTACTACAAGAACTACCTTTGAAAAAATAGTTAAATATGAAAGAGAAAACATATTGGGTCTTATATTTAAGAACAAATTGAAAATCAAAGTTTCAAATTAGTTCTTATATTAAGAACATGAGATAAATAAATTTTATATTTAGAGCAGAAGGTAGTATTATATAAGTTTCAAGATATATTTTTCGGTAGAATTGATATTATTTTACTCTTTCAGTTCTTAATATAAGATCCATTTGATTAATTTGATTAAATTAAGAAAGTTAGGTAAGTTGGTTAATTATAGAAATGTGACACGTTTTTTCTAAAACACCTTAATCATCTTTTTTAATACCTCCTCTCACCTTCTACTTGATTGTGGTTGAATGACTATCTATAAGGGTAATTTAGAGAAAATTAATAAATATGAGAAATGGGTCTTATATTTAGAACCAAAACTAACTCAATAATTGAGTCATATACTAAGGACCGGAGGAGTAGTATAATTACATCGAAAGCAACCCTCATCATCGTAAACATTTTTGACATAGATGTTGAACATATATATTTGTGGTCTCAACAAACGAACCCAGTAACATAATTAGAGGAGACTCCGTAAATATACTTTGAAAACCTTTGATTATGGGGAGATAGAGTAATTAACCTAGCCCTTTTGCTTTCATACAATGAAAGAGAATAAAGAAAAAGAGATAGAGTAAGAGAATCGCTAGAATCATCTCAATATATCGGCTAGTACTTATTAGATTTTGAATCCGTCGTTGGTTGAATTGGCTGGAATATTTAATAAAAGAGTTTTTCTATTAAATATTATATAAATTAAATAGGTAATTTAATTTATATTATCCATCGGATATCTACGATTTAATACAAATATATTTAAATTTTAATCATATCTGTAGACCAAATCAATATCTAATCCCTTCATCCAATACTGCAAATATGTGATAAAAGAGATGACATGATAAATCAATTCACGAATACCTCGTTATATTTTAAAAGGATGAGATATTGATATTTTGTCTTCCCAAACTATCGACCCATCTCTATATAAAGGCTCTATCCATTACTTCTTTTTTTATTTACCAAAGGCTCCCTCTCTTAGTTGTAACTCACCTAATCAGAGTTTTCCAGTTATATCTCTCTCCCTCTTTGCTCTTCTTCTCTTGTGGTGCGTTTATTGTGTCATTCTAGATTTAGACTCTAGCAGTCTAACATCTACGTGAGCATATTGGTGACTCAAGAGTAGTGGTAACGTGACGCAGGTGCAAATCTAAGAAGTTCCTTTATGCGCTCTTTATTTGCTAACAGTAGTAATAATAAATCATTTAATAATATCTTTCATATACACAGACACACAGTAACTAACTAAAAAAAGTTATTGCCTACTAGAGGGTTGTACGCTGGGGCCGTCCGAGCCTCTACCCAATAATGAGTTAAGGTGTCGATTAATTTCTCATAAAATACGCACTTTCAACTTGGGGCCCATATGTTCTTGGTTTAATACAAAAAAGACCAATTGCGTAAACAAATAATTAGTCCCATTAATTAAAAAATGTTAATTACAAAATAAAAAATTTAATCCAACAATAGACCAATCTTAGTTAGAGAACTAAAAATGAACATGAGATTCTAAATATTCGGCCAAGTACAGAAATTATTACGTACTATTCAACTATCTTATTATTACATTTTTTCTACTTAAAAAGTATAGAAAAATGGGTCAGTCCACCTTTGGTGATTGGGCCCAAACCCATTAACCTTGGGACTCTAGTGTAAATAGCATAACATGCGCGTCTCCAATTGCGATTTGCTTCTTTTGTTTAAATTGAGGATAGGAAGGGACATATATTCGTACATTATTTATGAGATCAGTTTTTACTCTCCAAAAACCGACTGAACAAAAATGTCCGCTCCCCCTCCCTCTCCGTTTGGTGCATTTGCTCTGTAACACCGATTCGAGCTTGCCGTTTGTAACCAGACCTCCACTTGGCTATCTGAAGACCTGGAACACTCGAGGTACGTGATAAGTCTACATTTTATAATTAAAAAGGTATATATTTTGATTTATTTGGTTAAATTTATGGATATCTATACCTATTTAATTTTTTTTGGTAGATTTTCCTCTCTTTTATTAATTATGGGATAAAAAATGATCTTGCAATAAATATGCTCAAATCTTTTATTATCTTTACTACAGGAGATATAAAATTATTGAGAAAAAGGAAATATCACAAATAAAAGATAAAATAAAAGGGGAGTAATATTTGCTCAAAGGCGTGAGGCATGCGGATTCAAGGAATGAATCAATTGCAATAATATAATATATTATATTATACTAAAGATATATGGATATGGATAAGAAGCGGTAGATTCAAGGGAAAGAAGATGCAAAACCATTATAAATAGGATCGGAGGAGACGAGAGAGTAGGCATCGGAGAGCATTACTAAAGGCAGCAATATAGCATTGTTTGCAACAACGAATCAGCGAAGTTACTACCTTTGCTTCTCTTGTGACAACAGCTAAGCAGAGGACCTCTATTGGATCCTTTAACAGTTTATTCCTCTTTTCTTCTTCCTTTGTTATGTCATGTTTTGGGATCTTAGAACAATACTATTTATGGTTTATTTTATTGTGAGTTTCTTAATTCTCTAGTTGGGGTAGGGATGTAGTCCAATTGGGAAACTAGTTTTTATTAGTTCTGTTTTGACTCTTTTTGTGGTTTTTATGAATATCTTTTGATTTTTATATCTATTTCTCTTATTCTTTATGTTGATTTTATGATTGGCCACCATTGCATCTAAATTATGGGTGATCTTGATGGATTGGGGGGGTGAAGAGAGAATCTAGATCTAGAGAAGTAGATAGAAATACTTAGGCTAGGGATTGTTCTAGATATTTATGGTGACTTACGACTATAGCTTCAAGATTTAATTAGTTGTTTGGGTGTCATGGGAACGAATTCAACTCTAACTAAATAGGGACTAATAATTCAGGAGAATATTAAGACACTTTAGGAATAATTGTCACTATAATAAATTAAAAAGCCAATTCAAAGGATAGAAACTAGCAACCCATAGGATAAATCTTGAACCCTAACTCTTTAAGTGATTGATTTTCCTCTTATATTTGATTTTCTTCTGTTTTTAATTTATTATTTCATATTATCTCATCAATCAATTCATCTATTCTCATTGTTATTTATTTGGATTAGTAAAAACGCAATCTCTTTGTGAGTACGACCTTAGATTACTCTAAGATTTTTACTACATCGAACCCGTACACTTGTGGGAGTGATCAAGTTTTTGGCGTTGTTGTCGAGGAGGCTACAGATTTACTAATTCTTCAAATTTTATTTTTCTTTATTTTTTATTAATTTTTGTTTTTATTTTTTCTCTTTATTTTATTTTAGTTTTTGTTTTTTTATGCAATTAAGAAGTTCTGGTAACTCTACTTTGACTCCTATTAATTTAGAAATTGAATGATTTTGCAGAAAAATAGAAGTCAACAAAGAAGAGAGATGTCTGAGGGTGCTATTGTTCCAGAGCAAAATATCACATTCTGTGATATCTAATGCCCCCTTATTACTTCTAATCCATCTTGCATGAAGCTAAGTACTGCTGTGCGTAATTATGAATTTAAAAATATATATCAGAATGCACTACCTAATTTCAATAGGCATACAACTGAAGATGCTTGGATTTTATAAGAGAGTATTATGCAGTAATTTACATGTTGCCATTGAATGGCTTATCAAATGACGATTTGAAGTTGTGTTGCTTTCCGTACTATATGAAGGGAGGTGCTCATCAATGGCTTCTGCACTTACCGGAAGGTTCTATAACATCTTAGAATCAAATGTACGAGCAGTTTATGCTAAAATATTACTCACCACAAAAGACTTTAGAGTTAAGGGACAAGATTCACTTCTTCAAGCAACAAGCTAATGAGTCATTCCATGAAGCATGGGAGTGGTATAATCTCCTTATTAGCCAATGTCCTCATCATCAATTCCCACATATACTCTTAATGGACTTTTTCTATAATGGGGTCACATCGGACAATCAAAGCAAAGTCGATAATGCAGCTCATGGTGATCCAAATAACATGACAGCTAAAGAAAGAGAGGACATTTATGAAGGGAATTGAAAGACGCGCAACGGAAGATAAATTTTAAAATTTTCAATCCCTTGCCCGGATCTACCGATTGTGTTTAAGTCAAGTAGTAAGAAACATTTCCTTTGATGTTCGGCTTCTTGGCGGCTCGGGGATTCCGCCGTTCAGGATGCCTCTGCTTGCCTCTTTTATCGCTTGAAGTCGACAACTCTGGTCGGCTTCCTCTACCGGTATCCACACGAATAGCTTTCCAACCACGAACGACGTGCTAGCGCCTTTGTCCGTCTAGGGTTTTTCAAAGAATCCGTCCTCCCTTCTCTATTTTTGGCCGTCTCTTATCTGCAAGTGCTTTCACTCTCACACCCAAAACCCTAACTCCTAATATCAAATATATAGGATGCTATAAGTATTATGAATGATATTTAATTTCAAAATTAATCCTAAATTAATTCCGAAATTAATACAATATCAAATATTGCCTAATCAGATAAGAGAACAATTAAATAAATATGGTTTATATTAAATCCGTCTCACAGATTTAATTCACCTATTTATTTAATTCAAAATAAAGATATGACGGAATTAATTTATATATAGATCTAATTTATCCTTATAAATTAAATCTAACAATTAATATCTCTTATATTTATATAATATGTACATATATATATACGAATCTATATATATATATACACGTCCACCCTATATTATTCATTGAATTTGGACATATCTTAGATTCAATGAATCTGGACATCATAACTCGTGTTGGGCTATTTTGTGTGTGACCCTGTAGGCCCATATGTAGTTGGCAGTGAGCCATTAACTATAATGACTCACAAGGCGTAAGCGGTCTCTAGCAAGACATCACGACTACCCAAATCATATGAGGATCGTTGAACGATGTAACCTTTCATACAACCATATCACGTCCTTTTTGTCACACGACATTTTGGTCATTGATGAGTCATGGAGAACGTCATCCTCCTATTCATGACCGTTACTTTCTCGATCCTTGAGTAGTCTGAGTATAGAAACGTAACTACCTTTCCATTATAGTATGGCCATACATTTCTCAGACTCACTCATCGAGGGGCCCAGTAATATCTCTCTACGAATGTGAGGGACAAATTCCATCTTGACCATTCACATTCCTCCGCATGAAAAACCACTAAGCCTGAACATAGTCTTTATGATCACTCGGTCAAAAGTGACTTTTGACTAGGTCAAAGCTGAGCGTTTCTCATGTAGGAATCCATGATGATCTCAGGTCAAACGGCACAGTGACATGGCTTGTATATGAGAGAGGCTTATGACTTAACCCATGCAGCTCTCTCATAGCGGGTCGGTCCAACACCTTGTACTCTTATATGTGCCTATGACTTTAATTTATATCTCTATATATCTTTAAAGTCATACTGGTCTTATTTCATCTCTGCTCCCACATAGATGACCGACTAGGGACATTTAGGATAAATCATGAGTTATCCAAGGATAGTCATCACAGTAAACATGCAAATAATATGATAACATAATTAATAAATTCATAAATCAACAATGTTCATAACACTATGATTGGCCCCTAGGGCACAATTTCCAACAATTTACAAGACTCTAGCATCAAATTCAAGGCAAAAGTCAATTCGAGGAAGGAGGGCAGTGGCTAACGAAGTCACTACTTCAGACCTCTCTCTTGACTTAAGGGATTTAACAAAGACTTTGAATTTATTAGTGAAAATTTTTAATCCTGTTAATTCCCTTTCTACTTCATCTATTAATAATTCTCTTCATGCAGACAATGATGGTGATTATGTGGAGGAGGCTAACTATATGAGTGCCAGTCCCAAGAATGACCCATACTCCAACACATATAATCCGGGATAGAGAAATCATCCTAATTTCGCTTGAAAAAATTCTACCCCTCAAAGGCCACAAGCATCACCAGGTTTCTAACAGCAAAGAAACACAATGGAGGATCACACAACAAGGTTGGAGGACGCTTTAGCTCAAATGGCCACTCACTAAGCTAACCACATGAAGAACATGAATCAAGAAATTGACCAACTCAAGTAAGCAGTTGCATTAACTCAAGCTTCCGTAAGAAACATAGAGTCGCAAATGGGAAACTATGAAAAACATGGAAGCTTAAATAAGCAATTTGGCTAGCTTCCTTACTGGACAGGGTCAAAACAAATTTCCTAGCAATACTAAAGTCAATCCAAGGGAGGAAGTCATGGCAGTCACCTTACAGAATGGTAAAGAACTTCAAGAAGCTGACATTGGGGCTAAAAGGACTTAGAACAAGGTAAGTGATAAGAAGAATACTGGAGATAATAATGAGGTAATTGAAGTTCCCAAAGCTAATAATGTGATTCAAAGTAGTCCTTCTCCATCTGGACTCAAACCTTATATACCTCTTATCTCATATCTTGAACGTCTTAAAAAGAAAGATCAACATTTAGGCTTCCAAAGGTTTCTCAAGATGTTAAGAAATATCCAAATTAATGTGCCTTTTATAGAAGCCTTAGCAAAAACACCTTCTTATCTCAAATACATAGAGGATATAGTTTCAAACAAGCAAAGGTTGTAAGATTATGCCACAATGCCACTTACAGAGGAGTGGAGAGCAATTATACAGAAGAACCTACCACCTAAAGTGAAAGATCCGGGGAGTTTCACTATTCCTTGTGATATTGGTTCCAACATTATTGAAAATTGTTTATGTGATTTAGGTACTAGTGTTAATTTGATACCTTATTCTTTATGCAAAAAGCTTGGGATGACAGATATTAAACTGATCAACGTGACTCTCCAAGTTACAGATAGATCAATTAGATATCCACGAGGTGTGGTTAAGGATATCATAGTTAAAGTCGGTAAACTTTATATTCCTACTGATTTTATTATTTTAGATATTGAGAATAACTAGAACGTCTCTCTAATATTAGGGAGGCCATTTTTAGTAACTGGTGGGGCTTTGATTGATGCACGTGAAGGAACATTACTTTTCCGAGTGGGTGACCAAAACGAATTATTTCAAGTATCTAAAGCCACAAAATTTCCTTGCTTTGATGAGAATGTTTTTAGCATTAATGTTATTGATACACTGGCCCAAGAACATTTTAATAGGTACTCATATAGTGATCCTTTTTAGGCATTCATCATACTAAGCTTAAATGAAAAATAAAGGGAGGATGGGTTTATAGAGACAATAATGAGTTTGGATGCTTTTGAAATTGAAAATAAATATCATACGAGGCATTATGAAGATCTATGATTAGGCAATTTATTGCCCCTCCCCTCCCCAGACTCACCACCCTCTATTGAATTGAAGCCTGAAACATCCTACCTTTAACCCTTTAGAGCACGTATTCGTAAGCGTTATGGTTCAAGCAGATCATGACATAAGCCCGTAGATTTAAAATTTCAACATAATTACTCGGGTTACTATTCACTGTTTAAGTTCCAGATTACAGGTCTAACTTCAAAAATTCATAACTAATTCTATAAAAATCGTATTGAGGTGTTCTAAAATTTTACAAAAATATATTTTGATGCTCTTTAAGGAAAAAATATCCAATTAGACTTATCTTTGCCCAATTTATACAGTTTAATCAATAAAAATTACTGTTCATTTGGTAAAATCTGAAAGTTCTAGATTTTGTGCCTTAACTTTGGAAATTCATATCTCCTTATGTACACATCCAATTGAGGTGATCTAGCTCTCATTTTAAAGCTTGGGATGTGTGCTATAACTCTGCCAAATCTCGTGGCTTAACTTATTCGTTTGGTAGGTCAAACTGGAGCTACAAACTCACTGCTCTAGGACCTATGTTTTATCCCTTAACATCTCTTTACTTTAATTCTTTTTATTTCTTTAATATACATAACATGAACTTACTCTTTCCCATTCATGCTCATACACTCTCATTAATCCCAAAAACATTATAATTAATTACATGGCATCATAGGCATCCATAACATAAATTACATAATAGGAGAATTACACATTGAATAATAATATCATTCATTAACATGAACAATTCTCCACTTTCTTCTCCTTGCTTCTCATGCGATTATTTCCCATTGATGATTGACCTAAACAGTTGGTTAGGGAGGGGGTGAGATTTGAGAAAATCTTAGTAGCAAACAATACCATATTAATCATGCTAGATGGATGCTAATGCACTACACGTAACTTGTTTATTCTCTTGTTAATTAGTGACATATTAGCATGCTCAAAGCTAACTTCTTGATGCGTGGCCATGGAGACATAATCTACTCATCATGAATAGTAATTACAGTAGCTAAAACATGTCATATTAACATTCAAATAACAGGTACACAGCAACACACAAGCATATAACATCAAGCAATGACAATTGGTAAGTTCACTACCTTGCACCTCAAGCTTTCCTCTTACTTTTCCTTTGACTCCCTTGACTTTCCAACCATGTGGGCATTTAGTCAACATCACCAAACATCCTCTTGGATGTTCCAAGGTCCTAAATATAGTCACATTGATCATATAATCCATTAGAACCACTAGATTACATAATATTCAAGACTAGTTCTCTTGAACCTCAACCCTTGCTCTTGGTTTTTGGGTTTTCTTTCTAGCTTTTCTAACATAAATCTCATCATTTTCCATCCTCAAGATCTATTTCTTGTCAATTAGGACCGCTTTGGTTGGCCTTAGATTCAAAAAGATCAAATCTGAAAATTTTGCTTCACGGTACTGTTCACACAGAAATTCCAGAATTTTTGCTCAACTTTGAAAATTTATAATTAATTCTAGAAAAATCAAAACTAACTGGTTCCAAGTCTCACTGAAAGCTTCTTAAGTTTTATTTAAAGAAAAACTAGTTTCAAGAACCAATTCTATGCTGAACAGTACCAGAATTGTACGGAATTTGCTACTCTTCCAAAGGTTAAACACTGTTTCCAGATTTCAAACCCTGATTTTGAAAAATCACCATAAATCGTACAGATATCCAAATGAAGTGTTATACCCATGGATTTAAAGCTTATAAAGTTTAATTTAATCATGATAAATTTCAGAATCAGATACAAAGAGTAACTTATTCGAAATAGGCATCAAGTTAGATGCTATATCCATCACATACTTTGATCTTGAAGCTTGAATCTTGTTCCTTCTTCCTGGCCTTCACCCCTACGTTTTTCTCTCTAAATTTTGGCAAAGTTTTCCCTCTAAAAGTGGTTACCAAAATGCTCTTCCAAGGTATAGCCAAAACTTTGGCTTGAATGGACCAAAATACCCTTGGTGGCTAATAGAAACAGTAAGGACAATCTTGGAACTCTAAGTTGACTTTTACATTATCATTGCATCATCTTCTTGCATCATCCTTACCTTATTCTTCTAGAAGGTGCTAGGTGTCACAAAAGTGGTGGAGGAAAAGGGAGATTAAATCCTAGCCATTGGATCAAAACTTAATCCTTAAGTTTCCTCCGAATTTACTTGGCCCATGTTTCTCCAACTTTCTTTATGGCCTTCCAGAGCTCAAAAAATTCTTCTATCTGCTCCATAAATTTCCTTTAATTCTAGAGAGTATCTATGAATTTTCTTAGGCCATAACACTTCCTTTAAGCCTTGCATAAAAATTCATTTACTAAAATGTTCTTTTAATCGACATAATCAGCTTTATATTTATCAAAGCCATTCCACTGACCTATTGGTTGTAAGAATAATTTTATAAATTAGTATAACCTTTCAACCATTTAACCTCATTTTTTTTTGGACATTTTTGAGGTCTCTTGCTATTTTAAATAATTACCTTAAACAATGTGCTTTTTATCGGCCATAACCTTATAAATTCCATTTAAGCTGTCTCAGGGGTATTTTCGTCATTTCTCTTCACAAAAGAGCCTTAGAATATTATTTCCCATTTTATGAGATTTTCTTAGAATTCTCTGTATAATCTTCCATTTTTACCCCTGTTGATTATAGCTTTATGAATTTACAGTTTAGTCCCTATTTGGACTTCATACAATCCTCTCTTTGAGGTTTCTAATTTAACCATTGGCCTATTTCTACTCTCTGTTCTCTTTCTGGGCCCTTAAGACTTTATTGGAGCCTCCAGTCTTGATTATACTTGAGCCCCTGAAAACTTTTACTTTGCATTTCAGTCCCTAAAACTGCTTTGACTTCCTTTCTCATCTTTGAGACTTCTACTCAAAAGTGGCCTAGTAGCCTATCCAATTCAGACTATTTCTGGTACTTCTAGGCTCAAAAGTTGGGATGTTACAAAGCTCGTGCCCTCTCATTTAAAATATGCATTTTTAGGTGATTTTAACACTTTTCCTGTTATAGTTTCTTCTATTTTAAATTCTGAACACAAAGACAAGCTGTTAAGGGTCCTGAGGGAGTTTAAGTTGGCCATTGAATGGTCTATAGTTGACATAAAGGGCATCAGCCCCTCTATTTGTACACATAGAATCCTTATGGAGGAAAATTACACACCTAAGGTGCAACAACAAAGAAGGCTTAACCCATCTTTGAAGGAAGTAGTCAGAGCAGAAGTTTTGAAATTGATTAATTCAGGTATTATTTATCCTATCTCTGACAGTTCTTGGGTAAGTCTAATACAAGTAGTCCCAAAGAAGGGAGGTACAACTGTGATAAAAAATGATAAGAATGAGCTTATCTCTACAAGAGTAGTAACTGGGTAGTGTGTTTGTATAAATTATAGAAAATTAAATGAAGCAACACGTAAAGATCACTTCCCTCTTCCATTTATGGGTAATATGTTGGAAAGAATAGCAAGGCATAGTTATTATTGTTTTCTAGATGGTTACTCTGGGTATTTTGAAATACCAATAGCACCAGAAGACCAAGAGAAAACAACTTTTATTTGTCCTTATGATACTTATACTTACCGTAGGATGCCCTTTGGGCTTTGTAATGCCCCTGCTACTTTCCAAAGATGTATGATAGCTATATTTTCTAATATGGTGGAGGATATAATTGAAATCATTATGGATGATTCCTCTGTATTTGATGATACTTTTGATTTTTGTTTGACCAATCTTTCTAAACTTTTGTAGAGATGTCAAGAGACGCGCCTTGTACTTAATTGGGAAAAATGTCACTTTATGGTGAATAAAGTTATAGTCCTAGGCCATAAAGTTTTTGAAAGAGGAATTGAGGTGGATAAGGCAAAGGTTGAAACTATTGAAAATATGCCTCCACCCACCTCAGTGAAAGGCATAAGGAGTTTCCTAGGTCATGCAGGCTTTTATAGAAGATTCATTTAGGACTTTGCTAACATTGCTAAACCTCTCACTAACCTTCTTATGCAGGATACCTCTTTTATTTTTTATGATGCTTGTTTGAGTGCTTTTAATAAATTAAAATCTGCTTTGGTTTCTACTCCTATAGTTGTTCCCCCTTATTGGAGTTTCCCTTTTGAAATTATGTATGATGCTAGTGATTTCACTATAGGGGCTGTTTTAGGACAAAGAAAGAACAAGAGCTTACATGTCATCTATTATGCAAGTAGAGTCTTAGATGGAACACAACGTAATTATGCTACCACTGAAAAAGAATTTTTGGCTATGGTTTTTACATTTGAAAATTTTTGATCCTATCTTTCTCGTTCTAAAGTGATTGTTTATATTGGCCACCAAGCTCTAAAATATCTAATGAATAAAAAAAATGCTAAAGCTAGATTGATTAGATGGTTCTTCTTTTACAAGAATTTGATGTTGAAATTAGAGATAAAAAGGGTGCAGAAAATCTAGTTATAGATCATCTCTCTCGACTAGAACATCTACCCCAAAATAATACTCCTATAAATGAAGAATTCCCAGATGAGAGACTTTGGGTAGTTAAATCTCTACCTGCTCCTTGGTTTGCAGATTTTGTTAATTATGTTGTTACAAGTATAGTCCTTGATAGCATGAATAATTATCAAAGGAAGAGATTGCTAGCAGAAGCAAGAGATTACCTTTAAGATGAGCCACTTCTATTTAGAAGGTGTGTAGATGGGATCATATGGAGATGTGTGCCAAATGAGGAGATGGTCAAAATTCTTGAAGGATGCCATTCATCACCTTATGGAGGCCACCATAGGACTGACAGGACGACAGCTAAAGTACTTCAAAGTGGGTTTTATTGGCCTACACTATTTAAGGGTGCAAGGACCTTTGTGATAACTTGTGACAAATACCAACGAACAGGTACCATTGGTAAGAGGCATAAGATGCCCTAGTAAGGTATATTAGAGGTTAAAACTTTTGATATTTAGGGCCTTGACTTTATGGGGCCTTCGCCTCCCTCCTACAGTAATCTCTACATACTTGTTGCTGTTGATTATGTTACTAAATGGGTAGAAGCTATTACATTGCCAAATAACAAAGCATCTAATGTGGTCAGATTTGTTAAATAGATTTTTTCTAGATTTGGTGTCCCTAGAGCCATCATATGTGATAATGGGGTGTATTTTAGGAACCACCAGTTCAAATCCTTATTAGGCAAATATGGGTGTCATCTTTGAGCAAGCACCACATATCATCCTCAAACTAGTGGCTAAGTAGAAGTCTTTAATAGGGAGCTAAAGGGCATATTGGAAAAAACTATAAGTGCATCTAAGAAAGATTGGTCTCTAAAGTTGAATGATGCATTGTGAGCATATAAAACTGCATATAAGACACCATTAGGTATGTCCTCTTACAGACTAGTATATGGCAAGTCGTGTCATCTTCCTATAGAGATTGAGCATCGACCATATTGGGCTATGCATGCTTTGAACTATGATTTGAAAGCTACAGGTGACAAATGTGTTCTCCAACTCAATGAGTTATATGAGATTAGAAGGGAGTCCTTTGAGAATGCTCATATATACAAGGAGAGAACTAAAGCTTGGCATTACAAAAGAATCTGAAGAGAGGATTTAAAGTTGGGCAAAAAGTTTTACTATTTAACTCCCGCTTGAAGCTGTTCCTAGGCAAGTTGAGATCAAGGTGGTCACCTTTTGAAGTTATAGATGTAAAGTCGTATGGAGCTGTTGAAGTTCAAGCTAATGATAGAATGACATTTGTGGTTAATGGACAACGCTTAAAGTTATATTTTGAAGGAATCCAAGTTGAGACATCAAAATCCATCTCTCTTAATGAAGTCTAACCCACTATAGCTGTGTCTAGCTATAGACATTAAATTTAGCGCTGGTTGGGAGGCAACCCAATAAATTTTTATTTATTTGATTTAATTTGTTTATTTTCCTTAATTTGTTCATATTTCATTTTATTGTCTATTATCCCCATAATTTTTGCCACAAGGACCTCGCTCCAAATTTTGTTGTAGGAAGACGATGCATTATTGAAGAGACTTAAGGAAAAACTCCAAATCATAATCAGAAATATAAATCAGGGGAGTACTAGTTCCTTTCTCTTTTCTTTACTTTCTGTAATATTAAGGACAATGTTTTATTTAAATGTGGAGGAAGGAATGAACTAATTAATTAGCTGACCTCTTGAATATGCCCTATTAATTGAAAACCTTTCTGAATTTAAATTCTTGACTCCTGTTTTTCATTAAAATTGTTATCTTGATTGCACTGGTACTTGCATGAATTCTTCAAGTCCAATGTTAATTGTGATTATTTTTTATTGATTAAAATTCTAAGAGCCATCCTAGAGACAAGTGATTTAATGCATTGAGAACAATCGAAGTCTTCAGTGAGGCTCTGTGAACAGGATTGTAAGAGAGATAACCTTGTTGGAAGCATTCTCATCCTTAAATTTTTTAAATTGTGTGATTACCTCCTATGCTAGTTTCTCTTCAGAACTTGTCTTAATTCTCTTATCTGTTGTCTAACTTGTGCAATTCTTTAATATGATAGAGGCATTCTAATTCTAAACCCCTTTTATCCCAAACACAAGCCATACACATAATATATCCCTAGTCACCCCTTTTGGGCCTATCACTTTTCATTAGCCATTAATTTTATAAAAAGGTATATATGCATGAATTTTTTTTTATATAGCATTTTTTATTCATGTCATGAAATTATTATTATCAGGATATTGTGCTACATCTTTGATATACAAGGTGAAAAAAAAAGAAAGGGAAAGAAGAAAAATGGTGTAAGAAAAAAAATAAGAAAAAGAAGGAATGTTCAAGAAAAAGAAAGAAAAGCAAAATAAAAAAAAAGAAGAAGAAAAAGAAAAGGAAGAAGACACACATATCAACTTTTACTAGCACACTTATCACTCCTACGTATCTTATAACATGATTTCATGCTATTTAATTATTATTATATCCATGCTATTACTTTTTATTTTTCAAATTCGATTCCATGTGGCCTTTCTCTATCATTACAAGCCTATAAAGACCTCTTGATTAAAGAACGCA
The DNA here is from genome assembly GCF_004799145.2 of Neltuma alba. Classification (NCBI taxonomy): domain Eukaryota; kingdom Viridiplantae; phylum Streptophyta; class Magnoliopsida; order Fabales; family Fabaceae; genus Neltuma; species Neltuma alba. Next base: position 200,414 of record NW_021635387.1, read on the forward strand.
CATGTAACTAACTACAGATACTTAGAACTATTACAAGCCTATGGTGGGGGCTAGTCTAAGTAGGATTAAGTGAAAGAATCCTGAAAAAGTTGAGATAAGTGAAACAATTATATCCCTGAGAGTGCTCTCTTCCATCCTATTCCTCTGTCTTAATTGTGTTCATAGAGATTGATTTCATTACATTTATTATTTTGTAACTAGGGTGGGCTTGAAGAATTTAATTAATTCGATTATCACTCTTGTGCTCAAACTTGATTAATTCATTTACTTGTTTTCAGTTGTTTATCATGATGTTTTTCCATATCTTTGCCTAGGAGTGCAAAGGATTTAGTGTGGGGGAATTTGATAAGTCTATATTTTATAATTAAAAAGGTGCAAATTTTGATTTATTTGGTTAAATTTATGGATATCTTATATCTATTTAATTATCTTTTGTAGATTTTCCTCTCTTTTATCAATTATGAGATAAAAGATGATCTTGCATATATCTACTCAAATCTTTTATTATCTTTATTGTAGGAAAAGATAAAATAAAAGGGGAGTAATATTTGCTTAGAGGCGTGAGGCATACGGATTCAAGGAATGAATCAATTGCAATAATATATTATAATATATATTATATTGAAGAAATATGGATATGGATAAGAGGCAGTGGATTCAAGGGAGAGAAGATACAAAACCATTATAAATAGGATCGAAGGAGACGAGAGAGAAAGCATCGGAGAGCATTCCCAAAGGTAGTAACAGAGCATTTTTTGCGACAACAAATTAGCGAAGTTACTACCTTTGTTCATCCTGTGACAACAGCTAAGCAGAGGACCTCTATTGGATCCTTTGACAGTTTATTCCTCTTTTCTTCATTTGTTTTGTCATGTTTGGGGACCTTAGAACAATACTATTTATGGTTTATTTTATTATGAGTTTCTAAATTCCCTAGTTGGGGTAGAGATGTAGTGCGACTGGGAAATTAGTTTTTATCAGTTCTGTTTTGACTCTTTTTATGGCTTTTATGAATATCTTTTGATTTTTATGTCTATTTCTGTTATTCTTCATGTCGATCTAGAGAAGTAGACATAAATACTTAGGCTAGGGATAGTTTTAGATATTTATAGTGACTTACGACTATAGCTTCAAGATTTAATTAGTTGTTTGGGTGTCGTGAGAATGAATTCAACTCTAATTAAATAGGGACTAATAATTTGGGAGAATATTAGGACACTTTAGGAATAGTGTCACTATAATAAATTAAAGAGTCAATTCAAAGGATAGAAACTAGCAACCCATAGGGTAAATCCTGAACCCCAACTCGTTAGGTGATTGATTTTCCTCTTATATTTGATTTTCTCTTGTTTTAATTTATTATTTCATATTATCTCATCAATCAATTCATCTATTCTCATTGTTCTTTATTTGGATTAGTAAAAACGCAATCTCCCTGTGGGTACAACCCTAGATTACTATAAGATTTTTACTACATCGAACCCGTACACTTGCAGGAGTGATCAGCACGCCCAAAATTGGTATCAGAGCCTGGTTTTGTTCTTGACTATTTCCGTTGTATTCATATGGTCTGTACAGTGCAAAAAAAATTTAATTCGTTTTGCCTTTTGAACTTCTATTCCTAAGATAGATAGGTGTTAAAATGTATTAGAAACACATATAAGAATGTTTGATTCAATGCACAATAATATAGAATACTAGAAAGCAAAACCGCGAATGAGCATGAATACATTCAAAAATTAGGTCATTCAAAAATCAAGTTTTTAGGCCCCAAATCCTATCCCATTGTATAGAGAATGAAAAAACAAAGAAAATGATATAAAGTACGCGAAATTTGGATGTTGAACGGAGGAGATAAGGAGGAGAGAAGATTTCGAGTCAAGATGACCCGGCTACAACCTCCAGGGCCAAAATGGCATCATTTTGTTCCTTCTGTTAAAAAAAAAAAAAAACTAAACTGGGTCGGATCGTAAGATCCAGTCCAGAACAAAAAAAAGTGAGGGGATTCGTGGTTCTGCCCACTAGATCGAGTTAGTTTGAGCCCAACCCTGTCCAGTTTCAAAGAAAAAAATTCAAAAAAATATTTAATTATTTAAAAAAAGAAAAAAATTTTGGCCTATAATCAACACGTGGCGCGTGCCGCCGTGTGGCATGCCTGTCAGACACGTGGGCCACCCTATTTGAAAGGGGGTAGTGCGTGGATGCTGAGGGTACGGAGCGTGTCACTGTTAGCAGTCCGTATGGCGGCACAGGGAGGTCACACGCCGCTTGAGCATATGAGTATCAACCTTTTTTTTTCGATTTTTTTGGATTTTTTACTTCTTGGGGAATGTGTAGGCGCATGGGAGCTCTGTTTGAGGTGCGATTTGTTTCTAAAAATCTCTAAAATCAAGATCTTTATTTTGATATATAATTTGCTAATTTTTGAGACAATTACGGATCCATTTGTGAGTATTTCAGTGCATTTTTTAGTATTTTTATATGGATAAAATTCCAGAATATTCAAAATAATTCATATTATTTTATTCTAGGTGAAAATGATCAAGAGGCTTGTGGTAGCACTGAAAATATTGAACATGGTTCATTGGAATACTCATACACGGACGATAGAGTTCCAAAATATGAACCTAAGGATGAGGATCCTAAGGAGGACCCTGAAGAGGTTCCTCAAGAAGACCCGGAGAAGTTAATAGATTCTGGACCTGAGTCAGAAACTTTATTCCCTATTGAACCCCTCCATGCCGAACCTCACTTGGTTTTTAAAGATTCACTAGATCTTCCTAATGAAATCGAAGTGGAGAAAGGAGAAGAGGTGAATCAACCTTATACCCCTACATTAACTATGAGTATAGCTGAAACAGATGTAGTAAAACTGACAAACATAAAAGGCATCAATGGCGTGCTCGCCAGTTACATCCAATACATAACCGATAAGAACATCAAATTCTACCTTAAAGTCATACTGGAATATATAAGAGCAATAAGGGTTAGAGGCAGACCTAAAGGCAAACCCATAAGGAAGTCTTACTGGATTTGAGCTATAGAATTAGTATCCTTCTTTATGACTAAAACGCGCAAACTTAAGAAACTGAGGAAAGCAATGCTTGATTACCTTCATGTTCATATCAAACGATGCAATATTTGTATTTGCTTTATTAATATTTGTTATGTTAAGTTTTTGGTTTCATGCATTATAAACAGACTAAGTGTCTTATTTCATTTAATGTAATCATTTAAATTATTGTTAAATGATTATTTCTGAATAATATATGTATGCTTTTTATAAGTAGAAGCTTTTAGGAGATGAGACTTCTAAGAGTCACAATTTTTTTGAAGTGCTTATATAGAATTCTTGATGGAACATAGTGCTTATATATTGAAGCTTGTATCTGTGTGATGGGAGGTACAAACGTATGGTCTTGATCATGGATCTTGTGGTGTATTATTTTTTGATCAAGGATAATATAAGTACATGATATTGTATACTTTGCTATGCTATATAATTGAAATGTTCTATGGTACGTCTCTTTTAGAGAGAACGTAGAATAATGTGGGATAAATTTGTCACAGAACTGAAAATGGCAACTAAGAACATTATTGCCGAGCCTAATAAAGGGGAAAAGCTTAACGGTGATAATTGGGACATATAGCACCAAAAGGTCCAATACATCTTGGAGGAAGAAGATGTTGTTGAACCTTTAACCACTGTAATGGTTGAACCTGAAGCTAGGAATACGGCCCAACATAGGAGAGACCAAGAGGCTTACCAAGTTTGGAAGAAGAAAAACAGCATAGCAAGAATCACGCTTCTGGGTGTAATGACTGATGACATAATGTGCGAATTTCAGAGGCACAAAACTGCACAAGCTATGTGGATAGCATTGAAGGATAAGTTTGGTGGTACTTATACGACTAAAGTTAGGAGGTTAACGATTAAGTTCGATACCTACAAACTTAAGCCAAACAATCCTATGAAGCAATATCTAAGAGAGACAGCCAACATGATTAGGGAAATTAAGGAAGCTGGACACATTCTGTTTGATGAACAGTAGGTGCAGGCTGTTATTAATCACTCCCTGCTAGCTTGGAGCATATGAAGGTTAATCTGACCCATAATGAAAACATTGTTACCTTTAACGATGTAGCTAAGCACTTGGAGCTGGAGGATGAATGTTTAGAGGCTTACAAGACCTCTGGATAAGCTTACTATACTGAAGATGCTGACACTTCCCAATCAAAGCCGATTCCAAGAAGGGAAAAAAGTTCCAAAAGAAAGGGAAGAAGGGTGGTCCTTAACCCATAAAGGGAAAGAAACAATTCAAGAAGAAGGGAAAGAAAGGCGGGAAGAAAAAGCTGGACCTGAAGAAGGTTAAATGCTTCGCCTGCCAGAGAATGGGCCATTTCACACGTGACTGTTCAAAAGAGGCTAAGAGCGAAAAGGTATTAGTGAATTATGTGAATTTACATGTTTCATATGTTTCTAGTACTATTTTTCTAACAAAACTTGTTTCTTCTTCTTAGATTATAGACTCAAGCTCTATAGACCACAAAACCAGGGATTGGGGATCCTTTATCGAATATTGTTGGTTGCCGTATCAAAGCAAGTGGCTTTATGTTGGGAACAATGCAAGGATCGAGGTTAAAGGTTTCGGCACCTGTAAATTTACTGTGTGGTGGAAAGACCTTGATACTCCATGATGTGCTTTACGCTCCAGACATCCAGCAGAACTTAGTTTCTGTATTATGTCTTTTAGAATTTGGGTCTGATGTAAACTTTCATGGTAAAGTTGCAGACATTTTAAGCAACTGAGTCCTTTATGGTTCAGATTTCTTGTTTAAAAAGTTTTTTGTTTTGGATATTGTTAGTGATTTTAATCATAATGAATGCTTTGCTATTTCTTTTAGTAATGTTGGCATAAACACCTGGCATGCTACTAGGACATATTAATCAAAATAGAATGATTAAATTAGCCAAAGAAGGATTGTTAGGTGCTGTTTTAAATATGGAAATGTCACTATGTGAAAATTGTCTAGCTGGTAAGGCACCAAGAAAACCTTTCGATAAGGGAACAAGAGCTGAAAATCCATTGCAATTAATCTATTCCAACATATGCGGTCTAATGAGTGTGAGGGTGAGACACAGAGCTTGGTATTTTATTACCTTTATTGATGATTTTTCATGATATGGTCATGTCTATTTAATCTCACATAAGTCTAAAGCTCTTGAGTGCTTTAGAGGTTACATAAACGAGGTAGAGAATCAAATGGACAATAAAATTAGAACATTACATACTGATCAAGGTCTTGAGTATTTATCTGAACAATTCAAACAGCTTTGTGAAGAGAAATGGATAATTATACAACTAACTATCCCTGGCACTCCACAACAAAATAGAGTTACTGAAAGAAGAAACAGAACTCTTCTAGATATGGTTAGGTCTATGATGGCTCAAGCAAACTTGCCAATATCATATGGGGGTGATGCTTTGTTAATGGCAACTTCATACTTAACCATGTGCCCTCAAAATCAATTGCTTCCATACCCTACGAGTTGTGGATAAAACGTAAACCAGATCTAAGCATCCTAAAACCTTGGGGGCTAGCGGCGTATATCCATGACAATTCCCACAAGTATGAGAAATTGGGTTCTAGAGGAAAGAAATGTATCTTCATAAGGTACTCTGAACAATCAAAAGGATACGTTTTCATAGGTGAAAATGAAGATGGAACGATAACTGAAATAGAATCAAGAGATACAACATTCATTGAGGTTGAATTTCCTAATAGAAGAGATGTTGATCGCACTGTTTCTCTTTATAAGGCACAGGAACAAGACAGTGCATAACAAATTGACAAACTAGAATCGTCTAGGTGTGTCAATCTGAGTAGGAGCCAAGAAAGGTCAACATCAAGACCTGAACAAAGAAAGAAAGATAAGCAAACACCTCCCATCAGAAGGAGTAGCAGGGAAAGTGTTCCCAAAAGACGCTTTCAAATAGAAGGCGAATCTTTCTTAGTTACTCCAAGAGGGGATGATGAACCACCTTCTGTATAAGAAGCCTTGTCAAGTCCTCCCAAGGAGGAATGGAAGAAAGCAATGGAAGAAGAAATGGACTCAATGGAAAAGAACTAAGTTTGGGTGTTAGTTTATCTTCCAAAAGGGTGTAAAGCCATTGGGAACAAGTGGGTTCTCAAGATTAAAAGAAAAGTGGATGGATCAATTGATAAATATAAGGCTCGATTAGTGGCAAGGGGATACAGACAACAAGAAGGCATAGATTATAAAGATACATTCTCACCTGTTGTGCGTTTCAACTCTATTAGACTTATTCTGGCAATAGTAAATAGTTTAGACCTAGAATTACATCAAATGGATGTAAAAACCGCATTCCTGAATGGTGATCTGAATGAAGAAATCTATATGGAACAACCATTAGGTCATCGAAAAAGAAAAAGAGAACAAAGTTTGTTAACTTAAAAGATCCAAATATGGATTGAAACAATCATCCAGACAGTGGTATTTGAGGTTTCACAAAGCAATAACCTCATATGACTTCTAGATGATAGAGAAAGACCACTGCGTCTACATTAACCAGTTTGAGACTAATTTTGTTATATTATCTTTATATGCAGGCGATATATTATTACCCTGAAATAGTTTAGATTCGATGGTGGCTATTAAAGAATGGCTTTCGTCGAATTTTGAAATGAAAGATATGGGTGAAGTAGAGAATTACTTCTCTCTTTCAGAAGAGAATTACATCAACAAGATTCTTAAACAATTTAACATGAAAGATTGCAATCTCATGAGTACCCATATTGCTACTGGAGCGGCTTTGAGTCTTGACATGTGTCCCAAAATCGAGTCTGACAAAGAGAAGGTGGAAAGAGTTTCATATGCTAGTGCTGTTGGCAATCTGATGTAAGCAATGATGTGTACAAGACCAGATATCTGTTATGCAGTGGGACTGGTAAGCAGATTCCAGTCTAACCCCGGTGAAAAGCATTAGAAAGCAGTGAAGAGGATCTTGAGATACTTAAAAGGGACTTCTAATTATGCATTGTGCTACGAAGGAAGTAATCTATACCTTGTTGGGTACGCTGATGCTGATATAGGCGGAGATGAAGAAGAACGAAGGTCAACTCCAGGTTATACCTTCTTGCTAAACAATGGCGCTATATGTTGGAGCAGCAAGAAGCAAACGTGTATTGCCTTACATTCATTGGAAGCTGAGTTTGTGGCATGCACCACAGCAGTGCAAGAGGCTTTATGGCTGGAGAGATTTATAGAACACCTTGGATTTAGAAACAAGAGTACCAATCCGATGTTAGTATACTGTGACAATATTACAGCCATAGCCTATACCAAAGATCCTAAGTATCACAGCAAGACCAAGCATATTGACATCGAGTATAATTTTGTTAGAGATTATATAGCACAAAAGATTGTTAGTGTACAATACATTTCAACCAAATGTATGTTAGTAGAACCTTTGACAAAGTCAATAGGTGAAAAAGTTTTTAAAGAACATATGCAAGCCCTTGGCATGCGTAAAGTGTAATATGTAAACCTCATTAATGAAATTATATCTTTCTATCATCACTTTATGCTTCTGTCTGGAAGTAAACAATGTCTAGTATGTCGTACAGCTTAAAAAAGTTAGCTTTCTCACATGATCAACCACCTTTTGACGTTCAGGGAGAGTAAGTAAGGATGAGACATTTGTGTTCACCAGTAAAACAGTAAAGAATACTGATATGGTAGGGAAGGAACACAAACTATATGTCACCTTGACTAAAGTGTAGCAAGTTAAGATGAGATCCACATAAATAAAGTTGGATCGAAGTTTGGAATCTCACTTCCATAATACTTATAGCCAGGTAACAAACTCTTCAATGTCGACGTCGTAGATATGAGCAGAGTTGAAGATTTTGAGTTTAGATACTGAGTGTATCTGGACTTAAATCTGTATGGTGTTGATGATAAGTCCAAAATGACATACGCTCTTAGAGTAAAAGAGTTACACCATAGCATGTGTTTCATATCACATGTGCTGGGAGAACTGTAAAAGGGAAGCAAGTGAAAGATCCTTGCTTTATTGCTGTGTGAGTCCCAGGGAGAAATTTTCCTCACGATGGTGTCTTTTGACTTTGATAATATCATGATGATATGTTTCAGTGACTGCTCTAAGGTATTATGCGAAGAAAGTGACTGATTTATGTCAAAGTAATATTTGGGCGAAAGGAAGATTAACTGCAATATACACACCTATGCTAGTGTCTGTGACATGTCCCTTATGATATTTCGTTGTCATAAGTGTGGACACTAGATATACGAGAAAGGTAATCTGAGTTAAATATTGACTCGAGAGGGATTAGATTTACCATGAAAAAGTGTATATAGGTAAATCTAGGACATTTGAGGCATAATTTTAAAATTCTAGCTACACGAAGGAGTGGTTGACTTGTGCTGGTCCTATAAACAGGATTTCTAGTATAGGCACCCTACTGAAGACGTTATGTCCACGTAGTCACGGCAAAGCACTAAGTATGAAATTGAGGGGGGACAAAAAGACGAGACCCATGACACCTAATCCACCAAGTGTGAGTGGGAGATGTAGGAAAATGGGCTAGTCCACCCTTGATGGATTGGGCCTAAGCCCATTAACCTTGGGGCTTTGATGTAAATAGCATAACATGCAGGTCTCCAATTGCAATTTGCTCCTTTTGTTTAAATTGAGGATAGGAAGGGACGAATATCCGTACGTTATTTATGGGGGATCAGTTTTTACTCTCCAAAAACCGACCGAACAAAAATGTCCGCTCCCCCTCCCTCTCCCTCTCCCTCTGTTCTTTCTCTCCCTCTAGTGCATTTGCTGTGTAACACCGATCTAAGTTCACCATCGTAACCAGACCTATGCGTGGCTATCTGAAGACGTGGAACACTCCAAGTACGCTCAAAATCCATTAAAAAGTATTGAAGTATCAACTTATTTTATTTTATTGATAGATCATGGTAAACACATACTTTATAGCTAAAAAGGTATAAATTTTGGACTATATTTGATTAAATATATAAATATTTTATACTAATTTAATCAATGTTGTATATGATATAAGGTACGGATATGGATCGGCTAGAAACAAGTTAGGAAACTAGATGAACGATCGAAGGTAGGACCTTAAGAGAACCTGTCTCTTACAACCCTAGCCATGGAGACACCACAAGGATGATCAGTCCTTGATACAGTCGAGTATTCCCATGAGAATACGAGGTGGCAAGCAAAGCTCACTCAAGAGAAATAAAATTCTCTAAAATTCATTCATTCAAATCTCATCCCCAATTACAAAAAACGTAGCCTTATATAGGCAGCAAAAGAACAATCTAGAATAAAAAAACCCTAGGTCATAAATGCCATAAATGTGCCTTAATGATGATTGACTATGTTGGTTGGCACCAATTAAGGCTAAAGGAAATAGGAAATTACCTTTCCTTGAAGAAAAAGGCTGCTACCTAAAAATAGGAAACTAACCTAAAATATTCTTATGCAATCTTTGACCAAAAGGCTGTTGGAATGGCTGAACACCCAAGAGGGGGGGTGAATTGGGTGTTGATTAAAATTAAAAATCTTTTCGCAATGTAATGAAATTCATAAGAACTTCTGAGTATAAAAAACAATGAATCGAGATAAGCATAATCACAGTAGTAAAATGGTTTAGCTGGAAATATAAAGAGGTAAGGGAAGAGAAGATGCAAACAATGATTTATCCTGGTTCGGTCCTCACTGACCTACGTCCAGTCCCCAGGCTCCCCCTGAGATTTTCAATCGACTATCTCCCTCAAGTTTAACACGGGTACTTGAGAACCACTACAATCACAAGTTTGATCCGGGCACTTGTGACGCCACTTACAATTCTTAGACTAATCAGTCTATTCAGCAGCAACCTCACACCGAGGTAAATACTCCCCCTTACTCACCGTAAGGATACAATCTAATAATGATAATGAAGATTGAATATTTCTTCTCTCAAAGAAGTGATAGACGACTCTTTAAGCACGTTTGGGAAACTCTCCTCTCTATCTTACGAATACATAAGTTTTAATCTATGAAGTACAGAGACAGGGAGTTTTCTTTCGGAGCTCTAAATGAGAATACGTTGCTTCGGCATTTTAGCACTTGATGTTGTAAGCTCAGACTCTTCTCTTTTTTTGTTTTGAATGCTCTTCTATTTATAGATGATGTTGGGTACTTGACCGTTGAGCATTTTCTTCCCGTTTGGCTTGAAGAATATGACCGTTGAAACTAGCCGTTGGAAGCTTCTGATGAACGTCGATTCTTCACATCATAAATTCGTTGTGGCTCTTTATCTGAAATAATCTTCCTCAGATCAAGTGATAAGTATCTGATAATCTTAGAAACTATAAGTTGGAAAACATGGAATCAATCATCAGATATTTAGATATTCAGAACGTAAGATGAACTTACTTGATCGATGTCTTGATCGATAAAGCTTTGATCGATTATATTATCGATTAATTACATGAAGAAAAGATATAGCAGATAGATGCAATTATCGAATAGATTATGGTTCATATGATGATCGAACAAATGATCGATAAATGATGAAGCATGAATACAGTGACCCAAAAATGATTTATGCAAGAATAAACCTTTTCAAGTTATGTTTGCCTTCGTATCCTTTTAATAGAGAGTTATGTGTAAAAAGAAGGCTGAGAAAAGCTTTGAAGATAAAAAGATAAAGGATTTCGAAATCATCGTGAAATGCTGTTATGAAATGAGTTTGTACAATGATCGAACAAGTGATCAAATACTTGTTGATCAAACAGATTATCGATAATCCAAGTGTTACAGAAATGAAACTTCAGTCATTGATGATCGAACAAATTATCGATAATCAAATAATAGATATCCTTATCGATAAACAATAAGCACAAGTATATTCGGAGAAAACACATGCTATGTAGGTTGATCGAATAAGTGATCGATTAATGAGTGATCGATAAAGTTATCGATAAAGTAAAACAAGGAGATTTAATCATGTAAATTCAAAGAACTGATTTATCGATCACGTTACGTGAAAAACAGGGTAGACATGTAAGAGCAATGATCGATCATATTATCGATAAATGACTGATCGATGAGGTAATCGATAAATGGAGACTAAAGCAAAACATAGAATGAGTAGAACGTATTACCATTTATCTGTCTTCTCATCGATAATCTATTTATCGATCATGCTATCGATAAATGCCTATTTATCCATAACGTTAACTTTGTTTATCGATCAAGTGATCGATAAATACATTTATCCATAACGTTATCCGAAAACCATTTATCCAATGGGTTATAAAATCTCAATAATGCATATGAAGATAAAAGAGAAGAACTGAAGAGATAGTACCAGGAACTCGATAAAATGATTGAGTATGTAGTTGTTTGATCAGGCTCGAGTAACATCTGATAATGGCTTCTCATTTCTTCATTTCTTCTCAACGAATTTTGGGTTGATTCTTGTTGCATTATAAAGTAGACTCAAATCAAAAGATTATAAGATAAAATTCTCTTGATGGAGATGTCAATATGGGAGAATTGAATTTCTTCCTCGGGTTGCAAATCAAACAGAGGAAGAATGGGATCTTCATATCTCAAACAAAGTATCTCAGAGAACTTCTAAAGAAATATGGTTTGGAGCAAGCCAAGAGTACAAATACACCTATGAGCTCAACCATATCATTGGACGCGGACGAGAATGGCAAGGATGTGAACTTGACTAAATATAGAGGGATGATTGGATCACTACTCTACCTCTCGGCAAGCAGACCAAACATTCAGTTTAGCGTAGGAACGTGTGCCAGAGATCAATTAGCTCCCAAGCAATCATATGAAGAAGCCGTCAAGAGAATCCTCAGATATCTTGTCGGTACACAAAGTTTGGGAATCTAGTATCCAAAGAAAGGCGCAGAACATCTAATAGGATACTCAGATGCTGATCACGGAGGATACAAAACAGACATAAAAAGCACCAGTGGACAATGCCAATTCCTAGGAGGCTGTCTTGTTCGTGGTCTAGTGAGAAACAAAACACTGTGGCAATCTCTTCAACAGAATCAGAATATGTGGCCACTGCCAGCTGTTGTGCTCAGATTCTACGGTCAAAGCAACAACTACAAGATCTAGGAATCAACTTACGAGAGATTTCAATCCTATGTGATAACACGAGTACGATAAATCTGTCCAAGAATCCAGTCCACGATGCCCGAACTAAGCATATCGATGCTCAACATCATTTCATTCGGGATCATGTTCAAAAGAAAGATGTAAAGGTAGAATTCATCCCCACTGAATATCAAATAGTCGACATTTTCACAAAGCCTCTTGACCAGCAGGAGTTCAAATACTTCAGAAGAGAATTGGGAATGGTAAATCCCAATGAGCTATAAGAAATTCTGCATTACTTCTTTATTTTGAGTATTTCGATTTAATGTTTTGATGATTAGAAAACTAACTTAAGTATCAGAGTAGATAGAAATTTATTTTGCAGGAAGCTCTGTTTTGACGTTGAAAAACAGAGGTGAACAGAGTAGGGATTGATCGATAAAAGCATCGATAATCATGTCTCGAAGAAGACTCAATTTATCAATCACCTGATCGATAAATCCAATTTATCGATCAACTCATCGATCAACAGGATATATGGAATTGACTAGAAATGATGGGGAGCAGAATTATGGATAACCTGATCGATAACTCAATTATCGAATAATTTATCGATCAACAGCAGAAAGAGACTCTTCGGTCAATCAGTCAAATGGGTAAGGTTTATCAATCTATTAATCGAACATTGATTAATCGATCACATGATCGATCAACTTAGACAAGTATGACCTCTCACTACAAAAATTATTCATAACATATTCGATCAATTGCTTTAACGTGATCTATAATTATGCATTGTGTTTCAACTATTCTTATTCGATCATCCTTAGTCTCCACCCTATCAATTTTCTGATTAAAGGGGAACTTCACATTCACATATGTCTTATATCTTAAAAGCTCATCCCCTTCGTCAAAATAGTATACTCATCCGCATTCACTGTCAATTGATTAGTTTTGATGATGAGTTGCTTTCACATTTTCCTTTCATGATCCAATTCGAAAACAATTTATAGAAAGGATTATGTATACATTTGATATTTGATTGTACTAATTATTCTCCTTGCAAGAAATTGTTGAATTCATAACAGGAGAATTTATGCTAAGAAAGAAACTCCTCACTGGACTACAGAATAAATTATCCAATTTGAGGATTGATAATTTAATGCGCAATCAAGATAAGGAGAAAAGAGAAAGTGATTGAAGATAGAAAGATTATTGGCATCAACCTTCAAAAGCATAATCACCAATGCCAATACGAATGAGCATTAAGCTTGGCAATGGACTTCATGGATCAATTTCTCAACTTGCCGAATTCAAATGAGCATTTCTAAACCCTCTCTCTTATATTTATGAACATTGGTGCATTACATGGTTTGCATGCACTAAGAGACGAGAACGATATAGGGGAAGAGATTACCCCTCACGCCGGAGCTATGTCCTTTAAACTTTTTGCTGATGTCAAATAGGGGGAGAGATAGGCATGAAAAATATGTTGCATCTAATTTGATATCATATCATCCATATTTTTCACAAAGGATTTGCCATCATCAAAAAGGGGGAGAATGTTAGATATGATTAGTTTTGATGATGTCAAATAATAGAGCAAAAAGTTTACATAAATTATTTATCTCATATTTTGACTAACTATCATACTTACTATCTTATGTAGTTTCCTCAAGAAAAGAAAGGAGATATTATGTTACACTTTGAGTTATGGAGAATGATCAAGAGGAAGAAGAAGAAGAGAGATTGAGAAAAGAAGAACTTGCAAGATCAAATGAAAATATCAAGATTCAAGTTCATAGATTTGATGTTAAACGTTGCTATACTCAATCAGAAGTTTGGATGGCTCAGTCGGAAGCTAAAATATACAACCGGGAAGTTATACCATCATATATTGAGTCACCCTTCATATAAACATGAAAAATAAACTTCAGAGGTGATTTTCATGGGCAATTATCGATCACTTGATCGATCATCCATTTATCGATCAAGTTATCGATAAAATGCATCCTCTGTTATGCTCTGTTCTTCGTTCAGCTCTGACATAGGTTCAGTATTTCTTCAATATCTCTCAAAACACAAATCCGTTTGAGGTGAAACTTAATTCATATGAAACTAGACTCAGAACACGGTTCATGGACACCAAAATCAACTTCAAAGAGTTTCATATGAGGGAGATATGTTGCTCGAAACATTGCAGTAAGGATTAACGCGTTGATTCCGACCTTCAGTCACTGTGATGAATATAACTTTGCAACCACAACGAATTTTGGGTTGATTCTTGTTGTATTATAAAGTAGACTCAAAGAGCTTTCTGGGGATAGGTCATTTGCAAAATTTAGAGTTGAATTGGAAGAGTTATGATCACTCAAAGTTGACCTTCGTTCTGCTTGAATCAGAATTCGAATTTATGGAGGCAAAGACCAGAAGTTCTACATTGATTGATTAAGCTCTCGAGCAACATACTACTCAAACATGTTATTGAGTAAAAGCACTAGAAGAAATGAAGAAATGAGAAGCCATTATCAGATGTTACTCGAGCCTGATCAAACAACTACATACTCAATCATTTTATCGAGTTCCTGGTACTATCTCTTCAGTTCTTCTCTTTTATCTTCATATGCATTATTGAGATTTTATAACCCATTGGATAAATGGTTTTCGGATAACGTTACGGATAAATGTATTTATCGATCACTTGATCGATAAACAAAGTTAACGTTATGGATAAATAGGCATTTATCGATAGCATGATCGATAAATAGATTATCGATGAGAAGACAGATAAATGGTAATACGTTCTACTCATTCTATGTTTTGCTTTAGTCTCCATTTATCGATTACCTCATCGATCAGTCATTTATCGATAATATGATCGATCATTGCTCTTACATGTCTACCCTGTTTTTCACGTAACGTGATCGATAAATCAGTTCTTTGAATTTACATGATTAAATCTCCTTGTTTTACTTTATCGATAACTTTATCGATCACTCATTAATCGATCACTTATTCGATCAACCTACATAGCATGTGTTTTCTCCGAATATACTTGTGCTTATTGTTTATCGATAAGGATATCTATTATTTGATTATCGATAATTTGTTCGATCATCAATGACTGAAGTTTCATTTCTGTAACACTTGGATTATCGATAATCTGTTTGATCAACAAGTATTTGATCACTTGTTCGATCATTGTACAAACTCATTTCATAACAGCATTTCACGATGATTTCGAAATCCTTTATCTTTTTATCTTCAAAGCTTTTCTCAGCCTTCTTTTTACACATAACTCTCTATTAAAAGGATACGAAGGCAAACATAACTTGAAAAGGTTTATTCTTGCATAAATCATTTTTGGGTCACTGTATTCATGCTTCATCATTTATCGATCATTTGTTCGATCATCATATGAACCATAATCTATTCGATAATTGCATCTATCTATCCATAACGTTAACTTTGTTTATCGATCAAGTGATCGATAAATACATTTATCCATAACGTTATCCGAAAACCATTTATCCAATGGGTTATAAAATCTCAATAATGCATATGAAGATAAAAGAGAAGAACTGAAGAGATAGTACCAGGAACTCGATAAAATGATTGAGTATGTAGTTGTTTGATCAGGCTCGAGTAACATCTGATAATGTCAGAGCTGAACGAAGAACAGAGCATAACAGAGGATGCATTTTATCGATAACTTGATCGATAAATGGATGATCGATCAAGTGATCGATAATTGCCCATGAAAATCACCTCTGAAGCTTATTTTTCATGTTTATATGAAGGGTGACTCAATATATGATGGTATAACTTTCCGGTTGTATATTTTAGCTTCCGACTGAGCCATCCAAACTTCTGATTGAGTATAGCAACGTTTAACATCAAATCTATGAACTTGAATCTTGATATTTTCATTTGATCTTGCAAGTTCTTCTTTTCTCAATCTCTCTTCTTCTTCTTCCTCTTGATCATTCTCCATAACTCAAAGTGTAACATAATATCTCCTTTCTTTTCTTGAGGAAACTTCATAAGATAGTAAGTATGATAGTTAGTCAAAATATGAGATAAATAATTTATGTAAACTTTTTGCTCTATTATTTGACATCATCAAAACTAATCATATCTAACAAAGGCCTTATTTAATGCAAATAAAAATGGAAACTTAAAAAAACGAAATTAAACCATAACTAATACATAAAGACGCCTTCTTGATGCTTCTTGAATATTTTTGGACATCACTTATGCTCCTCCTCCAAGGCACATGCTTGTCACATGGTATTTTGAGTGAATTCTTCAATCTGGACTGCACATGGGCCTTGTACATCATCTTGTTTGGCTTCTAGCAATGTAATCACCATGTTTGGACCCTTGATGGGCTGATTGAGGGATGCTTCTTCCAAATAAATGGGCTCTAACTCTTTAAGATCTTTTATCAAACAATTCAGCGCCTCTTTCATAGATTTGGTCCTTGCTCTTGTCATTGGGCCTGCAATGCCTTGTAATGGGTCTTTTAGAATATTGGACTTCCATCATTTAGCTTGGGCTCCACGCTCCATGTTTTGGTCTTCCTTTGATGCTTGATCATGCCATGCTCCTCTATCATTCCCTCCCTGCTCAAAAGGATTCGTCCTCGAATCCGCAGCCTCAAAGAGAGATAAATCAGTCACATTAAATGTAGCACTTACATTACCGTAGGAGCTAGGCAAATCTATTTTATAAGCATTATCATGATTCGCTCCAAGACTTGAAAAAGGGCCATCTCCTCTTGGCTGCAACTTAGACTTTCGTTGTTCTAGAAACCTCTCCTTTCGCAAGTGTACCCAAACCCAGTCTCCAGGCTCAAAGACAACCTTCCTACGACCTTTGTTAGCTGGCTTTGTATATTAGTCATTCTTTCTCTCGATGTTGGCCCTCACCTTAGCATGTAATTCCTGCACAAACTCAACCTTTTTCTTGCCATCAAGGTTAGCTCGTTCACTAGAAGGCAAAGGCAGAATATCCAAAGGAGATAGAGGATTAAAGCCATAAACAATCTCAAATGGAGAGAAAGAAGTGGAAGAGTGAATAGCCCTGTTATATGCAAATTCAATATAAGGCAAGCAGTTGACCTAATTCTTCAAGTTCTTTTGAATTATTGCACGTAACAAGGTAGTGAATGTTCTATTGACGATCTCAGTTTGCCCATCCGTTTGGGGATGTGCCACAGTAGAAAACAGCAACTTAGTTCCAAGCTTACTCCACAAGGTCCTCCAAAAATGGCTAAGAAACTTTACATCCCTATCACTCATAATGGTTTTAGGCAATCCATGCAATCTAACAATTTCTTTAAAGAACAAGTCAGCAATATGCACAGCATCATTTGTTTTAGAACAAGCAATAAAATGAGCCATTTTACTAAATCTATCCACTACAACAAAGATGCTATCTTTCCCAGATTGAGACCTAGGCAAGCCCAACACAAAATCTATAGAAATATCTACCCAAGGTTGGGAAGGCACAGGTAAAGGGGAATATAAACCATGAGGTTGAACCTTAGACTTTGCATGCCTACATGTCACACATTTAGCACAAACAGACACAACATCTTTGCGCATACCAGGCCAATAAAAGTGTTCATGCAAAAGAGCTAATGTTTTGTCAACGCCAAAGTAACCCATCAAACCACCACCATGAGTTTCTTTTACAAGCAGCTCACGCATAGAGCAATTGGGAATGCACAATTTGTCTTTCTTAACCTCACTTTTTCCAGCAAATAGACTCTCTTTCTTTTGTTCATTTTTCTCATATTCATTCCTTTTCTTTTCTTTTTTCTGTACTCTCTCTTTTTCACTCCACTCACTTATTTTTTTGCATTCTTTCTCAATCCTCACTTGGTCATCATAAGCTTCTTTAGGTCTAAGAGGCTTCAATACAATGATTTTTCCATTGAAAGGTACAGAATAACAATTTTTGTACCCATCATGGTGAGCTCTACTATCAAACTGCCATGGTCTTCCAAGCAAAAGATGTCCAGCAAGCATTGGGACTATATCACATAAAACTTCAGCATGGTAGTTGCCAACAGAAAAAGAAACCAAAACTTGCTTAGTGACCTTAGCTTCAGCACTATCATTCAACCATTGCAATTTATAAGGCTTAGGATGCTTCATAGTAGGTAAATCCAACTTTTCAACAAGGAAGGTACTAGCAACATTGGTAACACTACCACTATCAATAACCATGCTACATACCTTATTCTTTATGAAGCACCTAGTGTGGAAGATGAGCTCTCGCTGCTCTTGCTCTTTATCTTCCTTTGGTTGCATGTTTAGGGCTCTTCTAGCCACTAATGCTTCTCCCTTAACAGGCTCAGCTTCATTAATCTCCAATTCAGAATCAGTCACCAAAGAAGGCATGTCATCATCACTTTCATCGCTAGAATGCACACTGTCATACTCGCCATTATCTTTGAGAATCATGGCCCTCTTATTGGGACATTGGGAAGCAATATGCCCTTTTCCATGACATCTAAAACATTAAAGAGAAGAGGTTCTATCAGTAGAAGAAGTTTTAGAGTCAAGTTTCTTATCGCCATCAATCTTGGGCTTGGATTCCTCCTTGGCTTTTGGTGTGAATTTCGCAACATCTTTAGCCTTAGAATCCTTCCACTTGGATGCTGATCTAGAGTCCCTCCAACCATGAGATGAGGATTTGGAGTGTTTTTCTTTATACCGCTTCTCAACTTTGATGGCTTTATGCACTAGCTCTTCTTTATCAACAAAAGTGTACATCTCAACTTTGTCTCTGATTTCAGGCCTTAACCCATCAATGATTCTGGTCATGCTTGCTTCTTCTCCTTCTTGTACTCCAACTCGCATTTTAAGAAGGTCAAGTTCATGCACATATTCATCTACAGTCATAGAGCCTTGGCCAAACAGTCGTAACTTTCTATTTAGCTCTCGGTAGTAGTAACTAGGGACATACTTGTTGTGCATGAGTTTCTTTAGCTTTGACCATGTATGAGGTGGTCCTTTGCCCTTAAGGCACCTTTTAAGCTGTAAATCTTCCCACTAAACAATAGCATAGTCAGAAAATTGATATGAAGCAATTTTTACCTTCTTTTCTTCTGGCCAGTCATTCATTCTGAAGATTTGCTCAAACTTCATCTCCCAATCAAGGTATGCATCTGGATTTATATTACCCTTGAAGGTAGGGTACTTGATCTTTGGGCCATAGGTGTCCAAATCACGTTTTTCAGGTCTGCTCCTATTCTTTGAGGATGAAGAACCAGATCTAATCACCTCCTCGTCACCACTACTTGCTTTGGATGCTTTTAGCTCCTCTAGCTCCAACTTGAGTTTGAGAAATTCATCTCTCATGGCTCTCATGAACAGCTTAGGATCTGTGTTGAATTCTTCCATATTGGCTTCTCTGTCACTCATCTTGAAATTGAAACGTTAGTGTGATCAAAGAGAAATGAAACAGTAAGAAGGGACCTTACCACTCTACTCGCGTGTTTCACTCAAGAAATTATAGTGTCACTCGTGTTTAACTCAAATCTGGCTTTTAAATTGATGTAATAACACTCTCACCTTTTACCACTCAAACTTGCTTCCTATAGTATTCTTGATTGAAACTTAACAAAATCAAGAGACAATGTTAGTAAATGGTAATCTCCACAACCAGAATTGCAAGAACCAGAAAATATAAGAGATAAGAAAGGAATATGTGATTAAAGAAGAAGGATAGGTACCCAAAAAAAATGAAAAAGGAAGGAAAAGAGGAGGGAAAAAAACGTAAAGGAAAAAAAGAAAGGAGAATATGGAAAGCTATGAATTAGAAAAGGAAGGAAAAAAAGGAAAGAAAATATTTAGGAAAGGTGCTACCTTGAAAATAATTTAGGAAATTGGGCACCTTGCAAGAAAAGCAAATCAAGTTAGGAAGGTGAGATACGGAAGGAAGGAAGCAAATAGGAAACTTGAAGGAAAAGGAAAGAAACTCAAATTAAGCAATACGGAAAAAAAAAAAAGGAAAGGAAAACAAAAAAAAGGAAACAAGAAGAAATTAGGAAACATGCAAAGAGAGGAAATAAGAACTCTTACCACTCAAGTTTAACGATTTAGGAAACTAGTTGTGACTACTTGTAATGGAAGCTCTTCTCAATTTTAGGAAACTCATCTTTAACATTGCAATTCTCAAATCTGCAGCTTCTCCTTTTTTTTTTTTTGAATTTTCGGATTTTTTTCTTTTTCTTTTTGCACTCTTTTTTTTTTTTTTACAACACAACACCTTTTTTTTTTGCTTTTTTTTTGTGCACGAATTTTTTTCTTTTCTCTTTTTTTTTTACTGCTCAAAGGAACACAGAAAGTCACAAAAAAAAAAACACAAATAGGAGGTGGAAAGGCGAGAAACAAATTGATGGAAGCAAGGGATGAAGAACGAATGATAGAATGAAGAAGATGAAACAAGAAAACAGAAATAATAGATAAAAGGATAGAACTTGAATTCTAGCAAACCTTAGCTCTGATACCAAATGATATAAGGTACGGATACGGATCGGCTAGAAACAAGTTAGGAAACTAGACGAACGATCGAAGGTAGGACCTTAAGAAAACCTGTCTCTTACAACTCTAGCCATGGAGACACCACAAGGATGATCAGTACTTGATACAGTCGAGTATTCCCACGAGAATACGAGGCGGCAAGCAAAGCTCACTCAAGAGAAATAAAATTCTCTAAAATTCATTCATTCAAATCTCATCCCCAATTACAAAAAACGTAGCCTTATATAGGCAGCAAAAGAACAATCTAGAATAAAAAAACCCTAGGTCATAAATGCCATAAATGTGCCTTAATGATGATTGACTATGTTGGTTGGCACCAATTAAGGCTAAAGGAAATAGGAAATTACCTTTTCTTGAAGAAAAAGGCTGCTACCTAAAAATAGGAAACTAACCTAAAATATTCTTATGCAATCTTTGACCAAAAGGCCTTATTTAATGCAAATAAAAATGAAAACTTAAAAAAACGAAATTAAACCATAACTAATACATAAAGACGCCTTCTTGATGCTTCTTGAATATTTTGGACGTCACTTATGCTCCTCCTCCAAGGCACATGCTTGTCACATGGTATTTTGAGTGAATTCTTCAATCTGGACTGCACATGGGCCTTGTACATCATCTTGTTTGGCTTCTAGCAATGTAATCACCATGTTTGGACCCTTGATGGGCTGATTGAGGGATGCTTCTTCCAAATAAATGGGCTCTAACTCTTTAAGATCTTTTATCAAACAATTCAGCGCCTCTTTCATAGATTTGGTCTTTGCTCTTGTCATTGGGCCTGCAATGCCTTGTAATGGGTCTCTTAGAATATTGGACTTCCATCTTTTAGCTTGGGCTCCACGCTCTGTGTTTTGGTCTTCCTTTGATGCTTGATCATGCCATGCTCCTCTATCATTGCAAAATTCACTCTTTTTTTTTAATATTATAGGAACACATATCATAAAAAAGTAAAAAAAGGAAGAAGAAACAGTGGTACAAAATACAGTTACTATGACACCCTTTTACTTGATTAAATGAAGAAACAATGTTAAAAAAGATGATAGCATTTTTGTAAATAAATAGAAGTAAAAATGAGTATCTGCACCAATTGTTACAATAACATATTAGTACTCCTTCCAGTCTTAAATATAAGATCCATTTTATAGTGTAATTTACACTACAAATGGGTCTTATATTTAGGACCGGAGGAGTATCTCTTTGTGGTTGATACAAAGTAATGAAAATAAGTCTAAAAAATACGTGTTTGTAGAAAGCAACACAGTTTTAATTTATTATGTCAGTCAGTGTTATGACTAACACAGTAAATTGTTCTTGCGTCAGTTTTTAATGCAATTGACATAGAAAATCAATTCAAATTTTCCCTAACAGTATTAGGGTCACTAAGACTTAACTTTTAAAAGCATAGTAACATAGCTATTCATATGGCCCCCTCGACTCGAAACCTCTTGCCCTACATTATTGATGCTTTCCTAACATTTTTGGCGTTTTCCACCACTCCGTCGCCATCTATAGTATGTGGTCGCATCTTGCACTTGATTTTCACTTTTTTGGTAACATCCTAAAAGTTTAATCCTAAGACTTGACGAGTTTAGGTTATGATTATGGGAGAAAATGAGGATTTAGTGGTCTAGCTTGATTGGTTTGAGGCATGAAAATACTAAAGACGATGAGTGAAAGGCATATATTGGAATCAAGTCTGAAATTGCGGGGTTTTGTTTGTTTTGTGTTGCTCACCATGACAAAACATTGCAAAATAGCAGAGTTTCCTTTTCATGTTGTTCATTGTGGTAAAGGGGTTTGTTTACGGACATAACAAAATAAAAAATAGTACTCTTCCTGGAAAACAAAGAAAATTTGATAAATGCCATGAGTAAATATTGTTAAAAAACAAAAAGGAGGAAGATGATGAGTCGGTTTGCTCTTCTACTCAAAAAATAGAGTTTACCAATCAAGGCTTTCCAAATATTACAGCATGTGTTCCTAACTTGTTTTCTACTCAAAATGAGACTTTTAGTGCAAAGATGCTGTCAAAAGGAAAAATTTTAGCAATAACATCAGAAGTTACAGTTGAAAATTTGACAAAGTATAAACTTTCAATGGTGACATCTAAAGTTATCACTGAAGGGCAAAGCGGTGCTCAACTTTTTATAGTAGTCAATGCTGAAAGGAAAGCCCGGACTAATGACTTTTTAGAGTTGTCATTGACCAAATTCTAACAAAATAAACTTTGGGGGAATTACAATTAAGTCCCACATAAGAGAAATAATTATCAAAAAGTTCCAATAACAACCTCAATAGCCTATAATGACAAGTCTTATAGTGAAAATGACAATGTTTGAGACTTATTTTTTAATTATTTTTCTTGCTGGGGACGTCATTGTAATTCTCTCATAAACTTTCAACAACAACTTTTAACAACTTTTAATGTTTTCGTTAAAAGATGCACTTTTAGTAACAATTTTTTAAAGTGTTGCGAAAAGTCTCTCTAAAAATTAAATTTTTAGCAGCAACTCTATCATGATGATAAATATTTTATTCTTTTTATAATTGCAGGTGTCATGTTAGGTTTTATTAAATTAGTGGATCAACTTAAAATTCGATGAAAATTTATGAGACGCTATTGAAGGATTGGAGTAGCTATTGGATGTTGCGTTGTACAGTACTGTGTGAGACAAAGATGGCTTTAGTGGGACGGTAATTGTAAGATCCTACCGTCCACGCAACACCTTACGGTTGTGGTTGAGGATGACGTTGGAAGCATATATGACACAGTGTGTGTGTGTTTCCATCTATGTTGCTTCCACTAAGACAGAAATACATTTTTTTATTTTCCAAATTTAAATGTGATTTTGCTGAAAGTTAATTGGTTTATTTTATGTATATAGACACACACAAAAGAGTGAAAGACAAATGTTTCCCATTAATGATGCCTTTTAGTGGGTAGGGCATTAATGGCTGCTTACCTTTTAAGAGAATAGAAAAGAAGTTTCAGGGCTTTCCCTGAAAACCGCAGGCCAATTAGGTCAATGACCTCAGTTTGCTCTCAAATGTACTCTCCAGTGCTTAGAGAATCTTATGAATCCTTTGGAATAATGTAGTTCAGAGAAACTGCATTATTTTGTGATTTTGATTCTGATGCATTGGAGTCTAAATCTTCCAAGAATCTGGAGGTTTATAGAATAAATGAATATAATCTTGATTTTCTTTGGATAAGAAAGATTTTGTTATTTTTCCTTTACAAATGAGACAAATACAATGCACAATTTCCACATGACGAAAATTTAATTTTAAAAGAAGTATTGATTTTCAACTAGCTTTTTTTTTCCCCGAGGCACATATATTCTCTTGTTGGGAGCAATTTTGATCAAGGTATTGTCACTCATTAATTTAGACCTTAGTTTATCACATAGTGAAAAAGACTAGTCCCGCTAAACTTGACCTTGTTGATTTTTAAGAAATTTTGTCTAGACTATACGGAAAGAGGGGTTCATTTTAAGAGTATTGATTCTACATTCGGAGTCACCATATGCAAAAGTAGCTAATTGTTGGTCCAAAAGAATCATAAAACTTTAAAATCAGAAGGTCTGCTTATTAAGTTAACCTAAAAATATCTGACATTACTATTCTCTCTATTGAGAACCTAAAAATAAATAATTTTGATTATGTGTATCTGTAAAGCAATATGAAGTCCTTTATTTCTTGAGGTTACATTGTGCATCATTTTAATGCATTCTCCACTAAGGCATGCACTATCTTTCCTTTATTTAGGCATGCACTCTCTTTCCTTTATTTTCTTCTCATCTTTTTTTTTTCATTTTATATATTTATATGCGTTGGAATCTCTTCATCATATTCTTTATTGTTGGTTCCATGCATCTTAAGAACTTTAATAATTTTTAGTATTAGTGCCTTGCCAGGCAACGTCTCTTGGAAGTGCATTGCCCATCAGTCTTCATGGATAATGGCTATTGATTGTATTCTCATGTGGTGGAAACCATAATCCCATATAATATGTGTGTGTCTATATATATATATATATATATATATATATATTATATATGCTAGTCTAAGGATAGATCCACTGGATCATAAAGTGGGGAAATGAGTTCAAATCCCACTTTGTTAAATAAGACTCATGAGGAAAGGTATCCTAATCACAAAGTCTCGATTTAGATCAGTCACTTGCTTGGATACCTAGTAATAGGATTGAGGGGAAAAAAAATCATACACCAAATTCCCTAAGGAGTTATCAAATACTCTTCTGGTTCTTAATATATGACCTAATTGTTGAGTTGATTTTGGTCCTAAATATAAGATTTATTTATCATATTTATCAATTTTTTCTAAATTACTCTATAGATACTCCTTCAACTGTAATCAAATAGAATATGGATGGAGGATATTAAGGAAGATGATTATGGTATTTTAGAAAAAACATGTTATATTTCTTACAATTAACTAACTTACCTAATTTTTTTAATCTAATCAAATTTGTTAAATAGGTTTTATATTAAGGATCGGAGGAGTATATATATATTTAGAGAAACTTTCACCTAAGTCCCACAATGTAAACTTAACTTCCAATCAATCCCAAGATAATCTAAAATTTCATTTTCAGTCACCTCGGCGCAAAATGAAATTAAGTTTGCAAAAGAAAATGACCATGTTGCCTCTAAAATTGTAACAACCTCATAGGTATTTTGCAAGTCAAAATATGTATTTCATAACAAAAAAATAGCTTAATAACATTTGCACATACACAAATTTATAATTCTCAATTTTCACAATAGTAACCTGTGAACATGAAAAATTCATAAGTACTCATACGTAAGTATGCAAATTATAATACACAATTTTAGCAATAAAAAAAGCTAAATAACAATTGCATATATAAAAATTTTAACTCTCAATTTTTATTATCACAAAAAAATGAATATGAAAAATTCACAAGTGCTTATAAGTAACTTTGCAAGTCAAAATATATATTTTAACAACAAAAAATAGCTAAATAATAATTATTCATATGAAAATTTACAACTCTCAATTTTTATAATAACAAGATGTGAACAAACAAAATTCAAAAGTATTCATAGGTAAGTTTTCAAGTTGAAATGTGCATTTTAACAACAAAAATTAGCTCAATAACAATTGCACATATGAAAATTTACAGCTATCAGCTTCCATGATGTACTCCTTGTGAAATAATAACACATTCCTTCCATACTCATATCCACACACTCAAGCACATGAATTTTTTATGTTTAAAACGTAGCTTGTTATTATGAAAATTAAGTTTTATGAATTTTTATATGTATAATTATTATTTAGCTACGTTTTGAGGTTAAAATACGTATTTTGACTTGCAAATTTACTTACAAGCACTGGCAAATTTTTTATATTCACATCTTGTTATAATAAAAATTGAGAATTGTAAGTTTATATATATATATATATATATATAGTTAAATGTGTATTTTGACTTGCAAACTTGCTTATGAGTACTTGTCAATTTTTCATGTTCACATCTTGTTATAATAAAAATTAAGAGTTGTAAATTTCCATATGGATCATTGTTGTTTAACTTTTTTTTTTTTGGTTAAAATGCATATCTCAGCTTGCAAACTTATAATCACTTGTGAATTTTTCATGTTGACATCTTATTGTTATAAAAATTGAAAGTTGTAAATGTTCATATGTATGGTTGTTATTTGGCTATTTTTTTGTTACTTACAAAACTTACTTATGTGTTTGTTAAAATTCTTAGGGGTAACATTGTCATTTTCCTTTCAAAGTTAATTTCAGTTTAGGCTAAAGAAACTGAAATGAAGTTTCAGCTTGTTTGAGACGAGGGAAATTAAATTCTAACTGAGACTTAATTCTCTCATATACAACAATATATATATATATATATATATATATATATATATATATAATAGCGCGCGCATACGCACGCCTCTCTCCCCTTCCCCGTGGAGTGGGTTAGATGCAATACCATTTGATCTTTTATATCCAAACCATTTTTGGTATGGTCTCTGTACAGTGAAGACTGGGAACATAAAATTGTCAAAACAAGCGTTTCAATATAACTTTTCATCATATATTTAAAACACAATTTCATAATTTTTTTGGGTCTTTTCAACTATATAATCTTGCGTGTCGTTTTTAAAAAAAAAAAAAAAAAGCAAAATTCTCCGCGCCCATTCTTTGCGACATCTTGTGGTTTATTTTCCTAAGTAATGTATGTCCCCAGATATCATATTCGGTGTTTTTTATGGTAAAAGAGCCATTTATACTGTAATCTTGAGTTTTTTTTCTTTATTTTATGCCTTCTCTCTTTAATTTGGCCGCCTTTTCCACTTTTCCTTTTGAGATTTTGGACAAATAATGTATTTCTTATGGTTCAGAATCTCAGACTTTTGCTTCGCTTTGGAATTATTTTAATTCGAAGCATTTTAGAGTGAGATTCAATTGATTTTGTTCATAGCTTTCTAAATTTATTTATTTCCTTATTTGTTCTTTTTTTTTCGGGTTTGCAAATTGGAAAGCACGAAAAGAAGGGAAAGAAGATTAAAAGAACAAAAAGAACAGTAAACAAAAAAAAAAAAAAGGGGGAATATAAGTGAGCCGCTCCTATAATAGAGACTAGGTTGTTAAGGGAATTCTCATCTTGAATATTCGAAAATTTGAGTAAGCAATTATGAGAAGAGGTACTAGGGGGTTGCAGCGGGAGGAAGCTACTCGGTTTAAGAAGCCACAACTATATGCATCAGAATGGAGAAAGAAAATGTCGGGTTCCAGTTTACTCTTGGTGGATCAGAGCCCAACCCAAGGGTGGCCTAGATCCCAATCCCATTTGTATGGATATGGGCTTAGGCTTTTCTTTATTATTATTTCATTAAAGAAAAAGAAAATATTGTAATGAAATTTTCCCGTATCAATTTGGAAATTCTTCCTCAGTAAAAAAACGAAATTGGCAAATATTATGACAGTACTAGGTAGCGTGGATATCATTATGGGAGAAGTTAACCATTAAAATGATAATTGATATAATGGAAATATTATATATCAATTCTTTTTTCATATTGGAATCTTTAAAAAAGATTTACGAAATTATATGAATACTTGTCCCTATTTTGACTCTTGAGAGGTTTACATGCATCTATTTTTTCAATTAAAAGGCAATTTCATTCAAGCAAAGTAAAAGATTAAAAAAAAGGTCATCAAATATTCAAATAAGTGCTTTTAAAATCTTCAAAGCTCAAATTCTCTTTCTATTCGATTACCTATTCAAGTAATCGAGCCAAATTACTTTAGCTCTATTTTGAGTCAAATCTAAAACTTTGTGTTGAATATAAACACGTTTTTAAAACAATTTTTACGACTTTATTCAATCACCACTTTAAAACTCTTTATTCTAAGTATTATTCAGATAAGTGGTTCAAGTTTTCTTTGCCAGAATGCTTTTATTTGAGGGCTTACTAGGGTCAAACACTTTTGCTCTTGAAGTTGTTATATCTATTGAATAAGTGTTAAAGTTTTCAAAAGTCATTTGCTAAGAATATTCGAATACTTATTCGAGTCGTTGAATTTACTACTCTAACTTCAAAGCTACATCGAGTGAAAAGGTTCTTCTTTCTTTATAATCCAAACCGCGATTCTATGCTTTATTCAAGTCAAGGCTTCTCTTTACTTTTTCCAAACCTTATTCGAATAAAGCGTTGCTTATTTCAAAGACATACTCGAGTACTTGTGCGAGTCATTAAATAGTTACTTTATATATCTGATTTATCCTTTGATTCAATTATACTGATCAATGCTTTGAGATTCTTAGTTTAAAGCTTCCTAACATTGATACAATGATTTTAGACAACTTACATCTTTTATAAAGCTTGCTAATTACAAGATTAAGGCTCAACGAAAAGATGATATGAGTAAATAACTTTTTATCAAAAGCATTGCATGCATTCAACTACAATACTCAACACCACACTACTTCCAACAAATACAGAGCCATTAAGTCTAACGGATACATTTGAACAACAACTATAAGTAGAGAAAGCATTCAATGAAGTGAACCATTGATTGAACTACCACGCTGCAAAATTTACTATTCAGATTCATTGCTCTGTTCTTAGTATTTCACTCCGAGCTGTAGTGATCATTTATTATACTCTCTAAGTGAGCTTTATAAACATTCATTACTTAATGTTTAAGTTGCTCAAGACTGTCAGATCTTGAGTCGGTTGTAACCTTACGGGTAATAAGAGAAAGCGATTAAAAAATTAGAATTTGTAATTATTGTATTGAGACACCAAGAGTCTAGTGAATCTTGAAAGATAATGAAAATCTCAGAGATATTCTAAGGACTAGATGTTAGTTAAGTGGTGGAACAAACCACTATAAATCTTTGTGTTGTTCTCTTCTTTTGGTGATATTGTTCTAACTCTATTCTCATTTTGATTTTTTTATTTGAGCAAGCTTAAATTTTTAATTATCACCTAATTCACTCCCTCTTGGATGATCTTCTTGTCTAATAGCTGCCACCCCACCACCTCCTCTTAGTCGTGTTGCCATGTCATCTCCTGTTCATGTCATAACAACTATCACTACCTACCTCTTTCCCACCATGTCACCACATCACACTACTACAAAATTATAAATACGTGATGCAAAATATTTGATAGTTATAAGAAAATCTATCAATAACAGTGAGACAAAAATTAGAAAAACAAAACTTGATGGTTTTTACCCAAAATCATCAAATATTGTTAAATAACACTTGACAGATTTGGAACAAAAATTGTCAAGTATTGTTAGGAAGAAGAATACTTAACAGTTTTTCTTGAAAATAGTCAACTATTATTTAAAAATACTTAACCATTTTCTAGAAAAAACTGTCAAGTATTCCCTTTTAAAATCTTGAATCTGATGCCATTCTCCTTTTCAAATTCGATTATGTTGGTTTCATTCAGCTCTCTCACAAAGGCTCTTGACCACTTCTTTCTAGTAGCTCTACCACCATTTTGCACTCTTCTATTCTCTTTCAAGCCCGTGGGTCCTTCTCCATCATCTTCCACTGTCTCTCGCCTGCCTTCCACTCAACCACCTCTGTTTATCTTTTGTCTCTGCTTCTCGCCATCACCCATGCTCCTATTTGGCTGGTCTTCTACTCCTCAAGAACCAAACTCCTCTCCACTCCCCATGTTTGCGTTTCTTTCTTGTTCTTCTTCCAAATTAGTTGCTTTGCCAATGAGTTATTTTGAGATTAGATTCTTGAAGAGATTCCATATCCGTGAACAAGCACATTAAAAGTTTAAAAAAAATGTAAGAGCTATTTGATTAGTGTGACTATGGTTTGTGTTTGAATATGGTTAGTTGCTACAATACAAGATATTTAGCATTAATAAAATGTTAGAATATTTAGACAAGGGTGATGAAGCTGAGTTGGGGGATGATTCCTTGTATGTATGGTGATTGAAATTTAATGGCTTTGTTTTTTTTTTTTTGTTTCATTAATGTTGTTATTAGTTCTGATATTGCCGTACTACTAGTCTGCTATTTTGTAGTTGTTTGAAGTTAATATAGTTTAAATAAAAGGCATGAAGCCTCGAAAATGCTTATTTTTAAGCTATTATACTGCCGAATTTTTTTCAATTACTTGTGATTAACAACTAGAATTACTAGTTGTTAAGAACTAGAATTAAAAGGGATAACATGTGATAACTTGTGATTCATCAATTTCTTATCTTTGTTTACTTCTCCCAATATCTTTGAGTCACTGGTTATATTTTCCTCTAAATGATTCATGTTAGATGGGGACTATGGACAAGAAATGGATATCTGCCAATCGTCTATCAAAGAAATATTGGGAAAAGGTAGAAGATTTTGTTAATTTTGGTGGATCATGCTAATGATCGCAATATGATTATTTGCACTTGTGTTAAGTGTTGCTTTCTCATGTGGGTTCTGCCATCTGTTTGTGAGAGCCACTTAATTATTAATGGAATTGATCAAAGTTATAAGTGTAGGACCTAATTTGACACAATTGTATATAAAGCTAATCGTTTTGAAGATATGACCAACGTGATTGAAGGGGACACGACAATTGTCTAGAAATATTTAAGAGATTGAAGAGTGATATAGAGAAACCTCTGTATAAAGGTTGTACTAAGTTTACAAAATTGTTTGTAGTTTTGAATCTGTATAACTTGAAGGCAAGAAATGGATAAAGTGACACAAGTTTCAGAGAATTACTTTTGTAACCATGCCAGTTATCTCACTAGAACCAACCATGATAGAAAGGGATAAAACCAATAAACATGCCCTATCATGGTTTTTAAGAAGCAATCACATCTTTAAAGAGCAAACGATGATAGAAAGGTAACCAATCTCAATTAAAGCTATCATGGTTAAAAAAAGGGACACCTTATCATCTGTAACCATATCATATTCACATCCAAATCATGCTAGGAAAGATTAGTCATGGTTAACATGGTTATGAAACAATACGTCCTTGATTGATAATAGTTATAATGTCAATTCAACTTTGACTATCTCAATCAATATTAACCATAACTAAACTTGTAGAAATTACCAGTATCAGATTGTGGATCCATAAATAATTCAAGCATGCAATCTAAGGACCTTAGGCCCCACTACCAGTACTCCATGCTAGTGTCTAGATAAAGTAAACAAAAGGTAGAAGATGTAATATGTTCATCAAGATAAACAACAT
The DNA here is from genome assembly GCF_004799145.2 of Neltuma alba. NCBI lineage: Eukaryota > Viridiplantae > Streptophyta > Magnoliopsida > Fabales > Fabaceae > Neltuma > Neltuma alba. The sequence goes on from NW_021635387.1 coordinate 231,886, forward strand.
AAAAAAAGAGAAAGTAAAAGAAGTATCAAATGAATGTAGTCCTAATACGTGGCAATATACAAAAAAAAATTGCATAAAAGAAGGTCCAAAAGCTCTACACTGTCAACTATATCAATTGAGTCTCAGGAGTCTTCTTTGAAGGTCATACTAATGTATTGTTCTTGAAAATGGTAAAACAACGGGAGTATCTATCACACATACTAGCATGGGCTAGTGAGGTGTCTGGTAGGATATACTTGTTGAAACAAATATATATAGATTTACTCAGCAGATGAATATATTTACCATATGTCTTAGCCAGTCTCAAAATATCTTGATCAATCTCAAAAATAATATTACTATTAACTTATCCACAGATAGTAACTCAAGAATAATTCAAATTAAATGAAACTATAAATCCCAAATCCAATCTTATCTCCTTATTTCTGCTAACTAAATCTATGGGCTAAGTCTTCCTATATGACTAGCCATTCTCACAAGATCATCACATGAGTGATAGGGACCGATGAAAGTCCATAGAGTACTCAAGGGACCATGGGTTTCCTTTCGAAGAACTAGTTGGGTTTCACAGTCCCTAAAAAACTAGTGGGACAAGAATAGAAGCCAACTATAGAATTCCGTATGGAGGCCAATACCACGTTGCAAGTATATAAACCTTAGTAACTCCAATCATCCCCTCCATAACCCATCCCAAGTGCACATGACTCAGAATATTCAAATAAATATACATATATACAAGGACATAACTCATCAATAATTTAACTCACACATCATATTCCAAAAATCAATTGTCCACAAACTCACTTTATCTAGTTCCCCATATAAAAGTATCCCACAGATAATCTAGTCAAATAAAAACTTCATACGAAAGAATTCAATTATCAAAATCACTTACTAACCCACAATAGAGTATGTATTAGATAGAAATTTAGTTATCTAGTTCCTAGCTAATAGTCAAATACAAACAATGCCCATATGCGAAAACGCCACAATAAGGTTTATATCTACAAACAGAATTAAAATGTTATCTTTGCTATGTTAGAGTAAGTTACTCACAAAGTTCTAGCCTTTAACTCTCTCTGTGAGACATTCATTGTTACTTAGAATTCTGGTTAAAAGACTTTTTCTAAGGTTTACAGTAAGAAAAAATATATATATATGATTTAGATTCAATTCCTCGGCTCTCTTAACTTAGATTATCCTTTAATTATTAGGTTATATCATTAGAATCACCAACTTTGTAACCTAGGTAGAAAACCCCCAAGTTATAGCTTATGTGTTATCTTTGAAGAACTTAAACAAATAGATTTAATGAGTTAATTTATTTTCACTACAGATGCCTAATTATTGATCCATCTGTTGAATTTAATTTCTTACATGTCACAAGTCTACTCTTTATATTGTGGGTTGACCCAACAATGAAAGAATTTAAAAATGATAATTTACTATTTTTAACATATCTCTTTTTAACCATGTAAGTTATTAAGTAGAAACAAAAGGAGCCACATTTCATGGCCTCAAGATTAGAAAATCAAGTTTTCAAAAATTTTCTTCTCCGGTTAACATTCACAGAGTAACCTTAAAATTTTGGCCAACTTTGAGAGATCATAACTAATTTTACAAAATTGAAACAAAGTGGTTCTAATTTCTATTTAAAGCTCTTTTAATTGTCTACATAGAGAGAATATATATCTGGACTTAAACCATCTTAATCTGTACAATTAATTTGCCAAAGTATACTATTTATTTGGTCAAAACTATACTTTCCAAAACTTCTATAACTTCAAAAATGCATAACTTTTCATACATAGCTCCAAATTAAGTAATCTACCACTCTATTTGAAGCTTAGGATAAGCACTCTTAGCCTACCAAATCCCATGTCTAGATTTGTTCATTTGCCTAAAAATTCATCCTCATTATATTATGGCATTTTAAGTTAATTAATATCCCTTTTGACACCATTTCTTAGACATTTTAAGCCATAGACAGATTATGTAACTTTATTTATCATAGATCTTCATCTATATCATAATATAGACATAATTTTCATTTATTAAAGTTATTACTTCATACATTCATCCATAATTATTTCAAATATACATAAACTAAGGCAAAGGTTCACAACTCTATAGCATTACATAAAACTCTTCATAGCATCTTCATTTCCTTGCCTTCTTCTTAGTGAGCCAGCCTTTAAGTTATGTCATCTTAAATATGAAAAGGGTGAGATTTTATAAAAATATTAGTACTAATGAACCACAAAAAATGTAACAATGCAATATTATGGCATGCTATATATATATCTACCAACATTCTCATACATTATTATTTTCATCATTATGCCATGAAAACAGAGCACATCATCATACCATTTCATAACTCAAATATGCATATTGTCAAGACATCAAATTCAAGGAGCTCAAAATATCACATCATATCTTGCTCAACCATCTCATAGCATACACACGCATATAGCAACCAAACAAACAACGCTAGTTAACATCAAAGTTGTAAGTTCTTGTTACCTCTTTTAATCTTGACTCTTACTTCCTTTCCTTTGTCCTTAGAGCTTTTTTTGCCAATGGAAAATGCCTATTGAATATATAATAGGGGCCTTCTAAGTTCAACTCAAGCAACATCAATGACTTGACTTGACATAAACACTAACCCTTATCTTTGATTTTATGGTTTTTATGTCATCTTTCTTGACAAAACTCTCACATACTTTTTCTACATGATTTTACATGTAGAATCCATATTTAAATTTAGATTCATCAAAATCTAACTCCTTCCCTTAATTCTCTTGTTGGTCAAAGCATATGTATGTGTGTAACAATTTGGAATTCTTTCATAAATCAAGTTACAACACAAGTTTCCAACTTTTTTCTATCCTTTAATCCCTACTTCACCCTTTAATTATTCATGTCATGACTCATACCATTTTAGGCAGCAAAATACCTTGGGGTTTTAGCCATTTTTTTTATCAAAATTAAATCCAAATTAATCACTAATCAAGGCAATTAAATTCTTAAAAGAATCCTTAGCTTACCTTGTGTGGTTCCTTGAAGTTAACTTGGTTTTCTTTTTCTTTTCTCTCTTTCTTTTCCTTTTGATTCAAGAGCAAAACCTTCCCTCCCTATGATTCCTTATGTTGGCCAAAAATGAGGGCCTTTAAGGGGTATTTATAGACAACTTTTTGGCTTAGATTTCCTATTTTGCCCTTAGTAAAATGTCATAATTTCTTTATATACTTGTCCCCTTCATCAAGCGATCTTTCACATGATCATGTCAAGTGTTATGGGAGAATAAGTTGACTAGCCACATGTCCTCTTACATCATCTTCCTTTCATCATCTCCCCACATCATCAAGCTAGGTGGCACAATCTTGGAAGAAGAAAGAAGAAGAGAAAACCAACATGAACTCATGAACAACTTCTCTTCTTGCCAAGTGTCTTTAGCATATTTAACATGTGATGAAAACCTAAATAAAATTATAACTCAAGCTCTTCTAAATTAAGATCATGCTATTTGCCTTATGAGATGTCTTCATTCTGGAAAAACATGTGTTTAAAAATATATTATTTTATTACATAATTTATTCTTCCAGGTGTCACATCCAATAATATGTTAATTAGAAATAAGGATATTTCTAAATATTTAAAGGCCAAAAAGGATAAGGAGAAATACAAGAATTATGGTGGAAAATAATTAGTATGATTTTCTAAGTCAATTATGTAAAGTTTGACTAATTAAGGAAAAATTGGTAAAAAACAATTATGAAAAAAAATATTTCGAGCCACAGAAAATGAAGAAAAAATAAGGATAATATTCTTAAGAATTATATGAGGTTATATAATTGGTTTTATGACCAAATTACCCTTGAAAAAATTACAAAGAAATTTAAGGACGATTTAGACTATTTTGAGGCCTTTTATATAGAAAATTCCAAATAAATGTTTGGAAGGAGAATAGAATTCCAAGAAAATTCTTATGATGTTTCAAGAAATTATAAGAGATTATGAGATTAAAAAGAGACCCTCAAATATCCAAGATTTTTATAATTCTTTTGACAAGTGAAAAAATCATTAAAGAGAAGGAAAATAGTTTTTCTTTTTATTTAAATAATGAAAAATTGAGATTGAGTTAAAGAGGGCATTTTGGGAAGAGAAAAATCAGAAAAATAAATTATAGATTTGATAGAAAATAATTACAGAGGCCAGAGTACTATAATTATAGAAAAAAAGTTAAACTCGGAGTAAAAGTGCACTAATAAAGTGAAAACTAGAGTCTCACTTTACTTAGCCCACAATTTGCCACTTGTCAAGTCCCTAATGGATAATAATTAAAGTTGCCAAGTGTCAAGCCTTAAATGGAGAGGATTTTGACTTTTGAAAATTAATTTCATTTGGCATTAAGTTAATTAAGAGAGAGATTCAAGACTAATTAGGGAAGTGACACATGGCATATCATTAAATGTAGTGGTTGGGATATTTTGAGCATTAAAGAGAGCTCTTCCTCCCCTAAATTCAGATTGCATTTCAGACAAAGTGAAGAAGTGTTTTTGTCATCTAGATTCTTGAGTTCAAGCAAGGAGAAAACAACATCTTTAATCAAATAAGCTTGAAGTTAAGGTTAGTGGATGCTTCTATGATATTCCTTGCTTGATTCTCTTGAGTTTGATGGTTCAAAATTCTAGTTTTCCCCCTTGAAGTGTGTTAGCTAAATTAGTTAATGGTTAGGGAAGGGAGTTTTGTTGTTAAATATAGTTAGAACACTTTAAATAATCATAGTTAGTTTCAAGTGGTTTGGTGTTATTTTTGAAAGATTTCTTGGTTGGTTTTCAAGAGAGAATATTTGGCCAACCACAGATCTTGAAGAAGAAAAATTCTTTTCTTAAATCCAAGTGTATATTTGGATTCTACATAAAAAATCATGTAGGGTTGAACTAAGAAAGAATTTTTAGGGTTTAAAGAAATAAAGCTCCAAAATCAAAGATTCAAGTTTAAGTGGTTCAGGGTTACTTAATTATTTCTTTTGTTTTTATGTGGTTTGGTTGATAATGTTACTGGCCTTTTTATAGATGTTGATGTTAGGGTTTGATACTTATGGAGGAGAGGAAGAAGATCAAGGAATCAAAGACCTTTTGGATCAAGGTAGTGGGATTTAATTAGCCACTAATGTTAACTTTGCATTGTTTATTATGGCATGATTGCTTGCTATTCCATGGTTGAACTATGATGATTCTGATATGGTTGCTCCTTGCATTTTGTTGCCTTGGGTATTGCATCTTAAGGTTTCCTATTATAAGAAAATTGGTTCTCCTATGATAGCTAATATTGAAATGCTTTAATAATGATATATGTTGATATTATGGTTGATTATTCTTGCTACTGGGATTTCATTGAAATCTCACCTTCCCAAAATAATCCAACATTTTATGGCTTGAATTGTCTAAAGGGAAGCTGCAAATTCAAGGGTAAATGTGGTGGTGAATCATGGAAACAATTATATTTTGGTTATGTATAAGTATGAATGTTGTGATGCTGTAACCCTAAGGAGGCCGTCGACTTGGAGCAGTGTTTTGATTACGCTACTGAATGAATTTAACCATGAAATTTGGCATGCTTAAATATCACATCCTGAGCTTCAATTTCATATGTAGCACATTAAAAATGAATAACAGTGTGAGTTTTGGTGAATTTTCAAAAATAAGGTTCAAAATCTGGAAAAAGGATTTTTACCAAAATGACAGCGGTGACTTCCACAAAAACTTGACACTTTCTCAAATAGAATTGTTCACAAGATTATTTTTTCTTGAAAGAGCATTCAAAGAGCTTTCTGTAAAATTTTAAACCACTCTATTTTGATTTTTCTAGATTAAGTTATTATTTTTCAAAGTTGGACTAGAAATCTAAAACTTACCAAATGAACAGTAAAAATCTGAAAAGTAACGTCCTATACATGATTTTTGAGCCCAAGACCATCCAATATGGTCTAAAATGATTCTAATTGAACTCTAAGTCAATCCAATAGTAAGATGTAAAATTTTTGGTATCAGAGTAGAGGTTTTGGCATAGAATAAAACGCTTTGCTTAGTCAAACCTATAGGTAACATATCAGTTGAAGGAAAAATATTACTGTTCATTCATTGGATAGTTTGGTCATTATGATGTAGGAAAGAAGTAGAATGGCTTGTTGTAGCTACAATAGTGACTCTGAGGGTTCAATTAACTAGAGGAGACTAGGAGAACCTTTCCCTCAATGGTTTGATGAGGATGAGGACTACAACCTTGTAGTGGACTTCTGCTATGATACCTTATAGGACAGTAACCCTCCACCTGACATAGATATAGTTGCTTCTAATGACCCTTAGAGGATTGAGGTCATTGAAATATCTGATGATGATGGAGCTGGACCTAGTGAGGTTAAACTACTTCCAATCATGAAAGAATTTCACACCACAGAGGGCTTAGCCAAGGACTTTAGGGAGAGAGGCTGGTACATTAAGCTCGACGAGAACCAGTATTTCCACATATACCTGAGATATCTGGAGATATCCAAAAGCTCTACTATTATGTGACTAGAGAAGATGATACCCGAGAGGTTACGGACTAGGCATCAGCATTACTTAAAGTACTTTCTAGGACACGGTTTTGGAAAAATGCCACATTCAGTAATATGTTAATTAGGAATAAGGATATTCCTAAACATTTAAAGGCCAAAAAGGATAAGGAGAAATAGAAGAATTATGGTGAAAAATAATTAGTATGATTTTCCAAGTCAATTATGTAAATTTTGACTAATTAAGGAAAAATTAGTCAAAACAATTATGAAAAAATATTTTCAAGCCACAGAAAATTAATAAAAAATAAGGATAATATTCCTTGAGAATTATATGAGGTTATATAATTGGTTTTATGACCAAATTATCCTTGAATAAATTACAAAGGAATTTAAAGGCCATTCAGGCTCCCTTAGGGCCTTTTATTTGGAAAATTCTAAATAAATGTTTGGAAGGAGAATAAAATTCTAAGAAAATTCTTATGATGTTCTAAGGAATTATAAGAGATTATGAGATTAAAAAGAGACCCTCAAATATCCAAGAGTTTTTCTAATTCTTTTGACAAGTGGAAAAATCATTAAAAAGAAGGAAAATAGTTTTTCTTTTTATTTAAATAATGGGAAATTGAGATTGTGTTAAAGAGGGCATTTTAGGAAGAGAAAAATAAGAAAAATAAATTATGGATCTGACAGAAAATAATTATAGAGGCCAGAGTACTGTAATTATAGAAAGGAAGTTAAACCTGGAGTAAAAGTGCACCGATAAAGTGAAGACTAGAGTCTTGCACTTTATTTGGCCTACAATTTGTCACTTGTCAAGCCCCTAATGGATAGTAATTAAAGTTGCCGGTGTTAAGCCTTAAATGGAGAGGATTTTGACTTTTGAAAATCAATTTCATTTTGTCACATCTCGAATTATGGGCCTAGATGTACTGGAATTTGCCTGAAATGGGCAGGCTACTAGATCTTTTTTGGTAGAGGTCCCAAAGATTCCCTAGAAGGGCAGAGGGATTCCCAGGGACTAAATCGCAAAGGAAAATTTTCTGAGACTGAGAAAAGAGGAAGTTAGAGACTTGGATTAAGTTTCGAGGTCCAGGAATAAGAAATAGAAATAAATATAGGTCAAAGATTATGTTGGAAGCCCTAATGAGGTGAATTTCAAGCTAAGCCAAACTAAGGGCAAAATTTTAATTTTGTAAAGTTTCGGGCTGGTAAGAGTAAAAATGAAAATTATGCCCAAAAATTCTAAAAAATTTCCAAAAAATGGTAAGGTGTAAATTAGAGGTTTTGGAATCTCAATTGAGGCCCAAAAGGTGAAAATAGTATAAAATAGCTTATTACGAAATTTTTCAAAAATGGAGATTTTCAGAAAAATAGTAAAAAAATTAGAGAAAAATAATTATTTAAAATAGCTAGAGGCCTCAATAAATTCATAAAAATATGGATAAATTATTTAAATGTGAGATTTAATTTATAAAATTATTTTTAGGCCTTGGAAGTATAGGAATTAATTTTGGGGAATTTATTTCCCGTAGTTTTTCCAATAAAGGCCTAATTGTGGGAAAATTCAAAATAAATATCTAGAGGTGGAGAAAAACTTTGAAAATTTTCAGATCATATTCTTATATGTAAAGAGGATTTATCATGGAGAGAAATGAATTTTTGGTGGCCTATAAAAATTATGAAATGTTATAAGTGAATAGTAACTGAAAATGAGTTGAATTGGTGTGTGATTGTGATTTGGTTTGTGGGCCAACTTTTTGGGCCATCCTAGAGTATTTGTGAGACCCACATTGGGCCTAGAAGAGAGTCCAATTTTGTGGCTTACTGTCCACTCAAAGAAATTAATTAAATAAAATTCAAAATTCATGGATAATGTTGGAAATTTCTAGTAAAAGGATACGTGTACGGGTAGATTGAAGACATGTGACTTGATGATGTAAGCATAATGTCACCAAGATGATGTAAGCATGATATCATAGCACACTTGTCATCACAAGATGAAAAGAAAAAAATGAATGGTCTAGATTAAGCCATATTTTAAAGATCAACAGTCAATATTCAATCTTGTTTCCTATAAATACCCCCTTCGCACCCCTCATTTCGTCCTAACATCATGGAAACCTAGGAAAAACTCTTGCAAAATGAATTCTAGAGAGAGAGAAGGAGGAAGGTGTAACATCCAAAATTTTGGCTCATAGATACAAGTAATAGCACAAGGAAAGGATGATTACTAAGTCAATGCAACGAAACTCTCGGAGATCCCTCAGAAGGAAAAAGAGATTTTCCAAGGGTAAATGTGTAAAACAATAGTGTTCAGAGATTAAAGAATGATGAATTGGAAACAACTAACGGCCAGAGGTATGCCAGAAGCTTGCAAGAAATGGTTACGAAGGTTAGGCCTAAGGAGGGACCAAATTGCAAAGAAAAGATTCCTAGGCCAAGTAGGGACCTAATTGTAAATAATAAAAGTTCTGGTCGGCTAATGCTCAGAGTTAGCAAAAAAGGCCCAAATGACTTAGAAAAATACAAGAAAAATGGGAATAGGATCCCAGAGCTGATATAAGGCTAGAAATGACGGAAATGCCCTGAAGTCATTCAAGGTTTTGGACAATTTGAGATAGTAACATAAATTGAATTATTTAAGCTATGAGATGGCCTTAAATAATCAGGAAAAAATTGGGAAATAGTAGTTGAGAAATTTACACAGATTGGAAAATTTATTTCGTCTCCAGAAACTGACAAGGTTAGCTTTAATTAAATTTAAAGCCTATTTATACCCTATCCGGGGAAAGTCAAAATAGCTGTGTAGAGTTTGACTTTTGACCCGAGAAAAATTAGAGGACTTTCGCATGATGAAAGGGAAAGAATGAAACTCAGAGACAAATCAATAGAGTTACGAGCCGATAGAAAGAATTCAGAGAAGGTAACCCTGATTAAGTATTATTTAATAATATTTTTGGGAAAAGGAGAAAGAAAGTATCTAAAGACTATCATGACACCTGGAGTCATCATGCTGAGTCACCAAATGCAATCATGACACCTACGAGTCATCGTGCTGAGTCAGCAGAAGATATTTATGGACAGCATAAAAATCAGAACGCAGTACGGGAATATTTTAGACAGTCTTTTGTCTACCCGTTATAGTGAAATCTCTATTGCCTGACTCAGTAAGGTTAAGTAGCTTGTCAGTAAAGCTAATTATTTTCATCTATGCTCCTCTAAGATGGCACCATATATGTACCTTTTATTGGCCATAATTTTAAGAAGAAGTTATCCCGATGGTACAGGGTAAGTTAGGACCCGAAAAGTATCTGATACGGTGTAAGATTGGCTTGATAGGTAGAGAAATGATTAAGGAAATATTTTTTGCACGAATTTCCATTTATTTCCTCCCTATTTTAATGCCAAGCTGATGAATGGGCATGAAAGGAATTGTTCAAGTTGTTAGAAGAATTTAGAGCAACCAAGAAGAGTATAAAAGAACCTAGAGGGAGCTAGAAATCTCTAGAAGCATCCACAAGCTTATTGAAGCCATGACTCACCAAGACACTTATCATCTTCTTAGGTTATGTTCCTTAAGATGTGTACACAGGAAGGGTGGTTGAATGGAGGGCTAAGATGAGTTCTTATTCAAGAAGGGCATGTCTGGCATTATGAAAAGTATGATGCCTATAAATACCCCCACCCATAGTTCATTTTCAAGACCATTTTAAGAGGGAAAACTCTTGCAAAATCAAAAATAGAGAGAAAAAGAGAAGAATTCTAGAGAGGAAAAGTGACTTGGAGCCAAGGTAAGGCTTCCAAACTTCTCTATGTTGGTTTATGGTAGTTATACGTTGATTTTATGATAGTTTGATGATGTTGGTAAGTCATTTTCCTAAGGGAAAGTGCTGCCCAAATTTTATTAAAATGACAGGGAATAATTTTACAAGCTAGAACATCAATCCAAATTAAGAAAAAATGGTTAGGTTCAAGAGGCTAGTCTTGAACTTTATATATTCTCTTAGTCATAATGGATTGTATGACCCGTGTGATTATGTTTAGGACCTTGAAACATCCAAGAGGATATTTGATGATATTGACCGAAAGCCCTTATGGTTGGGAAGTCAAGGGAATCAAAAGAAAAGCAAGAGGAAAGCTTGAGGTGCAAGGTACTGAACTTACCCTTCATGTGCTTAATGTGGTATGCTCATGTGTTGGTTTGTATCTGTTGTTTGAATGATGTTGTGACATGATAATTGTTGCTGGAAATGCTGTTTTTAATATGTTCCCATGGCCATGCATTTTTATACCAAGCATCAAGCATGATGACATGTCACTAGTTAACTTAAGTTTATGAAAAACTACATACTATACACTAGCATCCATCTTGTGCATGTATGTGGTAATGTTTGCTACTGAGATTCTTCTGAATCTCATCCCTCCCTAACCAACCATTTAGGTTAGTCAATGATGGGCAATAATGGCATAAGAAGCAAGGAGAAGTGAGCAGAGAATTATTCTTGTTAATGGAAGAGATTGTTGATGAATGTATAATTCTCCTATGTTGTAAACTATGTTATGTATGCCAATGATGCCATGTATTTAATTATAATATTTATGGCATGAATAGAAATGTATAAGAATGAATAGGAAAGAGTAAGCCCAAGTTATGTATGTCAAAGAAATAAAAGAATTAAAGTAAAGAGTAGTTAAGGGTAAAACTCAGGTCCTGAGGCAATAAGTTTGTAGCTCTAGTTTGACCTATCAAATGAATGAGTTTACCCACGAGATTTGGCATACTTATAGTACACATTCCAAGATTTAAAATGAGAGATAGATCACCTTAATTAGACATGTACACCCGAGATACAAATTTTCAAATTTAAGGCATAGAATCTGAAAGTTCCAGATTTTACCAAATGAACAGTAATATTTATTGATTAAACTATGCGAATTGGTCAAGGATAAGTCTAATTGGATATTTTTCTCTTAAAGAGCTTTGAAAGAGCTTTCGGTAAAATTTTAGAACACCTCAATACAATTTTTATGGAATTAGTTATGAATTTTTGAAGTTGGGCCTGTAATCTGAAATTTAAACAGTGAATAGTAACTTGAGTAATTATATTGAAAATGTAATCCACGAGCTTGTGTTGTGATTCGCTTGAACCATAACACTTCCAAACGCGTACTTTGAGGGGTTAAAGATTGGATGCTTCATTTTGGTGCCACGTATTTAATTATGGCATGAATAGAAATTTATAAGAATGAATTGGAAAGAGTGAGCATAAGTTATGTATGTGAAAGAAATAAAAAGAATTAAGTAAAGAGTAGTTAAGGGGTAAAATGTAGGTCTTGGGGCAGTGAGTTTGTACCTCTAGTTTGACCTATCAAATGAATGAGTTTAGCCACAATATTTGACGTACTTATAGTACACATCCCAAGCTTTAAAATGAGAGGTAGCTCACCTTAATTGGACACGTACACAAGGAGATTTTACCAAATAAATAGTAATATTTATTGATTAAAAACTATACGAATTGGTTAAGGATAACTCTAATTGGATATTTTTACCTTAAAGAGCTTTCAAAGAGCTTTCCATAGAATTTTAGAACACCTTAATGCAATTTTTATAAAATTAGTTATAATTTTTTGAAGTTGGACATGTAATATGAAATTTAAACAGTGAATAGTAACCCGAGTAATTATGTTGAAATTTTAATCCATGGGCTTGTGTTGTGATCTGCTTGAACCATAACACTTCCAAAAACGTACTCTGAGGGGTTAAAGATAGGATGTTTCATTTTGGTATCAGAGCAGAGGTTCTGGCAAGTATGTAAATAGAATAGAGGTTTTGGCAAGTGTTCAGACAGAACAGAAGTTCTGGTAAAGATTCTGACCAAGGTATAAGCAGAGTATTGGTTCAAGCAAAGCTTGGTATGAGAGAAAACCTAATTAGAGAAGTAACAGGTTACTAGTATTGGTCCAACTGAGGTTAAGATATTGAGATGTTTTTTCTAAGGGAAATAGACATAGAAGAGAAGTAAGGAATGATAGAGAGTAACCTGAGAGATAGGTAGCCACTGCTAAGAAACCCCCCCTCAGGAGAGGAATGGTTGAGTTGAGAGAGCTTGACCAGGGAATGACTCAAAGTTGAAAGACGTCTCCAGAGGGTAATGGCTAAGAGAATGGTAAGCTAGTAAGGGGTCAGAGTCCAGACCCTAATAGGGAAGCATGGTGACAACCTAAGCCTCGGGTGATTGGTTAAAGGTGCCTGACTGGAATGCCACACAACAAAGATGTTTTAATGGTCAATGCCTGCTGTGTAATATGGTCACTTTATGATTAGTATATGACCATAGAAATGAATGGCTAAGGGTATAGTAAGCCAGTCAGAGGTATAAGTCAATATCCTAGCAAGGGAACCAAATGTCAACCTATACCTTAAGTAATCGATGTGACCTCGATAGAGGCAAGGTAACAGGATAATATGCTTGAGGTTCGTTCAAATCCTTAAATAGAGATAGAAATCCCTATGGGATTGTGAACCAAGAGAGACAGAGATTAGATGATAATGAATGAAGGGGCAATGATGACCTAGGTACCAGACCTAAATACCACACAGCAAGGTGATTAAACGTTCACTGTGTGATATGATGAGGGTATGATGATCAATACCTGACCATAAGAATAATTGGTCAAGAGGTAAAGAAAGTTAGAGAGAGTAAAGTGAGGCAAGATCCCTCTTGAGGATAGAGATGAAAGGAAATGAATAAGAACAAGATCGGTGGATAGTTGCACTGGGAACTAATACACAGAGAGAGATAAGCAAGTTCGTAGTGATACCCAGAGCTCAATGATGCTTAGATACATGATAATGTTAGGGACTAAATAGTATTCTTTTATGTCCCTAAGGTATCCAAGAGCGGGCAACCATAGCACTTAGGCCATTAAGGAATCTAAGAAATGAGATTCCTATAGATAGATGCCACTGCATTTACGATTGAATAATCTAGTGGAGAGGCTCTCTTTGATAGGGATATGGTATTCCAGGGATATACCCTGGTAGAAATTGCATATGAGGAAAGTCTTGACCATGAAGTACCTCTCTAAGATTGGAAAGTGGTTCTCCGAACCAAGCGACGCTGCTCTAGTAAGAGTAAGCTATCCTCTGAAGAATGAAACAGAAAGTAAGTGGTTGAGTTGACGATGCTCTAATAAGAGTAATCTGTCCTCCCATAGGAAAAGTAGGAGCAGCCGAGGCAAGGCACAAGACGGACCTTACCCTAGAGAGAGAGTGAAACTGGTTAAGACAACAGAAGTGTGATACGCAAACAGATGCTCCTTGAGCTTAACATGGTACTACAGAATATTGAAGGATAATGAGAATGTGATGATATAAGTCCTTTCCCGATGCTGTCTGAATTGTTAAGAGACAGCAAGGACTACAGAGTCCTAAGATAAGGTAGGCTAGCATTGATATAATGGTAAGTTAATGGGCTCCAGAGATGAGCCAGTACCTAGGGATTCGGAAGGCACAAAGATAGGAAAGTGGCATAAGGAAGCTAAAACTAAAGGCTAAAGAAATATGGAAAGGCTAAGAATTCCAGGAGTTGACAAAAAGGATTGAGTAAGGCCTAAGAAGACAATACTGATATCTGTGATCAATCTTGGGAAATAATCAGTCAAGTTACCAGCTAAGTGGAGGTGACTTATTTTATTACTCAACTCTATGGTCTAAAGTCTCCTAGAGATCCTAAGATGGCTTAGATTGATGATAGTATTCCAGGGTCATGATGGATCCTAAAGAGACTTATGGTAGAGCGCAGTAGCTCCCGAGGTCATGGTAGACTAAGCCTAAGAGAAAATGGCTGAGCCATAACGGTAAGAGTATTTGTACCTCTCTGGGAAGACGATGACCAAAGATGAGTTTAAGATACAGAAATCTCCTTCAATGGTGGACTAATATAGAGAGAGTACCCTTGACTTGTTCCAGACACCTCTATTGTTGATTAGACTAAGCTTAATTCTATTCTAGTCAATAAAGGAAAGAAAGGAGATATGCCCTTAAAGTAAAGAGAAATGGCAGGGTATAAAGAAAAGAATAGATAAAGACAGTACTAAAAGAACCAAAAATGCCATAGTATAATAAAATGCCATGAAGACAGGTACACTGTCGTGGTATTATTATGAAAGAATAAGTCTAAAGTATAGAAAGAAGGTGAGCAATGGTGATAAAATGCTTAAAAGCAAAGGCCATGCGCATGTAAGTGACAGAAAAGTGTAGAACAACGAGTTATGTAAGTATGAATTCCAGAATTGAGACCTGGCAACGAGGTATAATGTTAAGGCACAACATTGAATATGTGTGCCTAAGGAATGAAAGACATGTGTAAGAACACGAAAAGTATTCGTGTAAATACCCAAGGGCATAAGAACTTATGAGATTAAGTGAAAGTTCATAAGATTGAAGTATGAAACCCAAGGCTAAAACCTGGCCAAGAAAGCAAAAAGCAGAATCTGCAGGCCGAAAATGAGAGCCAAAGAACATTCTCCCTAAGAAACCTCCCAGGAAAAGCAAAGGTTGAGGTTTAATCTTGAAATTTTGAGGACGAAATTTTTATAAGAAGGGGAGAAATGTAACATCCCAAATTTTGGCTCACAGATACAAGTAATAGTAGAAAGAAAGGATGATTACTAAGTCCAATGCAACAAAAGTCTCGGAGATCCCTCGGAAGGAAAAAGAGATTTTCCAAGGGCAAATGTGTAAAACAATAGTGTTCGGGGACAAAAGAATGATGAACTAGAAACAACTAAGGGCTAGAGGTTATGCCAGAAACTTGCAAGAGATGGTTCCGAAGGTTAGGCCTAAAGAGGGACCAAATTGCAAAGAAAAGATTCCTAGGCCAAGTAGGGACCTAATTGTAAATAATAAAAGTTCTGGTCGGCCAATGCTCAGAGTTAGCAAAAAGGGCCCAAATGACTTAGAAAAATACCAGTAAAATAGGAATAGGATCCCAGAGCTGATATAAGGCTAGAAATGACGGAAATGCCCTGAAGTCATTCCAGGATTTTGGACAATTTGAGATAGTAACTTAAATTGAATTATTTAAGCTATGAGACTGCCTCAAATAATCAGGAAAAAATTGGGAAATAGTAGTTGAGGAATTTACACAGATTGTAAAATTAATTTCGTCCCCAGAAACTGACAAGGTTAGCTTTAATTAAATTTAAAACCTATTTTTACCCTATCCAGGGAAAGTCAAAATAGCTATCTAGAGTTTGACTTTTGACCCGAGAAAAATTAGAGGAATTTACCGTGATGAAAGAGAAAGGATAAAACCCAGAGACAGATCAACAGAGTTACGAGCTGATAGAAAGAATTCCGAGAAGGTACCTCGATTAAGTATTATTTAATAATATTTCTAGGAAAAGGAGAAAGAAAATATCTAAAGACCATCATGACACCTACGAGTCATCATGCTGAGTCACCAAATGCAATCATGACACCTACGAGTCATCATCCTGAGTCACCAAATGCAATCATGACACCTACGAGTCATCATGCTGAATCAGCATAAGATATTTATGGACATCAAAAAAATCAGAATACAGTACGGGAATATTTTAGACAGTCCTTTGTCTACCCTTTATAGTGAAATCTCTACTGCGTGACTCAGTAAGGTTAAGTAGCTTGTCAGTAGAGCTAATTATTTTCATCTATGTTCCTCTAAGATGGCACCATATATATACCTTTTATTGGCCAGAATTTTAAGAAGAAGTAGTCTCAGTGGTAAAGGGTAAGTCAGGACCCGAAAAGTATTTGATATGGTGCAAGATTGGCTTGATAGGTGGAGAAATGATTAAGGAAATATTTTTGCACGAATTTCCATTTATTTCCTCCCTATTTTAATGCCAACTGATGAATGGGTATGAAAGGAATTGTTCAAGTTGTTAGAAGAATCTAGAGCAACCAAGAAGAGTGTAAAAGAACTTAGAGGGAGCTAGAAATCTCTAGAAGCATCCACAAGCTTCTTAAAGCCATGACTCACCAAGACACTTGTCATCTTCTTAGGCTATGTTGCTTAAGATGTCTACACATGGAAAGGTGGTTGAATGGAAGGCTAAGATGAGCTCTTATTCAAGAAGGGCATGTGTGGCATTGTGGAAAGTATGAAGCCTATAAGTACTCCCACCCATAGTTCATTTTCAAGACCATTTTAAGAGGAGAAACTCTTGCAAAATCAAATCTACAGAGAGAAAGAGAAGAATTCTAGAGAAGGGAAGTGACTTGGAGCCAAGGTAAGGCTTTCAAACTTCTTTATCTTGGTTTATGGTAGTTATATGTTGATTTTATGATAGTTTGATGATGTTCGAAAGTTATTTTTCTAAGGAGAAGTGCTGCCCAAATTTTACCAAAATGATAGGGAATAATTTAACAAAGCTAGAACATCAATGATGATTGTTGCTGGAAATGCTATTTTTAATATGTTCCCATGGCCATGCATTTTTATACCAAGCATAAAGCATGATGGCATGTCACTAGTTAACTTAAGTTTATAAAAAACTACATACCATACACTAGCATCCATCTTGTGCATGCATGTGGTAATGTTTGCTACTGAGATTCTCCTGAATCTCACCCATCCCTAACCAACCATTTAGGTCAGTCAACGATGGGCAATAATGGCATGAGAAGCAAGGAGAAGTGAGCGGAGAATTATTCTTGTTAATGGATGAGATTGTTGATGAATGTATAATTCTCCTATTTTGTAAACTATGTTATGGATGCCAATGATGCCATGTATTTAATTATAATATTTATGGCATGAATAGAAATGTATAAGAATGAATAGGAAAGAGTAAGCCCAAGTTATGTATGTCAAAGAAATAAAAAGAATTAAAGTAAAGAGTAGTTAAGGGGTAAAACGCAGGTCCTGGGGCAGTGAGTTTGTAGCTCTATTTTGACCTATCAAATGAATGATTTTAGCTACAAGCTTTATCATACTTATAGTACACATCCCAAGCTTTAAAATGAGAGGTAGATCACCTTAATTGGATGTGTACACAAGGAGATACGAATTTTCAAAGTTGAGGCATAGAATCTGAAAGTTCCAGATTTTACCAAATGAACAGTAATATTTATTGATTAAACTATACAAATTGGTCAAGGATAAGTCCAATTGGATATTTTTCTCTGGAAGAGATTTCAAAGAGCTTTCTGTAGAATTTTAGAACACCTTAATATGATTTTTATAGAATTAGTTATGATTTTTTGAAGTTGGACCTGTAATCCGAAATTTAAACAGTGAATAGTAACCCCAGTAACTATGTTAAAATTTTAATCCACGGGCTTGTGTCGTGATCCGCTTGAACCATAACACTTCCAAATACGTACTCTGAGGGGTTAAAGATAGGATGTTTTAGAAGGGGAGAGAAAGGCTAAGTGATCCCATGCAAGATCAAGCTGTAAAACAAGCTATGTTTATGGTTTTTGATGTAGTTTTCACTACCTTTGTTGTTGTTGAGCTTCGTTATGGATTTTAATGATTTTTGGGAGCTTGAAACCCTAGGGGGGCATGCTGCATGAAATTTTTAAGGATAGGGGAAGATGAAATTGATGCTAGAATAACGTTTAAAGGCTTGAGAGGAACAAGAATCAAGTGGTTTTATGTTGAAATTAGTTGAATTTCATAATTGTGCAACTTGAGTAGTAATTCGGCCAGACCTGGTTCTTATGCCTAGGATGTGATTTTGATGATTTTAATGCTTCCAATGTGTTTAAAATGAAAAATTATGTAGGGTAAAGGTGAGAAAACAAGTTTTGAAGCATTAGAATTGAAAATAGAAATTTTGGACCCTAAAGGCATACTACTCGGTCAAGGATGGTTTATAGGGAAGGAGTTTGATTTTGATTATTTTAAGCTTGGAAATGGATTCTTCATGTAAAATTGTGTAGGAATAGCATATAGAATTAATTTTAAAAAGATTGTCAATCAAGCTCAAAAGTAAGAAGTTAATATAGTTTAGAGAAAACAAATGTTGTTGATTACCATAGCTCTAATGAATGAATTGAAATGATGTGTTGATGCATTTAGGGTCATGAGATATTAAGGAAGATAAATGGAAAAGGTTGAACAAGCAACCTTAATAGTTGGTAGCAAAGTGAGCAAGGGGAAGTAAAGAGAGAGTTTAAAGACATAAGGTAGCAAACTTGACCTTACTCTTACGTGCTTAGTATTTGCTTGCATGTATGATAAGTTTCTACGTTATATGATTTTATGACCTCATGTGTTATGATTGTGAATGTGTTTAAAATATGTCATAGGCCCATGTGTTTTATGATAAATGCATGATGATTTCCAAACATGTCAATATGTTATAAAGATGTTAAGTTGCAAGCATGTTATAAATGCCAAGCTTGCCATGTATATTTGGGTGGTTATTGTTTGCTTCTAAGATTCTCCCAAATCTCACTCTTCCCTAACCAACTATTTAGATCAATCAATGATGCACAATGATTGCATGAAGGAGAGTATGAGAAGGAAGGAGAAGAAAGTAGAGAATTATTGATGTTAATGATTGGTTAAGGATTTATGTGTGATTCTCCTATTATGTAAATTATGTATCTGAATGCCAATGATACAATGTATTTGTTTAGAATGTTTATGTCATGAATGAAAAGGTATAATAATGAATGGGAAAGGATAGGGCTAAGCTATGCATGCCGAACCAATAAAAAGAATTAAAGGAAGAATTGTCTAATGGATAAAACATAGGTCCTAGAGTAGTTAGCTACCAGCTCCAGTTTGACCTATCAAATGTATGAGTTAAGCCATGAAACTTAGTAGATCCCAAGCTTTAAAATGATAGGTAGATCACCTCAATTGGATGTATATAATAAGAGATACGAATTTCTAAAGTTGAGCTAAGAAAACTGGAAGTTCCAGAATTTACCAAATGAATAGTGATTTTCATGGATTAAACTGTATAAATTGGCTTGAGATAAGTCTAGTTTGATATTTTTCTTCTATAGAGAATTGAAAGAGATTTGAGTAGAATTTTGAAACACCTCAATATGATTTTTCAAAGTTAGACCAAAAATCTGAAATTTAACCAATAAATAGTAACCCGAGAACCAATTGTAAATTTTTAATCTACAGGCTTGTTTCATGAATCGCTTGAACTGTAACACTTTCAAACACGTACTCTAAGGGGTTAAAGAAAGGAGGTTTCACATTTGGCATTAAGTTAATTAAGAGAGAGATTCAAGACTAATTAGAGAGGTGACACATAGCATATCATTAAATGTAGTGGTTGGGATATTTTGAGCATTAAAAAGAACTCTGTTAGGATTATGGTTTTGATGATAACAAAGTTAGATTAATTGGGTTAAGTATGTTGATCGATCATCTGATCGATCAAATGATTATCGATAAGCTATCAGATAACTGTTCAGTATAAATCAGTTTTATATTAAGTATTTTAATCGAAGAGCTATTCGATAAGTTGTTGATCGATCAAATGATCGATTATCGTTAACATGGAAGCTACATAAGGTTACAGTTAATTATCGATCACTTGATCGATAACATCAGATAAACGAACAAGTAACAGATAAAGAGAGCCAAATCTGAAGTGCATTTATCAATCACATGATCGATAAATCAGTTATCAATAACGACTTCGATAAGAGGTAACACACTCTACTCGTTGTGCACATTAATTCTGTCATTATTTATCCATCATACTATCGATCACTTGTTTATCGATCATATGATCGAACATTGTGTTCTAACTCTCTGAATGCAGGTACTCATCATAGCTGCTGAATCGATAACCTTATCGATTACTAAATTATCGATCACATGATCGATAATCAATGTTCTATCTGCTCATACTTAGTTTTTCTACAACCAAATTATCGATAACATTATCGATAATTTAACCTGTCTGCATAGTATCTTTTCACATAACATGATCGATAAAGAGCCTCAGGATTATTATCCTCACTGCATTAACTTATGTTGAATCATTTTTTCGATCACCTAATCGATCATTGATTTATTGATAAAATGATCGATCATCCGATTTCCTAAAACTCCTGTTTTCACATAACGTGATCGATAATTAGTTTCTTTACCTTACAGGATTAAATCTCTGTTTTTCTTTTTATCGATCACTTGATCGAATATTCATTGATCGATCACCTGTTCGATCAATCCACATAGTCTGTGTTTTTTGCTGAATATATTCTTACTCATTGTTTATCGATAACCTTATCCATCATCCATTTATCGATAATTTGTTCGATCATCAATGACTGAAGTTTCATTTCTGTAACACTTGGATTATCGATAATCTGTTCGATCAACAAATGATCGATCACTTGTTTGATCATGGAACGATTTCCATTTCAACATCAGTCGACTATGATGATTCTTAAAATCAATGATCCAACACTTGATCGATAATCTTGTTGAACTGATTCAAAAAGCTTTCACTCTGTTTATCGATAACCTGATCGATCAACAAGTAATCGATCACCACTTCGATCAACCATGTCCAGGATGTCTTTCTGCTCTTTTTACAGATAATTCATTTCGTCTAGAATCATTGAATAATCAATTTGTTTTTCTTCTTTGTTCATAACTAAAGCCTACACCGTAAGACTCTTACTTGTTTAAGTTTAAAATATGCAGATTACTAAGAAAGTCTACAACGGCTCTTCAACGGGATTACGTAGACTGTAATATACAGTGTCAGAAGCTCAGACGCATTAATGGCGGAACCGTTGAAACTGGCGAAACACGCAAACGGAGTCACAACGGCTAGAAGCTCTTCTGTCTAACGGCTACTTAACGATCTCAACTGTAAAAGGCACGAAGAAGCATTAATGAAGAGAATTGAATACCGGAACTACCATCTGTGATTATTAAGTCTAGCATTCAATACTCTGTTTTCTTCAATACTACTGAGCGTCAGTGTTCATCATAAATTTCACTTTGTAAGAGAGTCGATAACTATCCTTCATTAATTACTATTGAGTGATCTCTAAGAGTGTGGACTCTTGAGAGGGCTTGTATCCTTACGGGAGTAAGGGGGAGTGATTGAGCGATTCAATTACTGTACCGAGGCACCAAGAGCCCTATCGATCTTGGAAGATAGTGAAATTCTCAGAGGTGTTCTGAGGACTGGACGTAGGTCAAGTGGTTAAGACCGAACCAGTATAAATCTTGTGTCTTCCCTCTGCGGTGAAATCTCTCTTGACTCTAACTCTCTCTTTTCGATACTGTCTCGTTTTAATTCGGCAATTTTTTTAACTCACCCAATTCACCCCCCTCTTGGGTGAGATTGATTCTAACATTTGGTATCAGAGCAGGTCTCTTCATTAAGGATTTAACAATCCGAAGAGAGATCTAATGGCAGGATTCGGAGACAGCGTGCTACCGGAAGGATGCTCAACATCCAAATCGCCAGGCTTCAGTGGAGAAAATTACACCTTCTGGAAAATGAGGATGAAGATCTTTATCAAGGCCACAGAGTATGGTTTGTGGGACGTAATAGAGCACGGCAACTATGTCCCAATGAAAACAATAGAAGGACAGCAAGTACGCAAGAGTCCCAGGGAGTTCAATGAGGAAGACAAGAAGCTGGTGACCCTAAATGACAAAGCTATCAATATACTCACGTGTGCACTTAGCCAGAGGGAATATTTCAGAGTTTCAAGTCTGGAAACTGCAAAGGAAATGTGGGAAGCTCTGGAGATAGCTCATGAAGGAACCACCGGCGTGAAACAGAGCAGAATCAACACTCTCACCACCGAATTCGAGTTATTCAGAATGAAGGAAGGAGAAAGTATCCGAGACATGGAGGTCAGATTCTCACATCTCATAAACCACCTCACTGCACTTGGAAAGAAATATAGTCAAGAAGATCAAGTAAGGAAAATACTGAGCGGTCTCACAAAAGAATGGCAACCGAAAGTAACAGCAATTGAAGAAACCAAAGGAGAATCCATTGGTTCTGTTGCAGCGCTGTTCGGGAGCCTCGCTGAATACGAGAGCAAGCAAAAATACAAAAAGGAGATGAATGAGAAGAACCGGAAAAGCATCGCTCTTAAAACTCAAGAGAGCGAAGATGACAATGAAGATGATCTTGAAGATGATGAAATGGGCCTTATAGTCAGAAGGTTCAAGAAATTCTACAAGAACAGAACCGGAAAGAAGTTCCAACCGAAACGCAGAGTTTCATCATATCAAAACGAATCAAAGGATCCAATCATTTGCTTCGAATGTAAGAAGCCAGGACATATCAAGGCGGAATGTCCCCAATTTTCCAGAATGAAGGACAAAGAAAAGAAGAAAGAAAGATTTAGAAAGAAGAAAGCCTTCGTCACATCAATCTGGAGAGATAGTTCTTCAGAGGAAGAAGAAGAAAGTGATGATGAAGAAACCACTAACATCTGTCTAGTGGCCCAGGAAAGCGAGGAATCAGAGATAGACGAGGTAATAATTTATGAACCATCTTATGATGAATTACAGTCCGAATACAATGCATTACATTTAGAATTAGTAAGAATTGCAAAGGAGTTGGTAAGCTCCAAGAAAAGGATAAAGTTTTTAGAAGAACAACAATCGAAGGTTGAAATGGGAATATAATAAATAATTGAGAATTTTAATATAAAATATTTTGATTTTAGGTAATAAAAATGTATTTACCTAAGTTGTTAAATTTAAATAGCCTTATACGTAAATTATATTTTTCAAAATAATATTATATCTATTATAAATGGCTAGATTTGGGAGAGTTAATATATTTATGTAATTTTGGTTTAGAGGGTAGTCCTGGAATTCTAGAGTAGTTTTAGAGTAGTTCTGAGTTTATATTAATAAATATTTATGTGTAATTTTGTAGACTCTTGAGAATTTTGGAGTAATCTTTGTGACTATTCATAAGCTAAAGTACCAAGTAACTCTGAAAATTCTTTCTTATACACGTGAATTGTGTATGATTATATTATGGATTTACAAATTTTTATATTACTGAAATATAATATTATAATTTTTCAAATAAATGTTTTGATATGTCACTTGATTTTGTTAAGATTTATTGCTATTAATTATTATCAGTATTTAAATATATTGATATCTATGGAATTAGCATGAGTTGCTGTTAAATAGTACAGAAATTTTATTATTATCTTATTTTTAATAATATACTTAAGGACGTATTTATGATGTAACATTATCTGCATCTGACATATGTATTGTTGGGCTAAGGATAGAAGGAAATTTGTATGAATATAAATTACCACGTGGTATGC
Organism: Neltuma alba; assembly: GCF_004799145.2. Taxonomy (NCBI): domain Eukaryota; kingdom Viridiplantae; phylum Streptophyta; class Magnoliopsida; order Fabales; family Fabaceae; genus Neltuma; species Neltuma alba. The sequence continues at coordinate 255,756 of NW_021635387.1, forward strand.
CATTACTTGATGCACAGTGGATGGCACTTGTCAGGACCCCTTCTTCCATGTTTTCCTTTGGCTGGGAACTCATTGGAGTTGTGGGACATGTGACACCTCGCTATTCCTAAAGGAGGGGAGCCATAGTCCGAGTTTAAGCTTTATATCTTTGTCCAGATATATCTCTAGTATCAGTGAGCTTGGAATAGTTCAGTAAAATGGATTAGTTTCTATCAGACTATGTGTTAGCCTATGGCTCCAATCAGTGGTATAAGGGTAGATGATGATATAAGGGAGGCAGCATATTGCATTATTTTTGATATATTGGAAAAATGATATTGGTATATTGTTGAATCAAAAATGAAATTGAGTTGAATATATCAAATCCATGATTTTTATATATACACACATATAAATGGATTTTTGGTTTATCATATATGTTTTGCTTGTATAGGTTAGAATTTTAATAGTTACTGAGACATTTGATCTCACCCCCTACATTAACAATTTTCAAACAAAGGATTTAGTAGGAATAAAGGGAAAGCACCAATGGAATGAGTCGTGAAGGCTTTTGTGCTCCTTAAGCACATGATATGTTATGTTTTTACTTGCCATAACCATAAGACTTTAATAGTTTATTTTTTTTGTTATGTTAGAAATATTTTGAAATTATGACTTGTTTGGAGTATTAGTAACGTATGGATTTTTATATGAAATATTTTATTGGGTATATGGATATAATTATTTGAGGTGTTGTATTTTTTGTATCAGAGCTACAACGTTCCATGGCTTTTTATTTGACTCTTGGGTGAAATAATTTTTCAAAAAAAAAGGCTATCTAGAGGTCATGGCAATTTAAATATAATAACACATGCACTTCCTTTTAGTTTTTAGACTAAAAGTTTATTTTTGTAACGCGGTTTAGTTTACCTAGTGTCCTTCTACTGTTCTACATAGGAAGGAAGAATGGTGAACACTCGAAGGACTAACTCTACCCCAGTTCCACATCAGAATGATTCTTCTCATCAAGATAATAATGCTATTTTGTGAGAATTACGAGATCATGTTGTGAGCATTGATCGAAGAGTGAAGAGACATAAGGACGAGCTACTAGCAATCAAAGGTCAACGTGATAGTCATCAAGAAGAAAATGGCCCTGTTGATGATAAAGCTCCTAGTGACCACCAATCAATAGGTGATACCCTTAGAGGTACTGAATTGAAAGGTGACAGCAGTGGACATTCTCAACACAACCTTGCACGTATCACACTGCTTTGGGAAAGTTTTAGGAAGTTCAATTCTCCTAAATTTGAGGGCAAGCTGAATCCATTTGAAGCTGAAGAATGGATCGAAAGGCTAGAGACTATATTTAGAATAGTAATCTACACCTCGTAGGAAAAAGTGCAAGTTGCTAAGTAGTTGTTACAAAAAGCAGTAAGGAAGTGGTGGGATAGCATTAAACCTTTCGAGAGTGCAAAGATAACTTGGGAAAGGTTCAAGGAGAAATTCTTCCAGCATTATTTTCCTAATGCCCTGAGAGCTGACCAAGAAGCAGAATTCTATGCCTTTAAGCAAGGAAACTTAAATAAGGAGGACTTCATCACTCGATTCCTCGAGTTAGTCAAGTACACTGCTTATCTGCAGATGCAACATAACTCGAAATGGATGGTTGATAGGCTACTGGAAAAGGCCATACCAGAATTAAGAATAGCTCTAGCACCCTTGGAGATTAATGATTTTGAAAATATGTGCACCAAATTGCGTATCATTGCTAGAAGAATGAGAGAGGAGGAAGCTGAGAAGAGAAAAGAATCTTATACAAGGTCCATTCTATTCATGAGACCAACTGGAGGAATCAGTAAGAAGAATACTTACAACTTCAACAGCTCAAAGAAGCAGTTTAATCAACCCCCAAGGAATCAATCTGGTGGACCTTCGAGGGGTCAATTCAGTGGACCCTTGAGGAGTCAATTCAATGGACCTCTGAGGAGTCAATTCAGTAGGGGATAGAGCTCTTATAGGGATTCTACAGCTCCTATCACTAGCACTGCTAATAATCAAAAGTGTGCCAAGTGTGGGAAGGTACATCAAGAAAATTGCATTATCTGCTTCAAGTGTGGGAAACCAGGCCACATTTTCAGATTCTGTAAGGAAGGCTCATAAGGGGTCAATGATACTAGAGTTGTAGTCTCGGGAAGAGTGTTCGCACTATCTCAACAAGAAGCTAACACTTCTCCTAATTTGATTAAAGGTATTCTCAAACTCTAAGGCTTTGAAACTCAAGCTTTATTTGATTCTAGTGCAACACACTCATTTATATCTAATGATTATGTGTCTTGTTTAAGTATGCGTACGTATGAATTGCCTTGTGATGTGAATGTCTCTACACCAGCAGGAGTCTCGGTGAAAACTTTTAAAGCATACTTGAATTGTATGATTGAATTTAAGGGTAGGACTTCCACTATAGACCTTGTTTTTCTGCCCTTAAAGGGTATTGATGTGATTGTAGGAATGGATTGGTTGTCAGCCAACGATGCCATTCTAGATTGTAGCAGGAAGACTGTTTCTTTGCTGGTCTCCTTCACAAGTTCTAGTAGGCTATAACTACTATCTTTAGTGCAAGTTGAAAAGTGTATTCAAAAGGGTTGTCAAGCCTATATGGTATTCTTCTCCATTCAAACAACAGCTAAAAAAGGCGTAGATGAGATTGTAGTAGTGAGTGAATTCCAGGATGTTTCCAGAGGAGATAACAGGTTTGCCTCTAAAGAGAGAAGTGGAGTTCTCTATTGATCTTGCACCTAGAACTGAGCCTATTTGTAAAGCTCCTTATCAGATGTCTCGATCAGAATTAGCAGAGTTAAAGAAACAAATTGAGAAGTTGCTAGAAAAGGGCTTTATTAGGCCGAGTGTATCCCCTTAGGGCTTGCCCGTGCTCTTTGTGAAGAAGAAGGATGGGAGCATGTGACTGTGCATTGATTACCACCAATTGAATAAGGCAACCATAAAGAACAAGTATCCTTTACCCAGGATATATGATCTACTTGACCAGCTATCTGGAACGTCAATATTCTCTAAGATTGACTTAAGGTTAGGTTATCACCAATTAAGGGTTCGATCTGAGGACATCCCAAAAACTGTATTTTGAACTAGACATGGTCACTATGAATTCCTTGTTATCCGTTTGGGCTAACTAATGCTTCGGCCATCTTTATGGACTACATGAATAGAATCTTCTGACCTTACTAGGATAAATTTGTAGTGATCTTTATTGATGACATCCTTACTTACTCTAAGAATGAGGAAGAGCATAAACAACATCTTAGAATTGTGCTGCAAGTGTTAAGGGAACACAAACTCTATGCAAAGTTGTCAAAGTGTGAGTTTTGGCTCAAAGAAGTAAAATTCTTGGGTCATGTCGTATCAGCTGAAGGCGTGTTAATGGACCCTAGTAAGATTGATGCAGTGTTGGAATGGAACAGGCCACAGAGTGTCACAGAAATCATAAGCTTTTTAGGATTGGCAGGCTACTACAGGAGATTCATTAAAGGCTTTTTACAAATAGCCATGCCATTAACCAAACTAACTAAAAAGGACCAACCATTTGTTTGGACTGAGAAATGTGAACCAGCCTTTTAAACTTTGAAGACCAAGTTGACCACCGCACCGGTACTTGTAATTCCAAACCCTACACAATCTTTCACATTGTATACTGATACTTCTAAGAAGGGTCTTGGGGCTGTATTAATGTAGCATGGTAAGGTAATTGCTTATGCCTCCCGACAATTGAGGCCGCATGAGGAAAACTAACTCATGACTTAGAATTGGTAGCAATCGTGTTTGAATTAAAGATTTGGAGGCACTATTTCTATGGTTCGCAGTTTGAGATTTTTAGCTACCATAAGAGTTTGAAGTACTTGTTTGATAAAAAACAACTTAATATGAGATAAAGAAGGTGGATGGAGTTCCTTAAGGATTATGATTATGAGCTAAAATATCACCCAGGGAAGGCAAACATTGTAGCAGATGCCTTAAGTAGAAAATCTATCCATGCAACCCAGTTGATGGTCAAGGAGTGGAACCTATTGCAAGATGTGTAAAGTACACCTATTGATATAATGTCTGGGTTAGTTGCTACTATGAAAGCACTAACTATTAAGAGTACAACTTGGAAGGAAATTAAAATTGCCCAGTTGGAGGATGAGTATCTACTAGGGGTTAGGGAAGAAGTTGAACAAGGAAAAAAGTTAAAGTTCAATATTGGTGAAGATGGGATACTAAGATATAAAACGAGGGTGTGTATCCCTAATGACAAAGAATTAAAGAAGCTACTACTTGATAAAGCTCATAGAAGCAAATATACTATCCATCCTAGAACTACCAAGATGTACTATGATTTAAAGCGAAATTGGTGGTGGCCTAGTATGTAGAAAGATATAACTGAGTTTGTCTCTTGTTGGCTAACTTGCCAAAAGGTCAAGATTGAACACTAGAAACCCCCAGGACTATTGCAAATTCTAGAGATTCCAGAATGGAAGTAGGATAGTATCTCCATGGATTTTATCACAAGTCTTCCTAGAACTTAATCTGGGCATGATGCTATTTGGGTAATCACTGACAGATTAACTAAATCAGCTCATTTCTTAGCCATCAAGACAAATTACTCTTTGGAAAAGCTAGCACAGATTTATGTGAAGGATGTCACATCCAGTAATATGGCATTTAGGAATAGGGATATTCCTAAATAATTAAGGGTCAAAAATGACAAGGAGAAATAGAAAAATTTTGGTGGAAAATAATTATTATAGTTTTCTAAGCCAATTATGAAAAGTTTGACTAATTAAGGAAAAATTAGTCAAGAATAATTATGAAAAAATATTTTCAAACCTCAGAAAATTAAGAAAAAATAAGGACAATGTTTCTTGAGAATTATATGGGATTATAAAATTAGTTTTATGACCAAATTGCCCTTAGAGAAATTACAAAGGAATTTAAGGGCGATTTAAGCTAGTTTAAGGTCCTTTATTTGGATTATTCCAAATAAATATTTAGAAGGAGAATAAAATCCCCAAAAAAAATTCCTATGATATCCCAAGGAATTATAAGAGATTACAGAATTAAAAGAAGACCCTCGAGTATCCAAGATTTTTCCCAATTCCTTTGGAAAGTGGAAAAATCACTAAAGAGAAGGAAAATAGTTTTCTTTTTTATTTAATTATTGGGAAATTAAATTTGAGACAAAGAGGGAAATTCAAGAAGATAAAAATGAAAAGAATAATTTATAGATCTAACAAAAAATAATTATAGAGGCCAGAGCATTATAATTATAGAAAAGAAGTTAAACACAGAGTAAAAGTGCACTGATAAAGTGAAGACTAGAGTCTTGCACTTTACTTGGCCCACAAGTTGCCACTTGTCAAGCCTCTATTGGATAGTAATTAAAACTTTCCAAGTGTCAAGTCACCAATGGAGAGGATCTTAACTTTTGAAATTAATTTTATTTAGTATTAAGTTAATTAAGAGAGAGGATTAAGACTAAGTAAGCATTTGACACATGGCATAGCATTAATGTTGGTTGGTGAGATATTTTTGGCCTTAATTAACACACTCCTCCCCCATAATCAGATTTCATTTTGGCCTAGAGGGAAAAGAGAGAGAGCAAGAGTGATTTTGTGAAGGGATCAAGCAAAAGCAAGCATATTTGATCTTCCAACTAAGATTCAAGCTTGGTAAGTTATTCTAAGATATTCCTTGCTTTGTTTTATTGAGTTGTATGGTTGGAAAAATCACTTCTTGTCCCTTCTTGTTGCTAGCCGAAATGGGTATAGTGTAGGGGAGGAGGTTTTGTTGTTAAACATAGTTAGGATACTATGAATCAAGGTGGTTTCAAGTAGTTTAGTGTTGTTTTGAAAAGTTTTTCATGGTTGGACTCAAAGAGGTATGGTTCGGCCAAGACCAAAAATGAACCTTAGGATTTTTTTTTCAAAGTTTTAAGGCTTCCATTGTGTTCAAAATGAAAAATGGTGTAGGGTAAACCTAAAGAACAAGTGTTGGAGGCCATAAAATCAAAGTTGAAATTTTTAGATTTTGAACCCTTTTGGTTCGGCCAAGCTGAAAGTAGAAGAGAGAGTTTTATTTTGTTAAATCCAAGTAGATAATTGGAATCTACATGAAAAATCATGTAGGAATGAGTTAAGAGGGAATTTTTAGGGTTTAAGGAAACAAACTCTAAAAATTCAAGAACAAAGATGAAAGCTTTAAGGGGTTTAGAAGTTACTTGAGTTATGTTGTTGATTTTTTATGTGGAACGGTTGATGATCCTTCCTACCCTTGTGTAGATTGCCATGTTAGGGCTTGGCATTTGTGGAAGCAAGAAAGAAGAACAAAAAAATCAAAGAGCATTGGATTAAGGTAGTAAGATTTAGTTGACCTTAATGTTGAGTGTTGCATTGATTGCTATGCAATTTCATGTGCTATTATGTGGTTGAGCTAAATGATGATGATGATGATGATTGTATAGCTATACTCCTTGCTTTATGTGCCTTGGCTATTGCATGTTAGATTGCTATATGTATGAGGTAAAATAGTTCCCTATTAATAGCAAAAGGTTGGAATGCTTGTAATTGATGCATATTAATGTTTTGGTTGATTGATCTTGCTACTGGGATTTCATTGAAATCTCATTCCCCATATGTAACTAATATTTTAGGGACTAAAACATCAAAAGGGAGGCTGCAAATCCAATGATTAATATGGCGATGGGCCATGAGGAAATATTTATATTTGGTTATGTATAAGCATGTATGGTTGGAGCTATAATCCCTAAGTAGGACACCAAATTAGAGCCACGTTTTATTAAGTTATCGAACGAATTTCTGTACGAAATTTGACATGCTTAAAGTTGACCACATGAGCTTCAAATTGATAGGTAGCGCGTTAAAATTGGCCAACTACACCATTTTTAATGATTTTTCAAAGTTAAGGTTCAGAATCTGGAAAAAGGATTTTTGCCAAATAGACAGAGATAACTTTCACAAAAACCTGACACTTTTTCAAATGGAATTGGTTCACAAGATTACTTTTCCCTGAAAGAGAATTCAAAGAGATATTTATAGAATTTTGAACCACTCCATTTTGATTTTTCTAGATTAATTTATGAATCTTTTAAGTTGGACTAGAAAACTAGATTTTTACCCGATAAACAGTAAAAATCTGAAATTCAGTGTTTTTCATGGATTTTTGAGCCAAAGACCATCCAATGTGGCCTAAAATGGTTTTAAGTAAACTCTAAGTGGATCTGATAGTAAGGTGTGACAAAGGAGATCGTTTGATTACATGGCACACCAAAGAGTATTATATCAGATCAAGATTTGTGATTCACTTTAGGGTTTTAGAGATCGTTGCAGGATGCCATGGGGACACGGTAGAGGTTTAGCACTGCCTATCATCCCCAAAATGATGGACAAATGGAGATAACTATCTAAACTCTTGAGGACATGTTAAGAGCTTGTGCAATTGAATTAAAAGGAAATTGGGATGATCACCTTCCTTCAGCAGAGTTTACCTACAATAATAGCTTCCACTCAAGTATTCGGATGGCACTTTATGAGGTATTGTACGAAAGAAAGTGTAGGTCTCCACTTTGTTGGACAGTATTGAGCGAGAGAAGTTTAATAGGTCCATAATTAGTGGATTACACAACTCAGAAGATTAAGATGATATAACCGAAACTGCTTACTGCCTAAAGCCGATAGATAGGAGAAGGCGACCATTGGAATTCATGGTAGGAGACCATGTATTTCTAAGAGTCATACTAACGACGGCCATTGGCAGATCAATCCAAGCAAAGAAACTCACTCCTTGTTTCATAGGTCCTTATTAAATTTTGGAAAGAGTAGGACCAGTGGCTTACAGAATTGTCCTACTTCCACAACTGGCCAACATTCACAATGTATTCCATATGTCACAAGTCAAGAAATACCACCCAGATCCATCTCATGTGATTGATCCTGAAGAGATCGAGTTACAAGAGAATCTTACTTTTAAGGCCGAACCTGAACGCATTCTGAACGTTAAGGATAAGCAACTTCGGACTAAAACTATTCTGTTGCTTAAGGTTTTCTGGAAAGGAATGTCTCCTGGGGATGCCACCTGGGAAACTGAAGAGCGAATGCGAGGGGATTTTCCTAACTTGTTTGATTAGGAAGAGTTAGCATTGTGTTAGTTTTGGTAATTGTGTTATGTTGTTCTTGTTTGTGTTGTGCTACGTTGATGAGTAGTACTGATGATTGTGATTGCACTTGTTGCTTGAAGTAAATTTTCTTTCTTTTCGTGTATCGAATTTTGGGGACAAAATTCTTTTTTGGTGGGAGGAATTGTAACATACAAAAAAAATAATGTAAAATTTTTTTTTAAAAAAATATATTGATTAAATTAAATAAAATAATATTTTATTATTATTAAATAAAAAACAGCTTTTGGTGGAAAGCTGGGAGCATTTGACAAAAGGAAGAAATTGGGGGGAGTAGCATTTAATGAGAGACGGAAAAAATAGAATAGGGTAGTTGGATGATGAAGGGAAAATAGAATAAAAGGGAGTGGGGAGACCGAAGAGGATGAGAGAACAGAAGAGAAAGAGAGTGGGAGAAGAGAAGGAGAGAGTGAGAAGAGCTGCTATACATGATCTAAAGGTTAGGACAAGCTTTAAGGATCATTTAGGTACACAAAACTACTTCTTTTTATCATATTTTCTTTATGAATATTTTCTATATATTTAGAGCTTTATATTATTAGTTTTATTATCATCTTTAAAGAAAATTTTACTGTTTGGATGTGAAGTAAATATATCGTTTCAACAATATATGACTGTAAAAATTTAAAGATATATTATTAAGGAATTTTAATCAGTTCATAATTGTTGAATGATTATTTTGAGAACTTTAAATTAAAATTTTAGTTGAAAAACTTATTATTTAGATATATAGTATGTTTTTACAGATTAAATTTACGTTAAATAATTTATTTGAGTTATTTGATGTATCATTGAGATTTTAATTAGTTTGAATGTTAAATAGGTTAAAGATATATTTTTGAAATAATTTTTGAAAGCTTGAAGAATTGTAAATTGAGAATTTTATAAAAATTAAAATTTATTTATACTTCAAAGGAGTTGTTTGGCTCAGGAAAAATTTTAAATGGGACTATAATAAATAATTGAGAATTTTAATATAAAATATTTAGATTTTGGGTAATAAAAATATATTTACTTCAGTTGTTAAATTTAAATAGCCTTACATGTAAATTATATTTTTCAAAATAATATTATATCTATTATAAATGGCTAGATTTGGGAGAGTTAATATATTTATGTAATTTTGATTTAGAGGGTAGTCTTAGAATTTTAGAGTAGTTTTGGAGTGGTTATGAGTTTATATTAATAAATATTTATGTATAATTTTGTATACTCTTGAGAATTTTGGAGTATTCTTTGTAAATATTTGTAAGCTAAAGTACCAGGTAACTCTGAAAATTCTTTCTTGTACATGTGAATTGTGTATGATTATATTATGGATTTATAAATTTTTATATTACTGAAATATAATATTATGATTTTTTGAATAAATATTTTGATATGGCACTTGATTTTGTTAAGATTTATTGCTATTAACTATTATCAGTATTTAAATATATTGATATCTATGGAATTAGCATGAGTTACTGTTAAATAGTACAGAAATTTTATTATTATCTTATTTTTAATAATATACTTGAGGACGTATTTATGAGTTGGGCTAAGGATAGAAGGAGATTTGTATGGATATAAATTACCACGTGGTATGCTATCACTCGGTGCACAGTGGATGACACTTGTCAGGACCCCTTCTTCTATTTTTTTCTTTGGCTGGGAATTCATTAGAGCTATGGGACATGTGACACCTCCCTATTCGTAAAGGAGGGGAGTCATAGTCCAAGTTTGAACTCTATATCTTTGGCTGGATATATCTATAGTATCGGTGAGTTTGGAATAATTCAGTAAAATGGATTAGTTCCTATCAGACTATGTGTTAGCCTATGGCTCCAGTCAGCAGTATAAGGGTGGACGGTGGTAAAAGGAAGGCAGCATGTTGCATTATTTTTGATATATTGGAAAAATGATTTGGTATATTGTTGAATCAAAAATGAAATTAAGTTGAATGTATCAAATCTGTGATTTTTATATATACATATATACACACATACAAATGGATTTTTGGTTTATCATATATGGTTTGCTTGTATAGGTTAGAATTTCAGTAGTTATAGAGACGTTTGATCTCACCTCCTATATTAACAATTTTCAGACGAAGGATCTAGTAGGAATCAAGGGAAGGCACCAATGGAGTGAGCCGTGGAGGCTTTTGTTCTCCTCAAGCACATGCTATGTTATATTTTTATTTGTCATGACTATAAGACTTTAATAGTTTATTTTATTGATATGTCAGAAATATTTTGAAATTATGACTTGTTTGAAGTATTGGTAACGTATAGATTTTTATATGAAATATTTTATCAGGTATATGGATATAATTATGTGAGGTGTTACAACTGCTCTAGCTACCTGCATTACCGAGACGATGAGAGGTGGACAACGGAAAAGATGGTTCAGGGACTAAAGTAGTCCTTAAAGGAGATGATTGCTTCTAGGTAGTTCGAGCACTTCAACAAGGTAATTGAAGCCTGCCAAATTATAGAGAACAGTTTGAACCATCATCTGATGGTTAAGTGTACTCCTAAGTTGGAGAAGGGAGATCAGGGTGGCACCTCTTCTAATGCTAACAGGAAGAGGAAGAGGCCATAGGACAACTAAAGGAATAAAATGGGAACCAAGGCCCCAAATAGCAAGGAATGCCCAACCTGCGACAAAAGTCACAGTGACAGACCATGTATGGCCAGACATAACGTCTGCTATACTTGCGGCAAGCCCAAACACTTCTCAAGGGAATGCCTACAAAACACAAAAAAGTCACAGCTGTGTGCCCAGGGACAAGTGTTTACCATCAGAGGAGAAGAAGCCCGAAAGTCTACGAAAATGACCCAAGGTACGATCATTATTAACTCCTCAGTGATAGCAATATTTGATATGGGTGTTAGTCATTCTTTTATCTTGTATGCCTATATTAAAAGACTTGGCTTGGTTATGAACACTGTTCTACTGCCTTAGATTTGATATGTATGCTTTCCATAAAATTGATGTGGTAATTGGATGGAATTGGTTGTCGTCCCATAACAGCAAGGACAAAACCCTGATCCTACCCCCAAGAGAAATAAAGATGAATCTGGAAGTTAGGTTGAACTTCAAAACAGAAGCCAGGCAAGTAATGCTACAATGAACGAAGTTAGGTAAGACTAGCAAAGGTTAAGAGAAAAGTGTGTTTCGTTAGGATGAACCAAGGGAATTGGTGGTGATAAACTAATACAAATGTGATTACCAAAGGAGGTAGTAACTTTCATCGCTGCAAATAAGGATTCTGGTCACGACGAACAAACATAATAACCCTTAGATATTAAGGTGGTATCTCAATGAGACACAATGACTCTTAGAGGTCGTAGAAAGTAAGATTAGTAAAGGTCAGAAAAAGAGAGGTAGCTACTATTTAGAGTTATCAGATCCCCTCTCAAGAGGAAAAGTAATGATAAGGAGTTAAGCAAGACAGTTAGGGGTTGAATTTGTACACTACTAAGAAGGTGTAGTGGCCCCCTTAGCTGAACAAGATAAATAGGGCTGGGGTATCGTGATAGAGTAGCTATCTCAAGTCTCAGAATAGATAAATAGGAATTTGGAGATAGTGAAGTCAGGATGGAGAGCCCTAGTGAAATTTCTTAGGGATTAAGAAAAAGAGAAAGAGACAGATAGCTATGCAGGAATCTAGCTTAGAGGTTGGCATATTCCCGATAATGTTAAGAGATACTTAGTCACTTGGGGTTAGGTTAAGAGGCACCCTTTTTCAGGGGATAAGGTCTTGGCCAGGAGTCTTCCTAGAGAAATTGGGAGATTGTTCCTCCGAGTCAAAATTAACACTACTCTAGATGGAGCAAGATACCCTACTTGAGCGAGAAAGGGAAGCAGTTGAGGCAAGGCAAGCGGAGTTGATTTCACCTGTCACACCTTACTTATATAGTATCTTAGCATTCATTTAGAACCATTCCAGACCATGTTGGATGGTCTTACACTTAAAAATTTCAATTTGGACGTTAATTTTCGAAAAATTACTGTTCACTATCCAGTTTTCAGATTACAGGTCCAACTTTGAAAAATCATAACTAATTCTAGAAAAATCGTATGGAGGTGTTCCAAAATTCTACAGAAAGATATTTCAATGCTCTTTAAGGGAAAAATATTCAACTGAACTCACCCTCACTGAAAACCTACAGTTTATTGGATTAAGATTACTATTTGTTTGGTAAAATCTAGACTTTCCAGATTCTCTGCCTTAACTTTGAAAATTCATATCTCTTCTTATACACATACAAATGAGGTGATTCACCACTCATTTTAAAGCTTGGGATGTGCACTATAAGTATACCAAATTTAGTAGTTTAACTCATTCATATGATAGGTCAAACTGAAGCTTGAAACTAACTGTTCCATGACCTACGTTTTATCCCTTAACATCTCTTTACTTTAATTCTTTTTATTTCTTTGGCATACCTAACATGGGCTTACTTTTTCCCATTCATGCTCATACATTCCTATACATGCCATAAGCTTTATAATTAAATACATGGCATTCACAACATAATTATAACATAGGAGAATTATACATTGAATATTAGTATCAATCATTAGCATCCATAATTCTCCACTTCTTCTTCTTGCTTCTCATGCCATTAGTGCCCATCATTGATTGACCTAAATGGTTGGTTATGAAGGAGTGAGATTCATGGGAATCTCAGTAGCAAACATTACCACATACATGCACAAGATGGATGCTAGTGTATGGTATGTAGTTTTTCACAAACTTAAGTTAACTAGTGACATGCCATCATGCTTTATGCTTGGTATAAAAATGCATGGCCATGGGAACATATTAAAAATAGCATTTCCAGCAACAATCATCATGTTACAACATCATTCAAACAACAAATAAAAACCAACACATGAGCATGCCATGTCAAGCACATAAAGGGTAAGTTCACTACCTTGCACCTCAAGCTTTCCTCTTACTTTTCTTTTGACTCCCTTGACTTTCCAACCATGTGGGCATTCGGTCAACATCACCAAATATCCTCTTAGATGTTCCAAAGGTCCTAAACATAACCATAATGATCACACAATCCATTAGGACCATTAGATTACATAAAGTTCAAGACTAGCTTTCTTGAACCTCAACCCTTTCTCTTAGTCTTAGGGTTTTCTTTCTAACTTTTCTAATATAAATCTTATCATTTCCCATCCTTAAGATCTATTTCTTATCAATTAGGACCACTTTAGATGGCCTTAGATTTAAGAATACCAAATCTAGAAATTTTGGTTCGCGGATACTATTCACGCAGAAACTCCAGAATTTTTGCTCAACTTTGAAAATTCATAATTAAATCTAGAAAAATCCAAATTGAGTTCTTCCAAGTCTCACTGAAAGATCCTTAAGTTAAATTTAAAGGAAAAATAGTTTCAGGAACCAATTCTATGCTGAAAAGTACCGGAATTGTACGGAAATTGACACTCTCCCAAAAGTTCAACACTGTTTCCAGATTTCAAACCCTAACTTTGAAAAATCACCATAAATCGTACACATATCCAAATGAAGTGTTCTACCCATGGATTAAAATCTTACAGAGTGCACTTTAAGCATACAAAATTTCAGAATCAGATACGCACAGTAACTAATTCGAAATAGGCATCAAATCAGATGCTACAGCCACCAAATACCTTGATCTTGAAGCTTGAACTTAGGGGGACTTTCTCTCACTAGAAATAGCTCTTTCTCTCTCTAGATGCAAGGGCGGCAGAGTTTCCCCTATAGATCCTTGCTTGGATGAAAATGAAGGGGAGGGAGTGCCTATTTATAGCCAAAAATTTGGCTTGAATGGACCAAAATGCCCTTGGTAGCTAGAAGAAGGAGTAAGGGCAATTTTGGAAGTTCAAGTGGACTTTTGCATCATCATTGCACCACCTTATTACATCATCCTTGCATCATACTTCTAGAAAAGGCCACATGTCGTGAAAATGGTGGAGGAGAAGGGAGATTAGATCATAACCATCGGATCTAAACTTAGCCCTTAAGTTTCCTCCTATTTTACTTGGCCCACATTTCTCTGACTTTCTTTATGGCCTTCTAGGGTTCAGAAAATTCTTCTGTCTACTCCATAAATTCCCCTTCATTCTAGAGAGTATCTATGAATTTTCTCAGGCCATAACACTTCCTCTAAGCCTTGTATAAAAGTCATTTACTAAAATACCCTTTTATCGGTATAATCTGCTCTTTAACTTATTAAAGCCATTCCACTAGCCTTTTGGTTGCGGGACTAATTTTATAAATTAGTATAACCTTTCAACCAATTAATTCTCATTTTTACATACATTTTTTAGGTCTCTTGCTATTTTAAATAATTACCTCAAACAGTGTACTTTTTACTGGCCATAACCTCATAAATTCCATTTAAGCTATCTCATGGGTATTTTTGTCTTTTCTCTTCATAGAAGAGTCTTAGAATATTATTTTCCATTTTTTGGGATTTTCTTGGAATTTTCTGTACATTCTTCCATTTTTGCCCTTGCTGGTCATAACTTTTTGAATTTACAGTTTAGTCCCTGCTTGGACTTAACTTCATATAATCCTCTCTTTGAGGCTTCTAACTTAACCTTTGGCCTATATCTAGTCTCTTTTCTCTCTCTAGGCCTTCGAGACTTTACTGGAGTCTCTGACCTTGATTACACTGAAGCCCCTGAAAAACTTTTACTTTGCAGTTTAGTCCCTGAAACTGCTTTGACTTCCTTTCTCATCTTTGGGACTTCTGCTCAAAAAGGGTCTGGTAGCCTATCCAATTTAGGCTACTTTTGATGCTTCTAGGCCCAAAAGTCTGGATGTTACATCACCCAATGGAAGCATGACTAGCCAAGAACAAAGCTAGGGACAAATGTCCCTAAGCTCAGTAGACTAGTAGAGCAAGCAAAAAAAAGAAGAACCTCATAAGTTCTCTCCCTATGACTTCTGGAATCAGTTGTGAACAGAAAGAGGGGCTTCTCCTTACATTGAAATGCCAGGCATTATGTATATTAGAGTATGCTCCTACTGAAAAGTAAAGAAGAGAAAAGAGAAGTTGCATAAGCCCTCTCTCTGTACTGTTCTAAAATAGTTAAAAGACGGTAAGTGCAGTTGGAGGAGTAAGAGAACTCCTAAGGCAGATTGGCTTAGGCAACTAAAGAGACAAATAGGTGGCCTGGGTAATTGACATGAGGCCTAAGAGAATGGTATTTGTCACGACTTACTTCTAAAATGACTTAGAGTTCAATTAGAATCATTTTAGACCACACTGGATAGTCTTGAGCTCAAAAATCTCATTTAGGAAGTTACTTTTCAAAAATTACTGTTCACTGTATTTTTTTAGATTTTAGGTCCAACTTTGAAAAATCATAACTAATTCTAGAAAATCATATAGAGGTGTTCCAAAATTTTGCAGAAGCTCTTTTAATACTCTTTAAGAGAAAAATATCTAATTGGACTTATCTTTGGCCAATTCATACAGTTTAATCAATAAAGATTACTGCTTATTTGGTAAATTTTGGAGCTATCAGATTCTGTGCCTCAACTTTGAAAATTCATATCTCCTTGTGTACACATCTAATTGAGGTGATCTATCTTTCATTTTAATGCTTAAGATGTGTACTATAAGCATGTCAATTTTTGGCTTACTTGGTCCATTTGATAGGTCAAACTGAAGCTCAAATCTAACTGCTCCAAAACCTTTGTTTTATCCCTAACTAACTTTTGCTTTAATTCTTTTTATTTCTCTGGCATGTAAAACTTGGGCTTACTCTTTTCTATTCATTTTCATACATTTTCATTCATTCCATAGTCATTCTACACACATACATTACATCATGGACATTCATAAACATAATTTACAACATAGGAGAATTATACATTGAACATTAACCTCATTCATTAACATCAATAATTCTCCACTTTCTTCTCTTTGCTTCTCATGCCATTATTGCCCATCATTGGTTAACCTAAATGGTTGGTTAGGAAGGGGTGAGGATTAGGAGAATCTCAGTAGCAAATAATGCTATATTAATCATGCTAGAGGGATGCTAATGCACTACACGCAACTTGTTTATTTTCTTGTTAATTAGTGACATATTAACATGCTCAAAGCTAACTTCTTGATGCATGGTCACAGAGACATAATCTACTTATCATGAATAGCAATTATAGTAGCCAAAATATGTCACAATAACATTCAAATAACATGTACATAGAAACACACAAGCATACAACATCAAGCAATGATAATAGGTAAGTTTACTACCTTGTACTCCAAGCTTTCCTCTTGTTTTTCCTTTGATTGCCTTGACTTCCCAACCATAATAGCTTTCGGCCAATATCAGTAAACATCCTCTTGGATGTTTCAAGGTCCTAAACATAAAATTCAAGACCAACTTTCTTGAACTTAACCCTTTTCTCTTAATTTTTGAATTAATATTTTAGCTTAGTAAAAATTGTTCTCTTAGGCTAATCCTACACAATTTTTCCCAAGGAATCTAATTATCTACTTAGATTTATGAAAATCCATTCTCTCCCTATAAATCTCATTTTGGCCTAATAGGGTGTCTTGGAAAACCAAATTTCCATTTTCGAATTTAATGCTTCCAAGCTTCCTTTCTTGGTGTTTCCCTACACCACTTCATTATTTAAACACACTGGAAGTATCAAATTAAATCAAATCCAACTCTAACCTGGCCAAATTGAATCATCCTGAATAGGGGTTGGATTTTCTTTCCAAAACTCACTCAAAACTAATCAAAACCTATCCTTTTCAAGTGTGTAATCTATGCTTTAAACCCTTGATTAACTCCTTCCATAATTTTTGAAAATTTGGCAGCATCTCCGCATGAAAAATGGCCATCCAAAACTACATAAAATCATATATAACTAGCCCACAATAATTAACAAAGAGCTTAAGAGCTTACCTTGGTGATTCCTTAAACTTAGGTAGACTTTCTCTTACTAGCAATAGCTCGTTCTCTCTCTAAATGCAAGAGCAACATAGTCTATCCTATGGTTCCTTGTTTGGCTAAAATGGGAGGGGTCTTGGTGGTTATTTATAAGCCAAGCATTAACTAAATGCCATCAAAGTTCAAAAGAATTACTATACTTAGGTGTCAAGCTAAGCTTCCGTCTTGAATTTCCTCTTTCCTTAGTTTAATTCCAAATGAAATGAATTTTAGAAGTCAAAATCCTCTCCACACCTAGCTTGACAAGTGGCACAATGAGAGCCAAGCGAAATGAGTGTACTTCTTACCCTTTTCAGCACCATTTTGATACTGAATTAACTCCGTCTATTTCTATATCAGTGATTTGAGCTTCCTAATTAATTTTTGTCAAATCCTTAACATTTCCTTATCAATTTTCTCTTTCTAAAGAGCCCTCCTTTACTCCCATAATTAATTTATATCATTAAAAGAAAAGAAAACCAATTTCTTTACTATTTTAGTTTTCTTGCTCGGGTGTTACTTTTTTGGGTCTTTAGGCTCTTTAAAACTTTCCTAATTATTTCATAACCTCTTATAAATCCCATAAGAGTTCCATGAATTTTCTTGGGATTTATCTAGGAGATCATAAGTATTTATTTGGAATTTTTCCAAATAAAACCCCAATTAACATAATTGGACTTTAAATTCCTTTAAGGATTTACTAGGGGTATTTTGGGAATAAAATCACTTGTACAATGTCTCATAATTCTCAAGACACTTTATCCTTATTTTTTCTTAATTTTATAAGGCTCAAAACTAGTTTTCATAATTAATTTTTGACCAACTTTCCTAATTTGTCAATATTCAATAATTAGTGAAAATTCAATAATTATTGCCTTCCATCATAATTTCATCCTTTGAGCCTCGAATACTGTCCAGGGACCTTTTCTCTACCTTACATAATTATTTACCAAATTTTGGGAATTTCTAACATATTTTTTCAAATTTTCATATTTCTTTCCACTACTCTAGCCCTTAAATGTCCAGGGATTTCCTTACCATAGTTGTAAAATTTCTAGATGTGACATTTCTCCTCCCAAATAAATTTTTTCCTCAAAATTTAAAGTATACCTTAAAAGAAAAATTCTGGATATCTTTCCTTTATGTCCTCTTCTATCTCCCATGTTACTTCTTCTGGTGACAGACCTTTTTGGACCACCTAAACCAGCAGAATCTACTTATTCCTCAGCTGCTTAACCTTTCTGTCAATGATCCGCTCTGTTCTAACCTCAAAAGACAAGCTGTCTTGAAGTACAATGTCAACATACTGGGTGACATGTACTGGGTTTAGTTGGTACTTCCTCAATTAGGAGACATGGAAGACATCATGAATTTGGCTCCATTTCAAGGGAAGGGCCAACTTGTAAGCTACTGGTCCTACTTTTAACAGAATCTGGAATGGTCCAACATAGTTTGGACTTGATCCTCATCTTTAGGGATCGACCCACTCCTATAGTTAGAGAAACCTTGAGGAATATATGATCCCTAGCTTTAACTCTAACGGTCTTCTCCCATTGTCAACATAACTCTTAGGTCAGTCCATCTTTTTGAGGATGGTAGACAGTGCTAAATTTGAGAGTCTATTTCTTTCTGTAGAACTCTCCACAAGTTTCATGTGAACATGATTAGGAAAATTGGGATTTTGCTATTAGGATTTCATTGAAATCTCATTCCTTCCCAATAAAATCTAACCTTTTAGGAGCTGAATCATCAAAGGGCAAGCTGCAGATTCAAGGTTAATTATGGTGCCAAACCATAAAAATTTCGTTGGCTTTTGGTTATGTAAATATTATATTGTTTAGTGCTGTAACCCTAACTACACAGTTAACTTTGCATGACGTTTTGACTAGGTTCCCGAACGTATTAAATCATGAAATTTAGTATGATTATAGATCACGTCCTAAGCTTTAATTTGATAGGTAGCATGTTAAAAATGGCCAGCTACACAATTTATAATAATTTTTCAAATTTAAGGTCCAGAATCTGGAAAAAGAATTTCTACCAAAAGGACAGTGGTGACTTTCACAAAAACCTGACACTTTTTCAAATGAAATTGGTTCACAAGTTTATTTTTTCTTGAAAGAGAATTTAAAGAGCTTTTCACATAAATTTGAACCACTTATAACCACTAGGAACTATCATGCTTTGAAGTATTCTAACAAGTTTGACCAATAAAACTTCCTCCCCTCCCATATATATGATTCGGCCAGCACAAGAAAAAGGAGAGAACCATAAATTTTTAACCATACAAACCAAGCTAATAAAGCAAGGCACAACTTAGAACCAAAAACTAACCTTAAACCTTGGATGGATGATCAAAGTTGGTGCCTTTCTTCTTACTTCCACTTGAAACTCTCTTTTTCCCTCTTACTCTCACTTGGCTGAACAAAGGTCTGAAAAATAGGGGAAGGAAGAGCTCTTTAATGAGCAAAATGTCATAACTACCTTCATTAATGAAAATCCAAGTGTCATTACCCCCTTTAATCTTACATTCTCTTTCTTAATTAACTAAATCCAATTGAAATTAATTACCAAAAGTCAAAATCCTCTCCATCTGAGGTGTGACACTTCGCAATTTCAAATTCTCTCCATTATGGGCTTGGCACATGGCTAAATGTGAGCCATTTGAATTGCAAGACTCTAGTCTTCACTTTATCAGTGCACTTTGACTCCGGGTTTAATTTCTTTTCTATAATTACAGTACTTTGGCTTCTGTAATTATTTTCTGTCAGATCCATAATTTATTCTCCTCATTTTTATCTTCCAAAATGCCCTCTTTGCCTCAAAATTAATTTCTCAATAATTAAATAAAAAAGAAAACTAATTTCCTTCTCTTTATTGATTTTTCCACTTTTCAAAGGAATTAGGAAAAATCATGGATATTTGAGGGTCTTCTTTTAATTCCATAATTTCTTATAATTCCTTAGGATATCATAGAAATTTTCTTGGAATTTTATTCTCCTTAAAAATATTTATTTGAAAATTTTCAAATAAAATCCCATAAATTGGCCTAAATTATCCTTAAATTCCTTTGTAATTTTTGTAAGAGTAATTTAGTCATAAAACCAATTATATAATTGCATATAATTCTCAAGGGATATTATCCTTATTTTTTATTAATTTGGTCATAAAACCAATTTTTTATTGATTTTCCATAATTATTTTTGACCAATTTTCCTTAATTAGTCAAATTTTCATAATTGACTTGGAAAATTATAATATTTTCCACCAAAATTCTTCTATTTCTCCTTGTCATTTTTGGACCTTAATTATTTAGGAATATTCCTTATTCTTAATTATCCTATTGTCGGATGTGACATTTCTCCCCCCTAAATAAATTTCATCCTTGAAATTTAAAACATACTTTAATGGAAAAGTTCAGGGTACTTTTCCCTCATCTCAGTCTCCATCTCCTATATTGCTTCTAGACTACTTTGACCAGTGAAATCTGCTTGTTCCTCAGCTGCTTGACCTTTTGATCAATGATTTGCTTTGGTCTAACCTTAAAAGACAGATTGTCTTGGAGTACAATGTCATCATAGCTTATGACATGTGTTGGGTCTGGATGATACTTCTTCAGTTAGGAGACACGGAAGACATCATGAATTTGACTTAAGCTTGGGGGAAGGGCCAACTTGTACGCTACTAGTCCAACTTTGGACAAAATCTGAAACGGTCCAACATACTTTGGACTTAGCTTCTTGGTCTTCAGGGATCGAGCAACTCCCGTTGTTGGTGACACTTTAAGGAAAAAGTGATCACCAACTTCAAACTCTAACAGTCTCCTTCTCGTATCTGCATAACTCTTTTGTCTACTCTGAGCTATTAGAAGTCTTTGCTGAATAGCTTTAATCTATCGAGAAGTCTGATCCACTATATCTGGACCAAAGGTGTTTCTTTCACTAGGCTCTGTCCAACATAAGGGAGATCTACATTTCCTCCCATAGAATGCTTCGTATGGCGCCATTCGAATGCTTGAATGGAAACTGTTATTGTACACGAATTTGGCTAACGGTAAGTATGTATCCCAACTTCCGTTGAAATCCAAAATGCAAGCCCACAACATATCTTCCAACGTCTGAATCGTTCATTCTGTCTGCCCATTTGTCTGGGGATGGTAGGCTGTGTTGAATCTGAGAGTAATGTCCATATCTTTCTGTAAGGTCAACATACTATGAAATTTCACGTAATTGGTTAAACTTTTCTTAGATCTTGTTAAGTTCACTGTCTTCAAAAATCCATATCCTTGCACTAATAGCTTCCTCTTAATGAGAAATTATTTTTCAAATTTTCTCATATTTTATTTTGACCTATAACTCCATCAATTGAATTTTCTCTAAAATAGGTCATTTACCAATAAAAATTTTAGCTTTAAATAATTTAAAGCTAACCTTTGCATTTATAGAGGTTTGAAAATAATTTAAAAATTCATAATAATCCTTCAAATAATTTTTCTAATTTTTTCATAAATTATTGAGGCCCCTAAGTATTTTAAATAATTCAATTTGGCTAATTTTTCTTTAATTAGCCAAAATTCTATGAAAATATAAAAATCTAAAATAAATTATTTTCATCTCATTTTTGTCTTCTAGGTCTCAAATACTGTTATGTACCCTCTATTCTATTTTTTATAATTTTTGGAGAATTTTCTAGAATTTTCAGTCCACATTCCTATCCTATTCAATATTGACCAGATATTCCAAAAATAACAGTCCAGTCCTACTCTGATCTTAGCTCAAAAATTGTGTCATCTCTCTATTGGCTACCTTGCTTAACCCATGGCCTAATTTATATTGCTCATTTTTAGGGTTAAAATTAATAGGATATGACAATGGGCCCATGGTATTGTTTGCAGCACAAGTTAACCAATGCATCTAGCAAGGATACCACACATACATGGTGTTATTCACCACTCAGGTAGAGGAAGATACGAGAATTGAAGAGTTAGAGGTAAGTAAGGGAATTTCCTGAAGTCTTTCCCATGAAAATGACAGGATTACCCCCAAAACAAGAAGTGAAATTCTCCATTGATCTCGTGGTCGGAACGGCACCAATTTCAAAGGCACCTTATAGTAGGGCTGTGCAAAACACCCGGTAGTCTAGGTAACCCAGTCTAGTCTAATAAAAGCATGGTTTAGTCCAACCCAAAAAATGGGGTCCAAACAAAAATTCAAATCAAACCAGACAAGACTTGTAACACCTTATGTTTATACCAAATAACTTATCTTGCAGAAGCATTTGTAATCACTTTTGAAGACTACAAGTTATGAAAAATCAAGTTTGAAAATTTTCATTTATGGGTTACTATTCATTGTCAACCTAAAATATGACAACTTTGAAAATTCATAACTAACTGTAGAAAAATCAAAATGGAGTGATTCCAAGTTCTATGGAAATCTCTTTGGACAAAATTTTGAGGAAAAATAGTTTCTGGATTGATTTCCTTGAAATTCGAGCCCAATTTTCTTTGAAAAAGTTACTGTTCATTTGGTCATTTTCAGATTTTTTACTTTATTTTTGCCTAACTTTGGAAAGGCATAACTTTTTGCTCGGTTATCAGAATCAGGAAAACTACCCCTCATTTTAAAGAGAAAAATAAGATCTCTTTGCTCACCAAATTTCAAAACCTAACTCACTCGTTTACTCAAATGGTCATTGGTCAAACTTTAATCCCTTTTAGTTGACTTTTTACCCCCTTTGGAAGGGTAACTTAACTTAATTGACAATTACCATCAGAGCATACTCTCCTTAGCTATATTAGCTATTTCTAATTATGCTTGGACTATTCTACTCATGCTTGTATACCTCTAGCCTTAATCATACTGTTGGAAATTTAAAGCATGCTTCATATTACATTCCTCCAAATTGAAAGGTTCAAAGCCATATAAGTTACTATGGCTTACTACCTCTTCAAGTAAGAGCCAACTCCTTTCCGTTGCCCTTAGATGTTGAAAGCTCTAGGGTTTGTTTAAATATTGGGGTAAGATTCTTGGGGAATCTTAGTAGCAATTGCATACATTATCAAGGTCACACAATACATTGTAAATCAAGCTACATGCATGCATACTTTAACTTTATGTTCATGCTATGGCAAGGACATATCATCATAAACATTCATGGCACTCAACATAGCATAAGCCAAGGCATAATTTGCATGGAGGCAACATCATATAACATAACATTCTCATCCACCTCATAGCATAACAGGTTAGCTAAACACATAGCCATAATCATACAAAGTAAGGTGACACTCTAACATAATGAATTGCTGATTGAGCTCAAGATATTATTATCTTTTCAACTCATTATCCATGATTTTGTGATACTTTCTGGCTCTTTTTAATGATAATTGTGCTTAATTTAGATTTAGAGTCCTTACTTTAAGATAGTGTCATTTTGAGGATTAAATTGTCATAATTGGTTGTTAATTGGATTCAATTGATTTCTAGGACAATTGATACTTCAATTTGTTGCTTTTTTATTGTAGGACACTAAAGATTGGGGCCAGAATTGGAGAACTCAAGGCAAAAGAAGCAGGAAAGGACCCTCTGCCTAAGTTCGCCGCGGCAAACGTCTTCCTTCGCTGCGGCGAAACTCATCTGTTGAAGCAAGGCTCTCTGCCATGTTTCGCCGCGGCGAACCTCTCGAATCAGCAAATCTCAAACCCGACCATTTCAGGAAATTTTGACCTGCCCAACCCCAAGAACCGACCCATGCACGCAAGTTTCGGGTTAGAAACCCTATTTTGGGTATGATGAGATCAGACTATCACTATTCAGCCTCCACCTACGTCTCTTTCATCTTCTTCTCTCATCTCCACCTTAGAAACCCTAATCCCATTTCCATTTCTTCCATCTGCTGCTGCCATGGCTGAAGAACAATACCTAGTTGGAGTTGATTCAAGAGTTATGAGGAGCTAAGCTTCTCAACTCTTGAATATGGTGGAAGAAGCATGAGTTCAAAGAGCTTCAAAGGGGAGTTAGCTTCATCCATAAGTTCTAGTTCTTTATTTATGAACTTCTAGGTCTTAGGATTTGTAAAATTGGGCTGAACTATTTTGATTATGGTTGTAATCAATTCTGGATGATTATCTTGTGTATTGGATTAGTTAGTGTTGAATTTGAGCTTCAATACATGTGGTTACATGTATGTTTATATGCAACTCTTTTGATACTCTCCTTCTTGCATGGTATTGTTTGATTGTTGAGTTAATCTAGGCTTGCATTAAACCAAGTGCATTAATTAATCTTAATACACACACTAAGTGAGCTTAATAGGATCTTATGAGATGGGTGCCATTGATTAAGATCCTAGACTTAAAGAGTTCTTTAAGGTTTTCTATTTAGAAAACTTGGTGATTTTTACTCCCAAAAATTATTTTGAACTATGATTGCTTCAAAGCCATATTCAAGAGATTACATATCATTAATTTCCACTACATTACTACTATCTTAGAAAAATCCAAAAACATAGTAACTTAGATTTGAATTAATTGCATTTAGTTTTGGCATTTCATTAATTGTTAAAAACCCAAAAACCCCCTTTTTTCATTACTCTGCATAGCATTAGTCTAACCTAGATAACTAACTAAGGCTCCCAAAAGAGAACGACCCGAGTTTGCATTACTGCATAGCTTGGATAAATTTTTGAGCGAGAACCTCTAAGCGAACGATAATTAAGGCTCTCTTTCAAGTGGCGCCGTTGCCGGGGAGCCAAGAAATTGGTTCTCTAGGTTAGCTTGTGCTATTTGATTGAATTTTGAGGTTTTGATCTTTTTGGGTGGCATTTAGGTAGTTTAGTTGCATATTTGTTCATAGTATAGGTTTTCATCTTGCATAGCATCAAAATTTTTGGAAATAGAAACAAATATACTGATTTTCTTGATTTTCAGCATCTCTCACGTTGCATCAGTGGAGTCCAGTATCTGATAAGCATTCTGCTAACCTTCGCCGCGGCCAACCTGTTCTTTTTACTGAGGAAATCCTCTCGGGACACTTTTGCCACGGCCAACCTGTTCTTTCGCCGCGGCCAACTCCTTGCAATCAAATATCTGGTCTCCTCTGCAAACATTCGCCGCGGCCAACCTGTTACTTCGCCGCGGCCAACATTTCTGGAAGTTTTAAAACTTACACTTTGCTTCTTTATCTGTGCATACATACTCATACCCACCCATACATACTCATACTCATCATTACACTTTCATACTCACCCATACACTTGCATTCATCACATTGCATACTTTTATTTGACTTTGTGTGCTGCAAGTCAATTTTGTTACTTTTTCTCTTGTGATACTTATTTTGCATGCCACGAAAAACCAAGCTTGTGCCCTATAACCCGGAGATTGAGAGAAGACTCACAGAGATAAGAAGAGAGAAAAGAGTCGGAGGGACAAGTGAGTTGGTGATTGAGCAAGAGAATATTTCTGTGGAATCTAGCCTATCCAGTAGTGAGAGTGAACCTACTGACCAAGAGATAATGGCTGATTTACCACAAAACCAACCTCATCCTAACCCCAATGCCAACCAAGTAAGGAATGGAGGCAATGGAGGAAATGGTGAACAAGAGAGAGTGGGAGAAAATAATGGGAACCCTAGAAGAAGAACAATTAGGGAAGCCACCACATCTGATGTTAACTTTGACCCATTTACTGCTGCATGTCCAAACTTTGAAGTTAACTTTGAAATTAAAGGTTTATTGATTAACTCTCTCCCAAAATTCCATGGCTTGACAGGGCAAGACCCTTATCTGCATTTACAATCCCTTTCTATGGTCTGTCAGAGCATGAAGCCAGTAGGAGCATCCTTGGATCAAGTGCTGTGGAAAGTTTTTCATTTGTCATTGGAAGGCAAAGCTCGCGAATGGTATATGAGCCTTCCGAGGCATGTGGCTGACGCATACCACAGCTGGGGGAACTTAAGGAAAGCTTTCTTGAGAAATACTTTCCGGCTTCTCGGACTTCTTCCATGAGAAAGGAGATCTATTCAGCTAAACAAGACTACGATGAGTCTCTGTACGACTACTGGAATAGATTTCAAGACTTGCTCTCAAGATGCCCACACCATCAAATTCCTGATGAACAGCTGGTCCAATATTTTTATGATGGATTGAAGAACCAAGAGAAGGGTATGCTAGACGCTGCATCAGGAGGATCTTTGATAGACTCTACTGCTGAAGAAGCCTGGGATTTAATCAAGAAGATGGCCCTGAATCATCAACAGTTCAGTGCAAGAGATACTAGGGCGGTTAATGAATTGGGTACCTCTTCAGTGCACAGTAGGAGAATGGACGCTTTGGAATCAAAAGTCGATTCTTTGGGAAGCCAAGTGACATCTCAATTGTCTTTGATCACTGCTGAATTGAAGAATATGAGTGTGCATCGCCCACCCGCTCCTATGGACATTACAGCACCTAGTTGTGAAACATGTGGATCAGTCATGCATATTTCTAGTGTTTGTCCGGGGCGTTATGAGGAAGTGTCTGCAGTCTTCCAAGGCCGCTCAAATCAAAAGTGGGACCCCTACTCCAACACTTACAATGAAGGATGGAAATCAAACCCTCGATTGGGCTGGAGGAATGATGAGAGTAGACCTCCAAATAGATTTCAGAAGAGTGGAGGAGCTAGTCCATCTTCAAACCAGTTCCAAAACCAATCTCAAGCCTTGGCGGTCCCACCTAAGGATGACACAAATCAACTCCTACAAATATGATGGCTTTAATGAAAGAAGAAAGGGTTGCTAACGCTACTCAGTTCAACTCCTTAGCTTCACTAATTCAACAAGACTCATCCAAGAATGATGCTAGATTTAGTGCTTTGGAAAAGAGAATGGAGCAATGGGAGACTAAATCTGAGAACATTAACTCCTATGTAACTCAGTTGTCTAACAACATGAGTGAACAACAAGCCAGGAGCAGTGGCACAATCCCCTCCAACACGGTTATCAATCCTAAGGGCTTGAATGCTATCACCCTTAGGAGTGGGAAGCAAGTGAAATTCAGAGAAGAGGAGGATGAAGTGATAGAAGAAGAAATTTTGTGTGATGAGCAGCCACAAGAATCTTCAAAAGTGAAGCAATCTGAAAGCTCAAAGGAGAAGAGGTTGAAGCTGAAAGAAGCCTCAAAACAACATGATGGCAAGGGGACAAATGTGGAATCTGAGCCAAGCAATCATGGAGCCTCAAGCAAGGAAGGTAAGGAGGTAAACATCAATGAACTACCTTTTCCTAATGCTTATTTGAAAAATGTGAAAATGGGTAAGGAGAGGCAAGATCATGAGTTGCTTGAGACATTTAGGAAAGTAGAAGTAAATATACCCTTGCTTGACCTGATTAAAAAGATTCCAAAGTATGCTAAGGTCTTGAAAGATTTATGTACTCAAAAGAGGAGATTTAAACCTAATGAAAGAGTCCAATTACCCTCTAATGTGTCTGCTTTGTTTAAACCCCAAATTCCTGTCAAGTGTCAAGACCCTGGATCTTTCACTATCCCTTGCACCATAGGAAAAGTTACTATAGGGGGAGCCCTGTTAGATCTAGGTGCAGCCATTAATGTCATGCCTAAGTCCGTATACACCTCTCTAGGAGTCAAGACTCTTAAGTCTACCACTGTTGTGCTCCAACTAGCTGATAGGACTATTAGGTATCCTGAGGGCATTATTGAAGATATTTTAGTCCAAGTTAAGGGATTGGTGTTTCCTGCTGATTTTTATGTGCTTGACATGTCTTCTGAACGTGTGAATGATGCTACACTCATCCTTGGTCGACCTTTCTTAAGGACTGCTAATACCATGATTAGCATGAAAGAAGGCACCATCACTATGGAGGTGGGTGATAATAAAGTTTCTTTTAACATGTATGAAGCAATGAAACATCCTTATGAGGACTATTCACTTTTGGGGGTTAACATGATAGACATTGCTGTTGAGGATGCATGCACTGAAGTTGAATTGAAAAACGACTCTTTCTATTCTGATATTTATACTGATGAATCTAATGATGAGGATGAATCCATTTCTTCTTTTTCATCTCTTTATTCTACACCTTCTTCTTGCTCATGTGGTGGACAAGTTACATGCCTCGATTGCACTGTGTTTAATGTATGCTTTCCATTCCACATGCATTTTCTGTTTCCTCCCTTGACTCCAAAGTAGACTTTGATTCCTCTGTTATCAATGATAATTCCCTTGGGGAAAGGTTTTCTGTTGCTATTTCAGATCTGGAGGAAGAAGTTATGGAGAAGTATCTCTCCAAGGCAGTTGCTGTAGATCAACTAGAAGTTGGTTCAACGCTTGGAGAGGAAGCTATCTGCAAGGTTGAGGAACTCTCACTGGTTGAAGAAAAGGGGAGTAATCTTTTCTCTCTTGAACTTCATAATTTGATTCCCTCTATTGTGCAACCACCCACTCTTGAGTTGAAACCCCTACCCCCTACTGTGAAATATGCTTTTCTAGAGTCTGATGAGCGATTACCGGTCATTATAGCTAACTCCCTGTCTAAGGTTGAGGAAGAAAGACTCCTTACTGTTTTGAGAGAGCATAAGAGGGCTATTGGGTGGACTTTAGCGGACATTCCTGGAATTAGTCCAGCCATTTGCACACATAGAATCTTGCTTAGTGAAGGTTCAAAATCAGTGAGACAACCCCAGAGAAGACTAAACCCCCTGATTCTTGATGTGGTTAAGAAGGAAATTACCAAACTTCTAAGTGCTGGGATCATCTATCCCATATCTGATAGTGAGTGGGTTAGTCCAATACATGTAGTGCCTAAAAAGAGTGGGGTTACTGTTGTTAGAAATGATAGGGATGAGCTTATTCCTACAAGAGTGCAGAATTCCTGGCGTGTGTGCATAGATTATAGAAAACTCAATGATGCCACACGGAAAGATCATTTCCCTCTTCCTTTCATAGACCAGATGCTTGAGAGACTTGCAGGCAAATCTCATTACTGTTTTCTAGATGGTTTCTCTGGGTACTTTCAAGTACCTATTGCACCGAGGACCAAGATAAAACCACTTTCACATGCCCTTTTGGTACCTTCGCCTATCGTAGGATGCCTTTTGGGTTATGTAATGCTCCAGGGACTTTCCAACGTTGTATGATGGCTATATTCTGTGAATTTTTAGAGGAATGTATGGAAGTCTTTATGGATGATTTTACTGTTTATGGTGGTTCTTTTGATGATTGTCTTGCTAGTCTTGAAAAGGTTTTAAAAAGATGCATTGAAAAGAATTTGATTTTAAACTTTGAAAAGTGTCATTTTATGGTCAATGAAGGGATAGTTCTAGGACATTTGATTTCTAAAAAGGGAATTGAAGTTGATAAAGCTAAGATTGAGGTTATATCTTCTTTGCCTTATCCTGCTTGTGTTAAAGATATTAGATCATTTTTGGGTCATGCGGGATTCTATAGGCGGTTTATAAAAGATTTTAGCAAGATTGCTTTACCTCTCTCAAAGCTTTTACAAAAAGATGTGAAATTTGATTTTGATGATTCTTGTAGAGTTGCTTTTATGATTTAAAGTCTAAACTCATTTCTCCTCCTATTCTTGTTGCACCTAACTGGACTTTGCCCTTTGAGATTTCATGTGACGCTTCTAATTTTGCTGTAGGAGCTATGTTAGGCAGAGGGAGGAGAAGCTCTCAAGAGTCATTGCTATGCTTCGAAAACACTGGATGCAGCTCAAGTCAATTACAACAACAGAAAAAGAGCTATTTGCAGTTGTTTTCGCTTTAGAGAAGTTTAGACCTTACTTGTTAAACTCTCATGTGACTGTTTTCACTGATCATGCAGCTGTTCGCTATCTTCTCAAGAAACCACAATCGAAGCCAAGATTGATTAGGTGGACATTACTTCTTCAGGAATTTGACATTGAAATCAAGGATCGAGCAGGGGCTGAGAACCATGTAGCCGATCACTTAAGTAGGCTACCGGATGATACACGGGGAGTAGACTCTTCTGAACTCACCTGTGATTCCTTTCCTGATTCAGTATTATGTGCTTTAGCTGTTAAAGAGCCTTGGTATGCGCATATTGTTAATTATCTTATAACTGGACTCACCCCTCCTTTCATGTCTAAATTTCAGGCACAAAAACTTCGAAGCGAATCGAGACACTACATCTGGGATGCCCCTCACTTATGGCGGATATGTAGTGACCAAGTTATAAGAAAGTGTGTGCCTAGTGAAGAGTTTGAGTCTATCATTGCAGCTTGCCATTCAATGGTTTGTGGTGGTCATTTCAGTGCAAGGAGAACATCTAGGAAAATTCTAGATTCTGGTTTTTATTGGCCAACCCTTTTTAAAGATTCTTATGATTTTTGTCGGTCCTGTGACAAATGTCAACGTTTTGGGGGGTTAGGTAAAAGACATGAAATGCCTCAACAACCTTTACTGTTTTGTGAAATTTTTGATGTTTGGGGAATTGATTTCATGGGTCCCTTTCCTCCGTCCTTTGGTTTTATATACATTCTTCTAGCTGTTGATTATGTTTCCAAATGGATAGAGGCTGTACCTACTAGAAAAGATGATGCCCAAGCGGTTTCTAAGTTTCTTAAGTCCAACATTTTCTGTAGGTTTGGGATTCCAAGGGCTGTGGTGAATGATAGAGGTACCCATTTTTGTAATAAGGTGGTAGATAACTTGTTTTCTAAATTTGGTGTCACCCACAAAGTCTCCACTGCATATCACCCCCAAACCAATGGCCAAGCTGAAGTGTCCAATCGAGAAGTGAAACAAGTCCTGGAGAAGATAGTCAAACCATCCAAGAAAGATTGGAGCCTAAGATTAGAGGAAGCATTGTGGGCCTACAGAACTGCCTATAAGTCGCCAATTGGAATGTCTCCTTATCGCTTAGTCTTTGGCAAAGCATGCCATCTACCAGTAGAGTTGGAGCATAAGGCATATTGGGCAGTCAAACAATGCAACATGGATTTGCAATCTTCTGGGGTAGAGAGGAAGTTGCAGCTGCAAGAGCTAGAGGAGCTGAGATTGGAGGCTTATGAGAGCTCTAGACTTTACAAGGAGAAGACAAAATTGGTGCATGATAAGGGTCTCCTACGGAAGAACTTCAAGGTGGGAGACAAGGTACTGATGTTTAAGGCCAGATTCACATTTAAGCAAGGAAAGTTCAATACCCGTTGGGATGGGCCTTACACAGTCACAAAGGTGCATAATTTTGGAATGGTGGAGCTTCTCAATGAGGAAACTGGAGCAAACTTTAAAGTTAATGGCCATCAGTTGAAGCTCTACCATGAGAACCAAAAACCCCCTTAGCTCCCTGGTAGTTTCTTTCCTTCACTCATTTACATGCTTTTGCTTAATTATTAATCTTGTTATGTTTCGTGCATTGTATGTTGAATGAGTGTGGGGGAGAAACCCTTTTCAGTAGGAAAGTAGCGTAGTTATAGTTAAATTCAATAAAAACCCCTGGAAGTTTTGATCTCTATCCTATCTTATTTTGTGCTTGATTGGTGCTTGTAATGAATTATCTGATTTAATTTGATTTGGGAAGTTCTTATGTGGTAAACTGCTTAATCATGGATTTCTTAAGCACCTTATGATCTCTTGTTGCACTTTAAAGTTTTTGAAGTATCCAGCCTCATCTGTTGTTTGGTGTTGTGTTTCTCTGATGTTTAAGTGTTTTATGTTTCGTTCTGTGCTTTCTGTGACCGTTCGCCGCGGCCAACTTATGTTTCGCCGCGGCGAAATTCACCAGTCTCTGCGTATGTTGCTCTCGGGATTGTTTCGTTGCGGCGAAACGTCCTTCTTCCTATTGCTTTTCTTCTCGGGCATAGTTCGCCGCGGCGAACGTGCCGTTTCTGCGGTGAGCCGTTTCGATTTTTGCTGATTTTTCGAGTGGTTTTCCCATTTTGCCCCCGGTCTGAGTCACCCAACCTCCTTCCCTTCAACCCATTTCCATCTTTTCGCCCCCCCACTCCATTAAACCCTATTACATTTCATTAATCAGCTTCCCACTCCTTTAGTTTCAAACCCGTCAGCCCCCTTCGCTCCCTACCTTCAGAAACTGCCGCTCGCTCTTCTTCTGCAGCCCTCGGTTCTCCTTCTTCCCTTCCGGTCAGCGCCCCTCCCTCCTTCTCTACCTCTAACCAGTCGCCTATCCTCATCTTTTCTCTTCTCCATTCTTTCAGTTTTCGGTCTCTCTCACCTTCTCCCTGTGCGTGCCGATTTCCTCGGCCCCCTTTTGGTATGTTTTCTTTTCCCTTGTTCTTTCTTTTAGTTTAGTGTTGTTTAGTGGTTTATTAGTTTATTTGTTCTGGTTTTGTGCTGTTGGGGTGGGTTATTTTGTAGTTAGATAGTAGTTACGTAGCCTGTAGGTTATCTAATGATTCATAGTGCATTGTGTTTTTCTTTAATATTTATACTTAATTTTGAAAATTTTTAGTCCTCTGAAAACCTATGAATCATTAACTAACCATTTGCTACTGTTTAGGTTGATTTTGGTTATTTCTGGGTAGTATAGGTTGTGGTTGTTTGTGTTGTGTTTAGTGTTCTTATTGTTTGTTGCTTCAGGAAAATGCCTCGCACCAAAAACCCTGAACCCTTACCCGTGTCTGATTCTGACTCTGACTCTGAGGGACCCGTATCTTATGATGACATCTATAAGTAGTGGACAAGCGCCCCCTCCTTAGGGAGAGACCCTTTCCCCTTGAACCATCCGACCATCCCTTTGTCCAAAGACTCCAGGAATCCCAAATGCTTGAATTGGTTCGCCCACGAGCAATGGGTAATGATGTCTTCGTCCGCCACTTTTATACCTACGCCCGCCTTCATGGCATGCTATCCATTCCCTTCCGTGACCACCTTGTGAATTATTCTTTCACTGTTTATAACATAGCCAACCACTACCGGCTTCCTGAAGTCCGTCATTCCCAATACTCTCATTATCGCGATAATTATCCTTATGATGAAATTGTCCAGACCCTATGCCGGGATGGTGCCACTTGGCATCGTCCCCGCACTGCTGAGCTGTACTTGAAACGTTCTGATTTTCGGCCTGAGGCGAGGCCGTGGCTACACCTAGTCTGCAATAACATCTTGCCCACTTCCCATCTCCAGAACCTCCCTAAACGCCAAGCCCTTATTGTTTTTCTCCTCATGACCGGAAAATCTTTCAATGTAGCTGAAATTATCCAATCCGCCCTCCACGATTCCGTCATTACCAAAAAAGTCACCAATAGCATCATCTTTCCCCACCTTGTCTCTGATATTTTCCGCAAGTGCGGAGTTCCTTCATTTAATGATGACAGCTACTTCGAACCTGCACCTTTATTCCGGTATGAGCGCCTTAAACAGCCCACCATTGCACCCCACCCTCCTATCCATCCGGTTTACGATGTTAGTGCAGGCCAGGCAGCTGCTGAGCCAGCCGAGAAAGGCCAAGATGTTCCTGAGCCTCCCCAGCCAGTCACCTTAGACACGCTTGCAGATGACATTGACGAGCTGTCTGAGGAAGTTCACCAGATACGCGTTACACTCCTTCAGGAGATTAAGCGGCAAAAGGACCGTGATGCAATGTATGAGCGAGAACGTCGCTACTGCCGCCGTATTGATGCTTTGATCGTGGATCGATTGAACTTTGCTTTACCAACTGAGGAGGAGGAGCCACAGAGCCGTATGGGTATGGACGGAGCAAGCACATCGGGTGCAGGACCGTCAGGATCCAGAGCAGATGATCCTGGGCAGCAGTTTTAGTTTTTCGTTTTTGTGTTTCTGTTGCTTTTTCTTGTTTCGGTTGTTCTGGTTGTTTTGTTGTTCTGAGGCTGGATAGTTTCTTAACCTTTATTGTGCCTCGTTAGTTTTTAAACTTGTTCACATGGATGATTTCTGATTAGTTTGCTATAATCTTTGTTCTATTTTCACCCCTGCGTTTCCTTGCTCATATTTGCTGCCCCTAATTCCCATTGTTCACAAATTGAGGACAATGTTGTGTTTAAGTGTGGGGGAGGTCTATATTGTGGATTTTAGCAAATGCTTCTCGTGCATCCATGCATTTTGGTGATTTTGAGGTGTTTTTGAACTGTTAGATTGGTGTAATTGTGAATATTTTGAGTTTAGTTGCTGAAGAGTTGAAATTGCACAGGAATTTTCGCTTTCTGCTAACCTTCGCCGCGGCCAACTTCTTCTTTCGCCGCAGCGAAGCTTCCTCTTTCACGAGTAATAAGTCATTCGGCCATACTTCGCCGCGGCCAACTTATGTTTCGCCGCGGCGAAACAGGGCCCTTCTACAGAGTTGGCTCTCTGCGAGCCTTCGCCGCGGCGACCCCCTTGTTTAGCCGCGGCGATCACCTTTCTTTAAAAAAAAAATCAAATAATTAATTCTTTGCAATTTCAACTGGTTTTCAGACATTCTTCCTAGCTTAGATTCTTCATACTCCTGCATCTCTTTTAAATTTATTAGAAAAGTTCAAATTGTACTAGTGCTTTTAGAAAATTTTCCATGCTTTTAAATGAGGGATGAACTTAGACTAGTTATTCTCTTGTTTTTGACAGATAGTAAATGATGATGTGCTTTGAAATTATGACTATGTGGTTGTTAACTCTTGAGATTGACTAATTGAGATTTGAGCCTTGTTGGAAGGGTTTTTGGACCTAAAGTTATTAAATTGAGTGAATCTGCTTATTTCATATTTCTCTAGAACTTGTTTTAATTCTTAATCGAAGCTTAGCGAATCAATTTTTGTAAAAATGATAGAGGCATTCGATTTCATACCCGCATTTCCCAAACACAAACCCAATCATTTTACCATTGCAAGCCCCTTTGAGCCTTCATCTTGAGTACATGCATGCAATATTTTTGTTTAAAAAAAAAAAAAAGAGAAGTTGCTCCATACGAAAAAAAAAGAGAAAAGAAAGGGATAAAGATATTAAAAAAATAAAAAAATAAAATAAAAATAAAAATAAAAATAAGTAGCTTCTCTCACAGTTTTTATTTAGATTAATTCTGTCTTAATAATTTGTATGTTTGTACTCATTTTCATGTTTCATTCTCATTTCATTCATTCCGTCTGACCCCCATTCCAAATTTTGACCCCTAAAAGTCCTCTTGATTTGCAAAGTTGTTTCTCATGGTGGAGAGGTAGAATTATTACAAGCCTATGGTAGAAATTGGATTGAGTAGACTTGGAGTGAAATAACCCTAAAGACAAGTGAGTTAAGAGTGAAACACTTATCCGTGAGATGGATCTTTCTTAATCAATCTTTTAAGTTAACTATCCATTGTGCTCATTTTCTTAGCATATCCTTGTTTACTGATGTCAACTCTGTGAGAATCTCTTACTAATCTTCTACTTTCATCTTTAAGCATGGTAGTGTTTCTCTTTGTGCTAGTGTCACTTTGAATTATTCGTGAGCTTTGTCTAGGAGTACAAAGGTTTAAGTATGGGGGAATTTGATTAAGCTCAAGATATTATTATCTTTTCAACTCATTATCCATGATTTTGTGATACTTTCTGGCTCTTTTTAATGATAATTGTGCTTAATTTAGATTTAGAGTCCTTACTTTAAGATAGTGTCATTTTGAGGATTAAATTGTCATAATTGGTTGTTAATTGGATTCAATTGATTTCTAGGACAATTGATACTTCAATTTGTTGCTTTTTTATTGTAGGACACTAAAGATTGGGGCCAGAATTGGAGAACTCAAGGCAAAAGAAGCAGGAAAGGACCCTCTGCCTAAGTTCGCCGCGGCAAACGTCTTCCTTCGCCGCGGCGAAACTCATCTGTTGAAGCAAGGCTCTCTGCCATGTTTCGCCGCGGCGAACCTATTCTTCGCCGCGACGAACCTCTCGAATCAGCAAATCTCAGACCCGACCATTTCGAGAAATTTTGACCTGCCCAACCCCAAGAACTGACCCATGCACGCAAGTTTCAGGTTAGAAACCCTATTTTGGGTATGATGAGATCAGACTATCACTATTCAGCCTCCACCTACATCTCTTTCATCTTCTTCTCTCATCTCCACCTCAGAAACCCTAATCCCATTTCCATTTCTTCCATCTGCTGCTGCCATGGCTGAAGAACAATACCTAGTTGGAGTTGATTCAAGAGTTATGAGGAGCTAAGCTTCTCAACTCTTGAATATGGTGGAAGAAGCATGAGTTCAAAGAGCTTTAAAGGGGAGTTAGCTTCATCCATAAGTTCTAGTACTTTATTTATGAACTTCTAGGTCTTAGGATTTGTAAAATTGGGCTGAACTATTTTGATTATGGTTGTAATCAATTCTGGATGATTATCTTGTGTATTGGATTAGTTAGTGTTGAATTTGAGCTTCAATACATGTGGTTACATGTATGTTTATATGCAACTCTTTTGATACTCTCCTTCTTGCATGGTATTGTTTGATTGTTGAGTTAATCTAGGCTTGCATTAAACCAAGTGCATTAATTAATCTTAATACACACACTAAGTGAGCTTAATAGGATCTTATGAGATGGGTGCCATTGATTAAGATCCTAGACTTAAAGAGTTCTTTAAGGTTTTCTATTTAGAAAACTTGGTGATTTTTACTCCCAAAAATTATTTTGAACTATGATTGCTTCAAAGCCATATTCAAGAGATTACATATCATTAATTTCCACTACATTACTACTATCTTAGAAAAATCCAAAAACATAGTAACTTAGATTTGAATTAATTGCATTTAGTTTTGACATTTCATTAATTGTTAAAAACCCAAAAACCCCCTTTTTTCATTACTCTGCATAGCATTAGTCTAACCTAGATAACTAACTAAGGCTCCCAAAAGAGAACGACCCGAGTTTGCATTACTGCATAGCTTGGATAAATTTTTGAGTGAGAACCTCTAAGCGAACGATAATTAAGGCTCTCTTTCAATTGCAAAAGCTACCTTGAATGCTTTCCTTCCTTTTGAACTCTTTCCTCTTGACTAGATCTTTGCCCTTTTGTTGTGTATAGCCTATTAGGCAACCAATGACACAACATTAAGTATCATTGCAACTTCACAACTTAACATAACCCCTTAAACCCCTTTTTCTTGGTTTTTAGGGTTTATTTTTCTAGCTTTGATTCTTGAACTTTCTTGGGCTTTTCCTACATAATTTTTCATGTAAAATCCATTTACCATATTATTTTTATGAAAATCCAATCCCTTCCCATTGAACTTGACTTGGCCGAACCATGTATATAATTATAGGAAAAGGATTTTCAACAAAACTAACATGTAATCACCTAATCCTTAACCTTTAACCATTCTTAATCCTAATCATACTTCATCTAAACCATTTCTTATTATTTTGATAAAATTTGGGTAGCACTTCCCCTTAGAAAAATGACTTCCCATCATCATTAAAATAGCCTAAAACTAACATACCATCATTATAACTTGAAATAGAATAGTTTTAGAAGCTTACCTTGCTTCCAAATGGCTTTCTCTCACTAGAATTCTTCTCTTTTCTCTCTCTACATGAAAATTTGCAAGAGGTTTCCTACTTGAAAGGTCTTGCATGAAATGAAAGGTATTTATAGGCTTCATATTTCACTAATTCCACATATGCCCTTCTTGCATAAGACTTAATCTTAGCCCTCCAATTTTTACCTCTTTCCACATGTACAAATCTTAGGCTATGTAGCTTAGTATGTTGACACTTGGATGATGAGTCATTAGGGCTTATGTCATCTCTTCTTATCCATTAAATTAATTAGGCCTTAATCAAGGTTAACTCTCTTAATTCTTTGATTAACTTAGCTAATTGCCCTTCTAGAAACTTTTAACTTTTCAAAGTTAGATGGTTAAATCCTAGCCATCTAATGAACTATGTTTGCCATGTGTCAAGATCTTATGGAAGATGGCTTAAACCTTAATCATCTTACTTATCCCTAATTAGATTTTAATCTAATTTTATTTATTATTTTATTTTTATTTTTATTTTTATTTTTATTTTCTTTTTCCCTTTCTTGGCCAATTTGGGCGTGACATGTGTCCTTGGTAATCTGTAGGAAATTTTATCACCCTTGTTGTCCTGACAGTCCACTGAGTCTTAATACAATACTGGTTTATTTTATCTGATAGCCGAAAAATTCTAGTATCTTAAAATTCTTATATCAGCTTACCATTAATTATATCTCAATAAAGGGAACATCCTTGATTAATTTCATAATTTTTCTCCCTGTATAACTCCTTAAATTGTTGTTTCTATAAAAACAGACAATCTACCGATATTAATTTAGCTTTAAATTCAATTAAAGCTAACCTTCTCATCATTTAGGGTTGGAATTAATTTTATAAATTTTCATAATTTCTAAATGAATTTCCTTTAAATTTTCATAATTTTCTGAGATCTCTAGATATTTTTAATAATTAATATTGGCTAATTTTTCTTAATTTAGCCAGAATATTAATAATTAAAATAATTTTTTTCATAAATTATTTTCAACCCATATTTACTTTCTAGACTTCAAATACTGTTCTATGGCATTAATTCTATTTTCCATAATTTACTGGAAATTTTTTAGGATTTCTAGACACTAACTACGATAATGCCCTTTGTGGACCAATCATTTTAAAAATGACAATTTGGTCCTTTTTTAGTTCTCACTTCAGTTGTTGTGCTGTTTATCTATCTTTTATCTCACCTGGCCTAGGTCAACCCTAAATCTTTCATTAATCATACTAAAGATATGAGGGTATGACATATTTCCTTATTTCTAGGTTAGAAATTTTAGGATGTTACGAGATTGGACCGGTTATTGGGTCAGACCAGGTTTTGGGCTAACTCTACAGACCAAATAGTCCGATTTGGTCTGGCCTGAGGTATAATTATATTTTTTAAAAAATTATTTTATTCATATCTAATGTTTTTTCCATTTTCCCATGCGTCCTCTTCTTTCCTTCATCATTTTCTCTTTTCCCATACCTCCCTTTTCTTCCCCCCATCATTTTCTTTTCCCTTTTTTTTAATTCCCGTGCGTCCCTCTTCTTTCCTCTACCATTGCTCTTTCCCCCACTTTCTCACTTTCCCGATCCTTATGCTTCCCTCTCCTTTCCTCCACCATTTTCCATTTCTCCCCTTTGGCTTTCTATTCTCACCTCCTTAGTGGCATGACTTGGTTGCTCTATTTCTCTTTTTTAGCCTTCTCACCTCTCATTTAATCACAACCTCTCAGATCTATCATTTATTATCTTGGAGGAGGAAGGAGAAGAAGAAAACACCATGATTTTTTCAATGCTGAGGTTGCTTGGACTTGCCTTTGTTTATAGAATAAATCCCTACTGCCGTCATCATCTAAAAGCCCAACAATGTTGTTGCCGTCCTCTTCTCTGCTTCTCCCTTATCTATGTTGTTTCTTTGGTTTTTTCCCCTAATTTTTCTACATTGTCACTGTTACCTCTTCTTTTTATTTTTATGCATAAATGAGATTCATTAAACCTCGAGTTTGAGAGGTAGAAAAGTTAAACCAAGTTGCAATCTTGGGCCTCGTAAAACTAAAAGTAAACAAAAAAAAAGAAATTAAGGGTAAGGAACCATAAGGAACAAGCACGCCCTTACTGAATTGATGATTTAAGGTAGAGGATTTAACGAATTCTACCTTTCAAACTACATATGGCCATTACAAGTTTCTGGTGATGCCATTCAGTCTAAGCAACACCCCAGTGATTTTCATGGACTACATGAATAGGATCTTCTAACCATGCTAGGACTAATTTGTGGTAGTCTTTATCGATGACGTTCTTATCTACTCCAAGAATGAAGAAGAACATAGAGATTACCATCAAATTGCTCTAAAAATACTAAAGGACCATAAGCTTTATGCCACGCTAAGTAAATACAAATTCTGGCTTAAAAAAGTAAGTTTTCTAGGTCACATGGTGTAGACAAAAGGAGTAGCCATTACTTCTAGTAAGGTGGATACAATATTAAAGTAGGAGGCACCTAATTCTGTATCTAAGGTTAGAAGTTTCATAGGGTTAGCTAGGTATTATCACAAGTTCATTAGAGGGTTCTCACATATTGTGATAGCCCTAACTAAATTGACCAAGAAAAATCAACCATTTGCATGGACTGGTCAATATGAAACAACGTTGCTAAAGCTAAAAAGCTAATTGAATACCACCCATGTACTTACCATCCCCGATCCTAAAGTACCCTACACCTTGCATGTTGATGTATCATTGAAGGGTTGG
The DNA here is from genome assembly GCF_004799145.2 of Neltuma alba. Taxonomy (NCBI): domain Eukaryota; kingdom Viridiplantae; phylum Streptophyta; class Magnoliopsida; order Fabales; family Fabaceae; genus Neltuma; species Neltuma alba. The sequence goes on from NW_021635387.1 coordinate 296,123, forward strand.
GGATGCATACTCATACAGGAAGCAAAGGTGGTAGCATACACCTCAATATGGTTAAGACCTCACGAGGAGAACTATCTCATGCATGACTTAGAGCTGGCTGCCATCATCTTTACAGTAAAAATTTGGAGACATTATCTGTTTAGCTCTCAATTTGAAGTATTCAACGATCACAAAAGTCTAAAATATTTAATAGACCAAAAAGAACTAAACAATAGGCAATAAAGGGGGATAGAATTCTTGAAGGACCATGATTTTGAGTTGAAATATCACTCTAAAAAGGAAAATGTTGTTGCAAATGCCTTGAGCAAGAAAGTGATCCAAGTTGATAAGTCTCATATTTTACCTACATTTCCTAGTCCAAACTTATGCTTTTGAAGCTTTTAATTGTGTAATTTGGGTTAAGTTAGAGGTTTTTGTGCATCAAGGGTATAAGAGTTAATTATGTGTTTTTGTATCGTAATTCTTAGGTTTTATTCATTCATTGGCTCTTATGTATCTTATTTACTCTAGATTAGATGATTAAGAGTTTAATTTGACCATTATATGTGATTAAAGATTGAAGATATCAAGGAAGGTATGATTCTATCTCAAGCTCTGCGGCATACTTGAATTTGCACTGCGGCAAACGTGCCTAATAACGAGCACAGTTTATTAATTCAAATGATGTAGTTTTGGCATGTGCCGCAATGAATATCACAGAGCATCGCAGTGAAAGGATAAAAATTTGCATTTAAACTCCAGAACATGAGCCAGAAATGAGACTTCCTCATTTTATCATTTCAGCTCAATTTCTCCACCCATAAACCTCTCAACTTTGTCTCTCTTCACTTCTCTACCCTTATCCATCATCAATTCATTATTTCCACTCAATTTCTTCTATTTTTCACTGATTATTCTCCTCTATTCTTCCTTTGATCATTACTGCCATGGCCATGGAGATTGTTGAGCTTTGTGAAGCTGTGGTTTCAGTCATAAGAGGCTAGATCATGATTCCTTGATGTCCCATGAAGCTAATTTGACTTCCTAAAGCTATATTAAGAGTTTCTTCTACATTATTCTTAGTTTCCCTCTCTACGTTCATAGATTGTAATTTCTAAGGTTTAGATTTGTGATTTATGATTGTATAGAGATATAATTCAGTTGATTTACATTGAAGCTGAGATTTAGATTGTATTTTGTGCTTTAATTGATTGATTAGATTGGTATTTCCTTTTGTTATATTAATTCTTTCAATTCAAGTATTTGAATCTCTTGATTAATTAGTTAGGATTCTAGCATTGTTAATTAAGAGAATAGAGTACCTCTCGTAGAGCATAATTCATGTTAGGCATTAAGATGAGTTTGATGAGTTAGGGTCCTAACTCATTGAATTCATTGTTTGGAGAAGGTCTTCACAAACCGAGCCTAATAAAGGATTTGGAATTCAATTAAAGAGAAACTAGCTAGGATGATTGGTGGATTTGGCCATCAAGGATAGTCCATACATTGCATTTATCTTCACTCACCAAGTATAAAAACCATAAAAAGTTTAGATAATTTTCCTTTAGCCATTGATAAAGTCACTACTTGCATAATTACTTCACACATTATACTTGGTTAATTTTATATTTGTGCTCAGATTACTAGGACATCTATAGGTTCCTCAAGAGTTCGACATCTAGGTTACTGCCACTATATTGTATTTAGCTTAGTTTTATTTGTTAGTTAAGTGACATGGCTTATCAATGTTTTTCATTCAAGACTGTATGAGCACCACTGGCTGGATAGATTAAGGGATTTAGGGGTATTAAAAAAAAAAGGTAACCACTTTAAGAGCCACACAAATCAAAAACTGGGAAGATATCCGTACCGCTCAACTAAAAGATGAGTATCTGGTAAGAATAAGGAGTGAAGTAGAAGAAGGGTAGCTAGTAAATTCGAAATTGACAAGGATAGTTTCGTAGGATATCGTGATAGGTTTGCATTCCTAACGATGAAAAATCAAATAAGTGTATTCTTAAGAAGCCGTACCACAATAAGTATACCATCCATCCAAGAGCAATAAGATGTATCATGATTTGAAACAATCCTTTTGGTGGTCAAGTATGAAGAGAGAAGTAATGAAATTTGTGGGTAGATGCTTAACGTGTCAAAAGGTGAAGATTGAACAGCAAAAACTACTAGGGTTACTTTAGAACCTTAACATACTATAACGGAAATGGAAGAACGTCTCCATAGACTTCGTTACGTGATTACTTAAGACAAAGGCTGATTATGATACCAACTGGGTGATTACGGATCAATTGACAAAAACCGCCTACTTCTTACCAATCAAAGAGGGTTAGGAACCAGAGAAACTAGCCTAAGTGTACATTATTGAGATTATCAAGCGGCACATAGTGCCAAAAGATATCATGTCGGATTGGGATTAGCAAGTCACGTCAAACTTCTGGAAGTCACTACATAAGGCCTTGGGTACTCAATTAAAGTTTAGTTAAACATACCATCCCCCCAAACTAAGAGCTTGTGTGATCGAGAGGAAGAGGAGTTAGGACGACTACCTAGAATTAGCAGTTCATCTATAATAACATTTATCACTACTGTATTTAAGTGGCATCATTTGAAGCCTACTAAGGATGCAAGAGTAGAACCCCTTTGTGTTAGACTGTTTGGTCTAGATATAGAAGATGAATCCACTCAGAACATCAAGGTAATTAAACAAAAACTTTCAACAATGTAGAGTCGATAGAACAGCTATGCTGATCTTCCCAAATGACCTTTAGAATTGAAGGTGGGGGCCATGTGTTTCAGAAGGTCTCACCTACCACATGCATCAGGAGATCCATCAAAGCCAGGAAGCTGACTCTTTATTTCATTGGGCCATTTGAGGTCTTAGACCGAGTTGGACTTGTGGCTTATCGAATAGTACCACCCCCCATTTGTCCAATCTCCACGCATCTTTCACGTGTCCCAGTTAAAAAGGTACCAATCAAACCCATCCCATATCATTAAGCTTCAAGAAGTAAAATTGCGAGAAAATCTAAACTTTAAGGCAAAACCAGAATGGATCCTAGATGTGAAAGACAAGCAACTTAGGAACAAGACAGTTTGCCTACTCAAGATCTTCTAGAAGGGCATGTCACTAGGCAACGCCATATGGGAAACAAAAGATCAATGCGACATGATTTTCTTAGCTTTTTACTCAAAGGTACAAACTTTAACTCTCTTACTGCCTTGATGTTTGAATTTTGGGGTGCAAAATTTCTATTAGGTGTGGGGAATTGTAACATCTTGCTTTAGATCTCTTTTCTCTCTCTCCCTTTTTTTTGCACAATTAGCCATAGTGAAGCTCCCTAAACACAGTGCTTCACTTAAGGATTTCATCAAGGTGAAAGTCATAGTTGTCACGGTAATAAGTCAAAATCTCTATATATCAGGAAGAGGAGTAGCACGACGCATTAGAGCTTTATGTTGCTAAGCTAGGTTTTCGCTCTGTAAGGGCACGATTCTAAAGTAAACCTGTGAGCCTTCTAGGGACTCCGGAGCTGAGGGTAAGTAGTTTCAACCTTTTAAGAAATCCTTTTCTCTTCCTCTCTTTGAACTCCCTTTATAGAGATCTAGGTTTTGGGCATCTTATTAAGATCTCATGCCAAATCCTTAATTTGGCTCCTTTACTTTTTTTCATAAAGTGACTCGGTGCTTATGGAACATTTGAGGGATGTTTTAAAACTCTTGTGATAATACCTGAAGAATAGGTACCGTAAATTTCTACTTGTTTCTCCTGCTGGTTTCTCATATGAGGAATTTCTAATTAAAACTATTAGGATTAATTTTGAACAAGTCAGTAATAGTGGAAATTAGCTGGGAAGAATAGAAAATATCTACTTAAAATTGGGAACAGCTTGGTAAGATTGCTTGTGAAAAAGGAATCAATTTTATGGAACCCTAAGACTGGATAGAAGCCTTGTAGATTGAATTGTTACCAATTTCTGTAATCCTTTGAGCATACCATGTCATACGCGGCAAAGTGGTTGGCTCGCCACAGTAAGGGGTATGTCCGCTAAGACACACGATTCAAGGTTATGCTTTATGCTTTATTTGGGAATCTTTGACCTATCTTGCCTTTTTATGACAACCTAAACAGTGTGAGTAGCATATATATGACCTAATATATAGAGCATGTCGTGATATGATATAATGATGGCATGTTAGCAACATGATTAGAATTTGAGGTGCTCATACATACTAGTAATGCTTACTGTGAATTGAGCATGACATGGTAGTGAATTAATTTGCGTAACTCTAGGGAGGTATTGCGAAGCATTGATTTATGATACCACGTGGTTTTCCTCCTTAGGGCGCACTATAGTTGGCTCCTTTGGAGAAAGCAGTACACCCTCATTTATGACACTTTAGGAGTATCATGGGGCAGCATACCTAGAGGGCAGTATACCCAATAGGATACTAGGTAGTTAACCCATTGGGGCAGCATACCTCTCTTCTAGAGGAACCCATGGCCCACATATGCTCTATCAACTTTTGTCTATCCACATCACCCTTATGGAAGGCTGATTAAACCCAATTATTCTACGTTATTTCATAGATTTTAGCCCCTTTTGATGATAATTGAGCTTAATTGAGATTAAGAATTCTTGCTTTGAGTTAGTGTCTTTTTTAGGATAAAATTGTCATAATTAGTTATTAATTGTATTTAATTGATTTCTAGGGCAATTGATACTTCAAACTATTGCTTTCCATTGTAGGACACTCACAAGCTCTAGCTAAGATTGAAGATGAGGAGATTGCAACACACAAGATCAAAAGTATCAGCACTGGAAGAGTTCACCATGATGAATAGAATACTTCGCCATGGCACAACATGTTAATTTCACTAGAGACCTCTCAGGTAAGGTTTGCTGCAGCTAAAGTTGGTTTTGCCGCGACAAAAACACAAGATCAAGCAAAACACCTCTCAGGAATTTTTACCGCGGCGAAACAAGAGAAAATAGAGCATCTACTCAAATGATCCGACCCAAATAGACCCCTTAAACCCTTAGAAACCCTGTTTTTGAGACATCACTCTATTCTCTCATCTCTAACACCTCTATTCTCTCATCTTCTTGGCTCTCTATCTCCACCTTCTTCCCTATCCATTTTCTTCACTCTTTCTTCATCCCACCTCATTTCCTTCATCTCCTAGCTACTATGGCTGAAGATTTCACTCTGGTTAGAGCCGTTATTGATGCTATGGAGAGCTAGGGTTCCACCCTCTTGAAGATGGTGGAGTGGCATAAGTTTCCATCTTCAAAGGGGAGTTTAGCTTCAATCTTAGTTTTTAGCTATGTATTTATGATTTCCTAGGTCTAGAATTTATAAATTCTCAATTAGATACTTAGATTATTGTTGTAATCATTGTTTAATGATTTATAATTGTAGTTTAGATTGGTTGATGTTGAATTTTGTGCTTCAATATATGTGGTTACATATATGTTTTCTTGTAACTCTCTTGATTCTCTCTTATCTTACATGGTTCTATTTTGATATTGAGTTGATTTTGTGTTGCATTGAACCAATTGTATTGACCATTTTCAAATTGCACATTAGGAGAGCTTAACAATGTTTTCATTAATGAAGTTCATTAATTTAAACATTGGACTCAATCGATAATTGAGGTTGTTATTAAGAAAACCTAATGATTTTATGAAACTCTCAATATCTTAAGTAAACTATGATTGCCATCAAAACCACTTTCGAGAGGTTTCCTATTATCCATTTCCATTCCATCATCATTTTATCAAAAATCCAAAAATATGGTAATTTAGGTTTAATTTCATTGCATATACTTTAGTCACAATTCAATTTAAATCTTTAAAACCCAAACCCCTTTCATTACATTGTATGGCATTTAGTCTAGCTTAGGTCATCAATAAAGGCTCCCAAAAGTGAACACGACCCACATTGCACTGCTATACTGCATCACTTAGATCCAGTTATAAATTTCTTGTATTTGACCCCAAGGTGTAACGACACAGTCAAATCAAAGGCTCGTTAGAATAACCAGTCACCTAGTATGATACTTAGATTATGGATTCAAGTTGGCAGTTATAAAGAAGATAAAATATGAGAATTGAACAGTCAAGGCTAATTAATGAATCATGCCTAATCATTTATATATTCTTGATTGCTCATTGGTCTCATTGTCTATAAATTCTACTGTATGCCTTGATCTACCGTATTTAGATTGCTCAACTGTTAGTCCCACATGGTGCATTATAAGGGTACTGGTAGGTGAGGTAGGTAAGAATTTATGTTACTGAGACAATGGTCTCACTCTGTTTACTTTTACTTTTCAGGTGAGAGCAATAGGGGAGCTACAGTGGGGAAGAAACTGGAGGCTTGAGGTCACCTGCCTTAGTGCCTATGCCCCACAATTATACTTTGTTGAGTTTTGATTAATTGCCACCTAGGGCTTTAGTTGTATTTTGAATTTTTTGTAATCAGACTAATCTTATCTCTCAATTATTGGATGACTTTTGGTGAGCTTGGAGGGCTGTGAACCCTGTTGATTCATTTGAAACTTGCTATGAAATGAATTGGACTTGTTTTAGTTATGCTGTGTTGGATATGAAATGTGTTAATTTGGTGTAGAGAAAGTTATAGTTAACCATGTTAGGAGTTCAACTGCTTTGCTAACAAGGTTAAGCCATCAAGGTAAGTTTGCTCCTTTATAACCATGATATCTTATGCTCTTTTTTATTATACTCTTATCTTTATATCAGGGTTATGTGCTCTTTGCTTATGCAAGATGTCAAGTATGTTGAGGTGTTACACAAGTGTCATAAAAAGACAGCTTAGGGAGCCTTGGAGAGAAGGAAGCCATCTACACTACACGATCACAAGCATACACTTGACTTCTCCTTTTTTACTAGTTGTGTACTATCTTCTTATTTTCTTTTATCATTATGGTGTCTTCTAGCCATATGTGTGGCTAGTCATCCTTATTCTTGAAGACAAGATGACATAGCTTGAGTTCTTGTATGAATTAGGGAGTTTATTAATTTCAATATTTTTGTCTATGAATTCATTGTTTTTATGAGTCTTTTGTTAGGGTCTTTATTTTCTTTTTATGGGCTATTATTTAATTTGTTTCTGAAGAATAATTATGTTTTGAAGTTGTCAATGAATATATTTTTAATTTCCTTATTATTCTATGAGAATTTATCTTTATAAATTTCTATTTTGATTTGCACAAATAGTTACCTATTTTGATAAGTAACTCTATTCAAGGAAGAAGATATAATTGTTTAATTAAATTCACAGGCTAAGTGATTTTCAAATGATTAATTAAAAGGTGATTAATCAATCATGACTTAGATATTATCCAAGATATTTCTTTTGACTTAGTAAATTATTTTTATATAAATATCTCATCCTTTGTGAACTGTGATAGCCATGAATCAACATCCTTGGGAAATGCATCATTCTGATAAGGTTTCTACTCAATTTTGGCTTTCTTTTAATTTTTTTATCGCTTTTCCTTTTATTTACCTCAATTTATTTTGTTAAAAAATCAATCAACTTTCTTTCCTACTCTTCCCTTCTCTACATCACGTTTCTTAATTAGAATAGTTTTCAAAATTTTAACAAAACTCCTTATAGAGAAAGACAACCTAAATTGACCTCTGTACTATATAGAGTTAATTTAGATAATTAATTTGGGTACCTAAACATTGATTTAGAACCTTTTAGTTGCCTCAAGGTTTAATTAAGATAAAACCAAATATAAATGCAATATAGCATACAATCCGAATCGTCTTTATCATGGAGCTTTTTTATTTGAAAACCTAAGCCAAACTAAGTATCAAAAACATTAAAAGGGTTTGAAATTGATTTTCTTTAATAAAACTACTTTTTAAACAATGCAAATCAAATAAATCCTAATTACTATTTTTTTAGGGCTTTTTAATAAAATCATAAATGAAAATATTAACTTGTATGTTTAGAAAAATAATAATGAGATGCCTTTTGGAAATGTACCAATGGCTATCCTAACTTACTTAATGATATAAGAGTAACTCAAGTGATCAAGATTGGTTTAGAAAAGTTATTTTTTTTTTAGATTAATTCTCAACTAGAATATTAATCATTTGTTAAATTCACTACAAGCATAATTCCTATATGAACAACAAAAGCATAAATATATATTTATATATATATTCATAAACAAGTACTCAATCTTATAATTACCAATCAAAATCTCAAGCAGATCCAATTCAAACCAAAAATTATAACTAGAAATTCCAGTCTAAACCACATATAACAAAAACTTTATTTTTCTATTTTGATATTGTTATAAAGAGATTTTATAATCACTAGAATTCATATATACTTATACCAAGTAGATTTTCATATAGAAATCTATATAGAATAGAATTCTATATAGAATTATACTAAGTATATCTAAATGAGTATGAGTATATATTTGCAGCTCCTAAACTCAACCTATTGAATTTAATCTTAATGAGCACAGCAAACTCAGAATAGCTCTAAACCCAATCACAACACGTCCCAAAAATTTAGTAGCTATGGTAAACAATGATGCTGGTGGTGACGGAGTTTGGGACGATGTTGATGGAGGAGAAGAAAGGTGAAGTTGAAAGATTCAGGAAGGTAGAGTGGAAAGGTTCTTGCGTGCGTGTTGGTGGCTTCCAGAGGGGAGAAAGTGAAGGTAAGTGTGGCAGTCTGTGCCCCTCCTCGGTGAGAGGACAATGATGCTTTTATGTGAGGATGGAAGAGTTAAGCAGCTGCCTCCTCGTCGGCTTCCTAGTTCAATTTTTTAATCCAAATTGCCCTACCTTTTCCATTGATTGAAACGGTGTGTATTGGGCTTGAAACTTTATTCCCCCCACCCCCCAAAAAAACCTTTCCAACATTTAGAGAGTGTTTGGCAATCAATCTAAAAGTATTTCTGGGTCCCAAACCATGGTTTGGGGAAGCTAGTTGCCAAACACCCCTATTTTTTTTAAAACCCAGGTTTTAGAGAAAACCATAGTGTTGGCCAGCCAAACCATGGTTTTCATATAAGCATCCCCATCCCCATTTTCGCTTCTAAAGAGTTGGAGTCATTATTATGTGTCAAAATCACTAACAGTGAAAAACATCGAGTACCTCTTCTCCCATTCTGCCTCTTCTCCAATGGTGAAATAATAATATTTTTTTGTTGGCAAAATAAATCATTTTCCTAAAAACATATTTAATTATTTTATTAATATATATACTGTTGGAAATTGTGCCCTAAGGGCCAATCATTATGTTATGAACATTATTGATTTATGAATTTATTAATTACGTTATCATATTATTTGCATGTTTACTGTGATGACTATCCTTGGATAACTCATGATTTATCCTAAATGTCCCTGGTCGGTCATCTATGTGGGAGCAGAGATGAAATAAGACCAGTATGACTTTAAAGATGTATAGAGATATAAATTAAAGTCATAGGCACATGTAAGAGTACAAGGTGTTGGACCGACCCGCTATGAGAGAGCTGCATGGGTTAAGTCATAAGCTTCTCTTATATACAAACCATGTCACTGTGCCCTTTGACCTGAGATCATCATGGATTCCTACATGAGAAACGCTCAGCTTTGACCTAGTCAAAAGTCACTTTTGACCGAGTGATCATAAAGACTATGTTCAGGCTTAGTGCTTTTTCATGCGGAGGAATGTGAATGGTCAAGATGGAATTTGTCCCTCACATTCGTAGAGAGATATTACTGGGCCCCTCGATGAGTGAGTCTGAGAAATGTATGGCCATACTATAATGGAAAGGTAGTTCCATTTCTATACTCAGACTACTCAAGGATCAAGAAAGTAACGGTCATGAATAGGAGGATGACGTTCTCCATGCCTTATCCATGACCAAAATGTCGTGTGACAAAAGGGACGTGATATGGTTGTATGAAAGGTTACATCGTTCAACGATCCTCATATGATTTGGGTAGTCGTGATGTCTTGCTAGAGACCGCTTACGACTTGTGAGTCATTATAGTTAATGGCCCACTGCCAACTTCATATGGGCCTACAGGGTCGCACACAAAATAGCCCAACACGAGTTATGATATCCAAATTTATTGAATCTAAGATATGTCCAGATTCAGTGAATAATATAGGGTGGACGTGTATATATATATATAAATTCGTATATATGTATACATATTATATATAAATATAAGAGATATTAATTGTTAGATTTAATTTATAAGGATAAATTAGATCTATGTAAATTAATTCCGTCATATCTTTATTTTGAATTAAATAAATAGGTGAATTAAATCTGTGAGACGGATTTAATATAAACCGTATTTATCTAATTGTTCTCTTATCTGATTAGGCAATATTTGATATTGCATTAATTTCGAAATTAATTTAGGATTAATTCTGAAATTAAATATCATTCATAATACCTATAGCATCCTATATATTTGATATTAGGAGCTAGGGTTTTGGTGTGTGAGAGGTCGAAAGCTTGCAGATAAGAGACGGCCAAAAATAGAGAGAGGAGGACGGATTCTTTGAAAAACCCTAGACGGACAAAGAGGCGCTAGCACGCCGTTCGTGACTGGAGAGCTGTTCGTGTGGATACCGATAGAGGAAGCCGACTGGAGTTGTCGACTTCGAACGACAAAGGAGGCGAGCAGAGGCATCCTGAACGGCGGAATCACCGAGCCACCAAGAAATCGAACATCGAAGGTAATGCTTCTTACTACTTGACTTAAACACGATCGGTAGATCCGGGCAAGGGATTGAAATTTTTAAATTTATTTTCCGTTGCGCGTCTTTCAATTCCCTTCATATACATATTAATTTTATTATTATTTATATTATTTATGTCTTATTTATTATGTTGCCAAAATATATATTATTAGAAAATTTATTACTTCAAATAAACATATATTATGAAATATATCTTATATGTAATTATCATTTAAACGTATGTCCTTTTTAGTTATTTTTACATATAAAAAAGCACTTTTGACAATAACTATCCAAACACTCTCACTTTATCAGAATCACCTTTTTAGAAAATCTATTTCAAAATCTATTCTCTTCAAAATCTATTCTCCAGAAGCTATTCTCCAAATCATGGTTTGACTACATCCAAACACCCCCTTAAATTCCATTTGGACCTACAAAATAATTTAAGCAAATATAATATCATAAAGCCCCAAAATACATTATTGTGAGAAAATCCAAAAATATGACAAAACCTTTCTTTTAAGTTCTAATTCAAATTAATCATAATAAATACAATTTGGCTCATTCAAGTTGATAAAAATCCCTTTAAAAATATAAAATAACAGGATAAAATATGGGTTTATTACCCAACAAGGGTATCAACATTAACAAAAAATATTACATATAATTTGATTATTTACATAGATTTAATTTAAATTTACAATAAAATAACAAAATTTCATTGCTCATAATATCTTATAATAGCTCAGTACAATTACATGTTTTTAATAGGATTAATATAATCTTTAGTCCATCAAGTTTGCATTAATTTTGATGTTGGTATATCAAGTTTCAAACTATAAGTTTTGGTCCCTTAAGAAGCAAAATGGTATAATTTTTTATTAGATTATAGAAACCAATGTTTTAAATGAAAAGAAAGAGGGATCAAAACCTATAATTTGAAATTTAAGAGACTAAAACTAAAATTGGGACAAATTTGAAAAACTAAAGTTTATATTAACCATTTTTAATAATATGATAAGATAATTTGTTTATAATAGTAACAGAAACAATCCTAAATTCGAAATGGTCACAGCAATAATCTTAGACTTCAATATAATTTCTTTTTAACTTTTTATTTGGTCATCACTAAATAAATTTATAGCAATTGTTATCCTCTAGCGAATGACACAACTTAGGAAAGAAAGGGTGAGCTCGTAAGGGAGATGTGAACAACTAATGATTGAAAGAGTCGAATTTACGCATAAACGATTGGATGTCAAACAAACCTGAGTCTTATAAGATTGATTTATATTTTATATAATAATGAAAATTTAAAAGGAAAAAAAATGCTAAATAGGTTAAGCATGCAGGTTTGGCTGTCTTATAAAAACATACCCAACATATCTACTTAAATAGGCTTGAGCTTATGGCGGTGTTTAGATTACCCAATAAGTATTTTTTTAAAAAACATTTTTTTTTATAAATTGAGACAAACTCATCGACATATTTACTTCATATACAGTAAAAATACTTTTAAAACTATAATTTTGTTTTTACCCAAACATCCTTTAAGTCTAACTTGTTTATTAAATAGGATAAATTAGATTTAAAATATTCTAAATTGGAGGCCTCAAAACACCAGAGTATCTCCTCTTGTAAGTGTCTTCGTGGCCCAAAGTCTCCTAATTCAAAGCAAGTATTACTCCTTCATTTTTTTTTAATAAACAATACCTGTCATTTCTTTTGTATTTATAAATATAAATAATATTTGTAAATTGTCTTAAATTTTTATAACAAATTTTTATTTTGTCCTTATTTATTATTTATTTTAATATCTAATATACTTATTATCTTATTTTTTATTTTTTGGATTACAGCAGGGCGGGATCGAGCCCGCAACACACGCACCGAACACACACACCCACACCACTTGGCCAAACGGCCAGTGGCTATTATCTTATTTTTTAAGTCATTAGCTTCTCTTATCTACATTCTCTCTCTTTTGTAAATAAGTGACCCTGGAGGGGAGTGTCAAATATCAACCAGATGGTTGGAATTCTATGCAGACAAGACTCTGCTGTAAATAGTAATGCTGGTCTCTTACTATCTTACACAATAAACCCTTGAAAATATTGATGCAACATCTCTTACCTTTTGTTACTCAATAAATGTATTTTCAAGCTCTGCTCTAATTGACTGAAGCCCAAAACCAAAGTAGACTCTAAACTTTAAATATTGTACTCCTCCCGTCTTAAATATAAGATTCTTTTATAGTACAATTTATACTATAAAAAAGGTTTTATATTTAAGACTGGAGAGAGTATTATTAGTTTGCTTTGAAAAACTAAAAGGGCGAAAGAAATAACACTCCAGCTCCAAATTGTGTTCGGTTTAAAATGCAAATTTATCACTATAAGCATTCAATAATATTTCAAAAATTTAAAATTGTGTCAATTTTAACCCACACCATTAAAATATTATTAACCATTAAAATATTAACATTAATCCTTAATATTTTTAACAATAAGAGATAAAATTGTTATGAATTTAAACTTTGAGAATGAAATTGAATTCAAAAGAACTTCCAAGTATTATTAACCATTAAAATATTAACATTAACCCTTAATACTTTTAACGATAAGAGATAAAGTTATCATGATTTTAAACTTTGAGAATGAGATTGAATTCAAAAAAAACTTTCAAGTATTCAATATTCCTAAACCAAAACTTTTAAGATAAATTTGTCTCTCAACCCATTATATTAATATTGTTTTCATGTGAGGCCTTCCCAAACACACATAGTGGCTATGCTTGGATGGAGAGGATGTTCGGGGAGGAGAAAAGCAATTAAGGACCGCAAATGGGAATCAATTTCAAACAGCTCCCAAAAAAAATCTAAAATTTCAGTTAAGGATTCTGAAATTTCACTGAAGGACTCAAGAGGCAAAGTGAAATTAATTGCTGCACCCAATTTACTTAAATGCCCTTCGAAATGAGCTGAGTTGAAACGGCAGAAGAAAGAGGGAAAAGGGAGAAGTTGGCGCCAGTTGTTCATATACTCATGCAGTGATGAAGGGAGGTGATCAACGAGAATAAGCTGAGAAAATGTAATGGGTGATGATTAGTTTGAAGGTGCATCCGTCGATAGTCTGTGAAAAGTCACCGTCAGTGTTGGTAGTAGTGAGAGAAACCAAATCCCCTCCTTACAATGTGGCGTTGTGATCGTCTCTGGTGCTTGGTGTGTTAGTGGTAGTCTCACCCAAGAGGGGGGTGAATTGGGTGAGTTATAAAAATTTACAAAATTAAAACAAAGAACTATCGGAAACAGAGAGTGTGAGTTTAGAATGATTTCACTGTAGAGAGTAAGACACAAAATTTATACTGGTTTGATCTCAACCACTTGACCTACGTCTAGTCCTCAAAACACCTCTGAGTATTTCACTATGTTCCAAGATTGATCGGGCTCTTGGTGTCTCAGTACAGTAATTGAAGCTCTCAATCACTCCCCCTTACTTCCCGTAAGGTTACAGCCCCACTCAAGAGTCCACACCCTTGAGTATCACACAAACATGATTAATGAGTAGTAAATGAACTCTCTCACAGAGTGAATAAATGATAATCACTGACGCTTGAAGTTATGAAAGAACAGAGTATTGAATGCAACAGTAAAAATCAACAGAGGGTAGCTCGCGTATTCAATCTGTTCATTAATGCTTCTTCGCGCCTTTTATAGTTGAGGTCGTTTAGTAACCGTTAGACGGAAGAGCTTCTAGCCATTATAAGTCTAGTTGCGTGTTTTTCCAGTTGCAACGGTTTCCGCCATTAATGCTTCTGACAAGGTAGGTTACAGACTACTTGGACAACCGTTGGAGTGCCATTGGGATTTTCTTCATAATCTGCAAAAATACATTAATTCAATAAGTTTATTCCTCGTAGAATAAGATCAAGAGTAGATTTGACCAACTGATAATCGAATATTCATAGCTTATGATTAGAATCAATGTCAGATGTATTGGGTAGTAACTGGGCGTGCTTGATCGAAGTGTTGTTCGATTATTACTTGATCGATCAGGTTATCGATTATTCTAAGTGAAGACTTTGAACCAGAAAACTAGGATTATCGATCAAGTTATGGATCATTAATTTATCGATCAGGTGATCGATAAAGGGAAATAATGATATCATACTATGATGCATAGACAATGAAGATCAAGGTTGCTTTTGATTTTGACACTCTTTTAGATAGTGAAACAAGACACTAATGAAGGCTGAGAAAAGCTCAAAAGAAATATATGATAAATTTTGAGAAACATCGAGACTTAAGGTTTAAACTGAAATCGCCTCATGATCGAACAAGTGATCGAACACTTGTTGATCGATCAGGTTATCGATAAATAGAGTGTTATAGAAATGACTTTTGAAACACTGATTATCGAACACTTTATCGATAAATAGATGATGGATAACATTATCGATAAACAGTAGACAAAAGTATATTTTGTGAAAACACAAACCATGTAAGTTGATCGAATAGATGATCGATAAAGGGTTGATCGATAATGTTATCGATAAAGAGGTCTTTTCTTGTAAAACAAAAGAGCTGATTTATCGATCAAGTTATGTGAAAACAATGTAAACATGAAGAGTGGTTATCGATAAGATTATCGATAATCTGATTATCGATCCGGTGATCGAAGAGTCGTGATGTGACAGAGTTATGTTGATTATCGATCATGTGATCGATAATGTTCTTATTGATCACCTGATCGATAAGCCACTGAAATAAGTTCCTGCACGAAAAGTTATGAGGCAATGTTCGATCATATTATCGATAATGTGATCGATAAATGGCGATAAAAACAAACCATAGAATGAAAAAAGTACATTACCATTTATCTGTCTTCTCATCGATAATCGGTTTATCGATCATGTGATCGATAAACACCTATTAATTTTGTATTTTTGATTATAGATCAAGTGATCGATAATTCATCCCAGATTTTCATATGCAACTAAGAATGATCGATCAACACATTATCTAACACGTTATCGATCAAAGTTTCTGCTGAGTTTACTTAATTAGACAGAGTTATTATCTATCAACTTATCGATAAAACCTTGATCGATCAGATGATGGATCAACATGCTGAATCACAAATTACTCACTTTGTTATCATTAAAACCTTAAACCTAACATTCTCTCCCTTTTTGATGATGACAAAACATAGGTAAGGAATATTAATCAAATAACATTAGAAACAGTAAAATTAAGCAGTAGATAGATCAAAGTAAAATCAACTGTCAAAATACATCAGTAAAACATAGTAAACTTAGAGCACATAGCTAAACATCAATAAAAGTAAAAAGAGACTCTAAGCATCAGAATTTTTCTCTCCCTTTTTGTCAGCATCAGGTGGGGAAGAGGAAGCAGTAGACACAGGTGGAATGGACAGGGGAATATGAAGAGGGGGAAGGTGAGAAAGTGGAGAGAGTGATGAAATATGAAGAGAGGGAACTGGCTGGGGAACAGTGATTAGGGCCAAAGTAGGAGAGGGAGTGGGAGAGGTAGAGAAGTGGGTATAGTGGAGGTAGAAGGTCCAGGCTCATGATGAGAAGGAGATGGGGGATGATGGAGTAAGTCCTCAAAGCTGAAGGTAGTGCTGGGGGCAGAGAAGTTGTTGCAGAGAGAGGCTACCATTCCTTTGAGCTCTCGAATTTCTCTGTCAACATAATCAAATCTCTAAGAAACCTCCTTTTCCAAAACCATCATTGCTTGTCTGTAAAGATCTAGGATTTTGGAAATTCCCTCAAACTTTCTATCTGAGACTTCCCTATATTCTTGAGCAGTGACATAAACTCTCTTCTCAAACTCTTGAAGCTCGGCCTGAAACATCTCCCTGAGAGATCTCTCCATGAATGAGGGTCCAGGGGCATGAGAAGGAGCTGCAGTGGATTCAGCCTCATCCTGAGTCGTAGAGGTGCTGATAGCTGGTTGCTTCCCCTTGTCTTTCTGAGGTACCTTCTGAGATGGTTTGAAAGGTAGAGGAATCCTCATCTTGTGCAACTATGTAATCCCAAAAGCAGGAACCTTGGTCTTGGACTCTCCAGGCTCAAAAGGGGCAATGTTGTTTGCCTGTAGGATGTATGTGGCCAACTGAGGATAGGGGATCGGTGTAGACTTAGATTTATTGAGAACAAAATCCTTCATCTCATTATAGATCAAAGCCCCTATATTAATCCTTTCTCCACCGATTATCCTGGCCAATAACAAGTAATCATCTTGAGTTAAGTGTGAGAAGCTCCCGAATTTGTTGATCATACTTCTTGAATAGATATAGTGGATTATTCTATAATAATCACACATATGTTAAGGTGGGAAATTTAGCTCACTGGGTACTCATCACTTTGCATCAAAATCTTATAAACCTTAATTTCATTCATATCTCCCCCTCTCACCGAATCTTGAGTTCCCAGCAACTCATTAATCTTATCAGCAGTAAGGTGGAAGGTTCTACCCCTAAGTTTGACCCTTAAATAGTCATTTACCAGATTGTCCTGCTCATCATATTCTTCTACTGATTCCATGTTACAGTAGAACCTTTTAATCACTTCAGGACAAAATTCTCCACCAATTATCAGCTAGTTTGAATAATATTCCAGGGGATCACTCAAGTCCAAATTAATCTGAGTATATTTCTTTAAGCTTTCTATATCCACAGAAACAACAGGGCAAAATCTCCGGTTTGCAAAATCAGCCTTAAACTTAGCCGAATTCACTTCTTTATCAAGGTTTCCAACTAGTAATTCAGAGAAATCAAATGGAATACCTTCAGAGGGAATTTGCCGTGCGATCCCTTCACTGGCTCTCTGCTTTTTCTGCCTCGGTTGCTTGGGAATGGGAATTCTCAATGTGGTCTCCACAGCTTTCTGAACTGAGGCTCCATCATCTGACTCGGTTTCTGATTCCTTAGTGACTACCGGTAGCTTAGATTTGGACCGGGGATATTTTCTTGGAGGAACCGGTTGCTCTTCGGTCTGACTTTCTTGGATTTTCAGGACACCTCTCTTCTTGGATGATTCTTCCCTCACTTTCGGTCTATATCGCTTCTGAGTGCCCGAGGGAGTAGTGTCGCTCGATTGGACTTGCTTCTCCGAGCCTTCTTCCCTTTCCACATTCGGCTGTTTCACCCGTGCCATTTCTAAGGAACCGACGAAATTCAGAGAGAATAATCAATTGGAAGTAAGTGTTTTGAGGTTGGTAGTAGTCGAAAAGGTGGTAGAGTTGGATTTGAGTGGATGGGTGACCGGAAATTTAATGGAATAGTGATTTTTGGACCGTTGCTAGAAACAGGGGAGCGGTTTTGATCGAGTTAGGGTTTGATAACTGACGGGGGTTTTCAAAACTTTCAACGTTATAAAGTTCAAAATTATCGATCATGTTATCGATCATCGGATAATCGATCACGTGTTTGATAAATATGAAGAACACATAAGAACACTGAAGGCAATTATTGATCACGTTATCGAACAATCAATTATCGAACATGTTATCGATAAAGTTAGTAGAGGAAATGCGTACCTGATCTTTTTATCGATCATTTGATCAATAATCCGTTTATCGATCAGCTTATCGATTAATACTTACCAAAATTTGAGTATATGTCACAAAAGACTTGCCACTCCTGATCGATGTTCTAATCGATAATCCATTTATTGATCAGCTTATCGATAATCATCATTCTGAATCTCTCCATTTTCCACACATGTTGTATTTATCGATCAGGTGATCAATAAATTACTTCTATGTGGCTTCATGATTATCGATATCTTGTTCGATCATTCCATACTCTGTTTACCTCTGTTTTTCTTCGACAAAACAGAGCTTCCTGCAAAACAAATTTCTATCCACTCCGATGCTGAAGTTAGTTATTTAATCATCAAAACATTAAATTTAAATATTGAAATTTGAGAGATAATGTGAGATTTCTTACAACTCATTGGGATTTATCATTCCCAATTCTCTTCGAAAGAAGTTGAACTTCTGTTGATCTAGAGGCTTCGTGAAGATGTCAGCTATTTGATATTCAGAGGGGATGAATTCTACCTTCACATCTTTCTTTTGAACATGATCCCGAATGAAATGATATCGAACATCGATATGCTTAGTTCGGGCATGATGGACTGGATTCTTGGACAGACTTATCATACTCGTGTTATCACATAGGATTGGAATCTCTCGTAAGTTGATTCCTAGATCCTGTAGTTGTTGCTTTAACTATAGAATCTGAGCACAACAACTTGCAGTGGCCACATATTCTGATTCTGTTGAGGAGATTGCCACAGTATTCTGCTTTTTGCTTGACCACGAGACAAGGCACCCTCTGAAAAATTGACATTGTCCACTAGTGCTTTTTCTATCTGTCTTATATCCTCCATGATCTGCGTCTGAGTATCCCATTAGGTATTCTGCTCCCTTCTTTGGATACTAGATTCCCATATTTTGACTTTTGACAAGGTATCTGAGAATTCTCTTGACGGCTACTTCGTGTGACTCTTTTGGAGCTGATTGATATCTTGCGCACATTCCCATGCTGAATTGTATATCTGGTCTACTAGCCGTGAGATATAGTAATGAACCAATCATTCCTCTGTATCTGGTCAAATTCACATCCTTGCCGTTTTCGTCTGCGTCTAGCAAGATCGTTGAGCTCATCGGAGTTTTTACACTTTTGGCATTTTCTAATCCATATTTCTTTAGCAACTCCTTCAGATACTTCGTCTGGGATATAAATATGCCATTTTTCTTCTACTTGATTTGTAATCCTAGAAAAAAATTTAGTTCTCCCATAATTGACATTTCGAATTCTCCCTGCATTAGCTTAGCAAACTCTTGACAAAGATCTTTATTAGTAGCTCTAAAAATAATATCATCCACATAAATTTGAACAATCAAAAGATCTTTCCTACTTCTTTTAATGAAAAGATAGCATCTACTTTGCCTCTTTCAAATCCTTTTTCTATCAGAAAATTGCTAAGACGTTCATACCAGGCTCTGGGAGCTTGTTTTAAACCATACAAAGCCTTTTTCAGTTTATAAATGTGATCAGGAAAGTTTGAATCTTTAAAACCAGGAGGCTACTCAATAAAAACTTCTTCTAAAATATATCCATTCAAAAAGGCACTTTTAACATCCATTTGATATAGTTTGAAATCTTTAATGCAAGCAAAGGCTAAGAGTACCCGTATAGCCTCCAATCTAGCTACTGGAGCATAAGTTTCTTCATAATCGATCCCTTCTTCTTGATTATATCCTTTAGCCACCAATTTGGCT
The DNA here is from genome assembly GCF_004799145.2 of Neltuma alba. Lineage (NCBI taxonomy): Eukaryota > Viridiplantae > Streptophyta > Magnoliopsida > Fabales > Fabaceae > Neltuma > Neltuma alba. Next base: position 316,176 of record NW_021635387.1, read on the forward strand.
TTATTTTTGAATACCTATTTGGTGCCTATGACCGGATGATCATTAGGTCTGGGTACCAGTTCCCAAACTTGGTTTCTCTAGAATTGGTTAAGCTCTTCCTGCATTGCGACTATCCAGAACTCGTCGGATAGGGCCTCGTCAACATTGGTAGGTTCAATGTGGGATATGAACGCTGAGAAGTGCACTTCATTGAACACTTGTCTTCGGGTTTTGACCCCTTCATTGACTTTACCAATGACTTGTTCCAGTGGATGGTCTCGATTATGTCTCCAAGCCTTAGGCTGCTCTAAATTTTCTTGTGAAGAAGATTCATTTAAATCATTTTTGTTTTCTAAATGTTCTTCTGAAGGTAATTTGTTTGAAGACTTGTTTAAATCCAATTTTTGAAAATTTTGAACGATCTCGGCATCGTCATCTAGAGGTTTTGAAATCGGTTCGGTTTCAGCAAACACAACATGAATTGATTCTTCAATTGTAAAAGTATGTTTGATGAAAACCCTATAAGCTTTACTACGATTAGAGTAACTAAGAAATAAACCTTCATCAGCTTTAGGATCGAATTTACCCAGATTCTTTTTGTTGTTGTTGTGAATGTAGCATTTACTTTCGAAGATCCTTAAATGAGCTAGGTTAGGCTTTCTTCCTTTGTATAGCTCATACGGTGTTTTCCTGAGAAGGGTTCTGATGTAGGCTCTATTGGAGATATAGCAACCTGTGCTCATTGCTTCTACCCAGAATACTTGTGAAATTCCTTTCCCGTTCAGCATTGCCCTTGCTATTTCTGTGAGCACTCTGTTTTTCCGTTCGACGACACTGTTTTGTTGAGGAGTTCTTGGTGCTGAAAAATTATGCTCAATTCCATGCTCGTCACAGTAGTCTGCGAATTTATTGTTTTCAAATTCTCCTCCGTGATCAGACCTGATTGACACAATGGAAATACCTTTCTCATTTTGGACCTTTTTGGCAAAAATAATAAATGCATTGAACTTTTCATCTTTAGAGGAAAGAAACAAAGTCCAAGTGAATCTTGAATAGTCATCAACTATCACAAGAGTGTACAGATTTCCACCGAAACTTTTCACTCTCGATGGACCAACCAAATCCATATGAAGCATTTGGAGTGGCCTTTCGGTTGAGACTGTCTTCTTTGATTTAAACGAAGACTTTGTTTGTTTACCTTTCTGACAGACGTCACAAATAATATCATGTTCATACTGAATTTTTAGTAAACCAACAACCAAATCCCTTTTAGTTAATTTTGAAAGTTGATTCATGTTAACATGAGCAAGACGTTTATGCCAAATCCAACTTTCCTCCTTTTTACTAATAAAACAATTTTCAGAAGATTTAGAGTCAATTTGAAATTTGTAACAGTTACCGTCCCTTGGAGCTCTCGGCTTTATATTCAACTCTTCATTCTTCAATGGCAGATCGTCTTTACTTATTACTAAGCATTCTTCGGAATCAAATATCAGCCAATTGTTTTTGTCGGTACTATGACTGATGCTAAGTAGATTGTGGCACAGACCTTCCACGTAGTATACATCTTCAACTTTCATTCCTTGGTTACTTCTTATTTCTCCGATTCTAGCAATTCTTCCGGATTGATTGCCACGGAAACTTACTTTGCCTCCGTCTTTTGGTTTGAGTGATGTGAACTTCTCAGTATCACCCGTCATGTGTGTAGAGCATCCACTGTCGATGTACCATTTGTTCGTTCTGGATGCTTTGAGGTATACCTGTAAAAAACACAATTATGTTTTAGGTACCTATACCTTCTTGGGTCCTTTTTTATTAGTATGAGTTGTCCTAGGCACATAAGTACCTTTGGGCACCCATTTTAATGTCCCTTAAGTTCCTTTCTTCTTGTGATAACAAGAAGAGGTTGTATGACCTTTACGGTTGCAATAAGAGCAAAGTGCAAATGGATTAGAGGAATGAATGGTGTTTCTAAAGAATGTAAGATACGATCGACCACTACTCTTTTTCCTTCCTTTCGACTTATCCTGAACAGGATCATATCCTATTCCGGTTTTATCCATCGAGCATCGTTGAGCTCCCAAAATCACTTTGAGCATCTCACTACCCTTAGTGAATTTTTCTAAGGTTTTTGTGATATCCTCAGCCTTCTTTCTGTTCTTTTCACATTCCATGCATCCTAGACGCGGGACTACGTTGTCTTCAGGCTTCGTTTGCTATTCTTCCAGAAACTTTATTCTTTTCTTGGAGCTTACCAACTCCTTTGCAATTCTTACTAATTCCAAATGCAATGCATTGTATTCAGACTGTAATTCATCATAAGAGGATTCAGAAGTAATTACCTCGTCTGTCTCTGAGTCTTCGTCTTCCTGAGCCACGAGACAGATGTTGGCGGCTTCTTCATCATCACTTTCTTCTTCTTCTTCTGAAGAGCTGTCACCCCAGATTGATGTGACAAAGTCTTTCTTCTTTCTAAATCTTTCTTTCTTCTTTTCTTTGTCCTTCATCTTGGATAGTTGGGGACACTCTGCTTTGATGTGTCCTAGTTTCTTGCATTCGAAGCAGATGATCGGTTCTTTTGACTCATTCTGAGATTTTGAAATTTTATGTTTTGATTGGAACTTCCTTCCAGCTTTGGTCTTGTAGAATTTCTTGAATCTTTTGACGATAAGACCCATTTCATCATCATCCAGGTCTTCTTCGTTGTCATCTTCACTCTCTTGAGTTTTAAGAGCGATACTTTTGTGGTTCTTCTCATTCATCTCCTTTTGGAGTGCCGTTGGGATTTTCTTCGTAAATGTGTTGCGTGTTTTTCTAGTTGCGTGTTTTTCCGGTTGTGTGTTTTTCCAGTTGCAACGGTTTCCGCCATTAATGCTTCTGACAAGGTAGGTTACAGACTACTTGGACAACCGTTAGAGTGCCATTGGGATTTTCTTCGTAATCTACAAAAATACATTAATTCAATAAGTTTATTCCTCGTAGAATAAGATCAAGAGTAGATTCGACCAACTGATAATCGAATATTCATAGCTTATGATTAGAATCAATGTCAGATGCACTGGGTAGTAACTGGACGTGCTTGATCGAAGAGCCGTGATGTGACAGAGTTATGTTGATTATCGATCATGTGATCGATAATGTTCTTATCAATCACCTGATCGATAAGCCACTGAAATAAGTTCCTGCACGAAATGTTATGAGGCAATGTTCGATCATATTATCGATAAATGGCTTATCGATAATGTGATTGATAAATGGCGATAAAAACAAACCATAGAATGAGTAAAGTACATTACCATTTATGTGTCTTCTCGATAATCGGTTTATCGATCATGTGATCGATAAACACCTATTAATTTTGTATTTTCAATTATCGATCAAGTGATCGATAATTCTTCCCAGATTTTCATATGCAACTAAGAATGATTGATCAAATGATCAATCAACACATTATCTAACACGTTGTCGATCAAAGTTTCTACTGAGTTTACTTAATTAGATAGAGTTATTATCTATTAGCTTATCGATAAAACCTTGGTCGATTAGATGATCGATCAACATGCTGAATCACAAATTACTCACTTTGTTATCATCAAAACCTTAAACCTAACATGGTGTGTGAGGTAAAAAAAAATTTCTTCAAATTTTCGTTTTGTTGAGCTAACTTGTTGAGCACAGTTGGGTTATGGTACTTGAATAATGGAGAAATGAGTGTTTAAATGCATGGGTAAGTAGGTAGTGAGGGGGAGAAAATCTGATAGTGCTTTAAATTTTAGAAAGAGACTATTATTGTGTTGTTGTTTAAAGTTAATGAACAAGAGGTGTTAGTGATTTTTGAAAAGTGGGTGAGAATGGGTGAATAGTGACTGTAATGCGTGATTGAAGGAACTTGGAGACGGATGAAAGAGAAATGAGTGTATGTGCTGAAATGGGTAATACGAAAGGTAAAAGTGCAGAGAAATGGTAGCCTGAAGTTGTGAAAATATGTATTCGGATTGTGAACTGGTAAATTGGAGTAGTGTAGGAAAATGACAATTTAATGTTATCAGGACCCATATTTCTGTTGTCAAATTACAAATCCGTATTGTTAACGTATACTGTCTATTATCGTTTATAGGTGACTGAAATTGAAAGCTGAAGGACGTGCAGGAACAGATTATAAATGGCTGCTAGTGGTGGGAACAATTATTTTGCTTCTTTAATGCGGGAGGGGAATTTGTGAAGACCCTAGAAGGAAAATTGATATATGAAGGGGGTATTGTAAGTGGAAGATTGATCACATAAAGGATGATATAAACTACAAAGAATGGCAACAGATGATGTTTGGCCAGGGAGTGGTCAATATAAAATGAAGTACACGGTTAGATTTGACACGGGAACATTTTAAACCTTGTCGATGATATTACAATTAGCCAATTAATTGAGTACAATGATAACAGTGGGCATGTTTATATATCCAATAATAAAAAAAAAGAGTTGAGACAAGCATCACAGTTAGAGAGTGCATAAGAGTAAGTTGTTTTTAATTGGAAGTATTTAGATTTTGGTATAATTTTAAAGAATTAAATTGCAAAACTCACAACTTGTATTTATGTATACAGAATAGATGATTTGGTCAGGCCTTCTTTTGTAAGGTCAGTATCTCCAACTGTATTCAATCAGGATATCAATAACCAGGACACATCTCAAACAAAAGATGTGGCAACACTGATAAGGATTGAACGAGGGGAAAGACAGTCAAACATTAGAAGCCTAGGTGCGGGAATGTTGCCAACTCCAATACGGTGATGAATTCTGCAGAGTGGACATATTTATTAATATCAAAAGGTCAAACTTTTGTTAATGCTACACATTTCAGAGAAGCATTATATAAGTATAGCTTGGCACACAAGTTTGGATACCTATTTGTGAAGAATGATAAGCATAAGATTATTGTCAAGTGCTGTGTTGATGGTTGTCCATGGCAAGTTTCAGCATATGGTGTAGACAAAAAGAATGAATTCCTAGTTGTAAGAAGATTTGATGGTGAACACTTGCACTATGCGCAAGACAACTTAGTTGTTCCCCACAAGAAGAAGTGCAGACTTATTTCAGTATTGATTGTAGATGAGTTGAGTTCTAACATAGACAAATGTCCCAATGATATTAGACGGGATCTGGAGAGAGAGTATGGATTGAGCCTCAACTGCCAACAAGCATACAGGGCGAAAGAGAAAGCACTGGCACAGATTCATGGTCCTCCAGGGGATTTTTATATGTTAATCCCTTGGATATGTGAAACGCTAAAACAAACTAATCTAGGGACTATAGCAAAGTGGGTTGCATCATTAGATAATAGATTTCAAGCTGTATTTATTACGTATGACTGATGTATAAAAGGGTTTTTGGAAGATGCTAGACCCATATTGTATGTGGATGGACTCCGCTTGAGTGGTCCGTACAAAGGGACTTTGTTGGGAGCATAAGCATATGATGCAGACAACGAGTTATTTCTGCTTGCATATGCAATTGTGGGGGGGTGAGACTTTCGAGGAGTGGGTATGCTTCTCGAGTAACATAAAGGATATTATTGGATCATTACAATTAGTAATAGTTTTGGATAGGCACAGCTCAATCAAAAGTGTAATGCAAGCTGTGTTTGGAGGAGATCGGCATGCTTTTTGTTATCGTCATTTGAAAGAGAATTACAGTGCAGAGTTCTTAAAAATAACAAGGGGAAAGAGAAAAATCAATGAACAAACAAAGGAAGTTGCTCTGAAATTACTTGATTCAATTGCATGTGCAAGTCGGATGGGGACTTTGATCATAGCATGGAGAAGCTAATGGGATTTTGTCTAAAATTAGGAGAATGGATATAAAAGAATGGAGACATTGAGCATTGGACACAAAGCAAATTTCCTTACAAGAGGCGGGACAATATCACCATAAACCTGGCTGAATCCTTCAATGCCTGGATTGTTCGTGAGAGAAAGCACAATATTGCTGTCTTGATACATGAGCATAGGAAACATTAGCAAATAAGATGTATAGCAGCAAACTGGTAATGAGCAATTGGACCAATGGTGTGGGACCAAATATAGAGAAAAATTGATGGATCATGTGGCTAGATCAGAAAGAATGGATATACAAGATTATGGAATGAACACATATAGGGTCAGGTGGGGAAATATAGATGTGCGGATAAATCTAATATTACGTGAATGCACTTGCAAAGGTTGATAGATGTCATGACTGCCATACCCATATGCATGTGACACAATCAAGAAGGTATATGGTAATATATATGCATATGTGGATGATTAGTTTTTACTCCCAACTGGAGAAAAAATTTATTATAGACTTATGATCCCAATTGAGACACACGACATTCCTAGGCTAGATTCCCTTCGGTATGAAGAATACTCGTCAACTATCTTTCCACAACCACCAATGACTACTCGGCATCCTGGAAGGCCTAGAGTTATTAACAATAGGGACTCGTGTATTCATAACACCAGAAAGTGTATCATTACTCAAGATGTGGTGAAGGTGGTCACACCAGAAAGACTTGTAATAACCCGAACCCTATGTGACTTTATCACTGACAATAGTATCGTTTTGATTTAATATACAGCTACTTCTATACATGAATAAACCTCAATATGTAATTTTTTGGATAGGATGAGGAAGTAGCTAAGACAACCCATTTAGTATTTTTAGTGGTGGGTTGTAATATATGTTGTATAGTGACATGATAGCTAAATTATTTCAGGATGGTACTTGACGACAAGGTATCCCAAGTATTGTACTGAAATTAGGTGGTTACACTGTAAATGTATGGAAGACGTTGCCCACTTGTAAGTGAACATATTTCTGTTGTTAGTTAGTGTATTCCTATTGTAAATTCTCTAATTTGTATTGTTAACTACACATAATGTTAGACAATTTTGTTACCCCTATAAGAAAATGAAGGCATTTGTGCAAAGTTGGCATTATGAATACATGAGTCCCTGTTGTTAATAATCTAAATCTAGTTGCAAATTGGTTAACCCCTGTTGTGAACTCTGGGGTCATGCTAGATAGAAAATGAGGGCATTTATGTAAAGTTGACGTTGCAAATACACAAGTCCCTGTTGTTAATAACCTAAATCCAATTACAAATTGGTTAACCCCTGTTATGAACTCTGGGTTTAGACTTGATAGAAAATGAGCATTTGTGCAAAATTAGTATTGTGAATACACGAGTCCCTGTTGTTAATAACTTAAATTCAATTGCAAATTGGTTAACCCGAATTATGAACCGTGGGGTTAGACTTGATAGAAAATGAAGGCATTTGTGCAAAATTGGCATTGCGAAGACACGAGTCCCTATTGTTAATAACTTAAATTCAATTGCAAATTGGTTAACCCAAGTTGTGAATCGTGGGGTCAAACTTGATAGAAAATGAAGGCATTTGTGCAAAATTGGCATTGCGAATACATGAGCCCCTACTGTTAATAACTTAAATTCAATTGCAAATTCATTAACCCGAGTTGTGAATTGTGAGGTCAAACTTGATAGAAAATGAAGGCATTTGTGCAAAATTGGTATTGTAAATACACGAGTCCCTATTGTTAATAACCTAAATTCAATCACAAATTAGTTAACCCGAGTTGCGAACCATGGGGTTAAACTTGATAGAAAATGAAGGCATTTATGTGAAATTGGTGTTACGAATACACGAGTCCTAGTTGTTAATAACCTAAATTCAATTACAAATTGGTTAACCCGAGTTGTGAATCGTGGGGTTAGAGTACATAGAAAATGGTTATATGTGGGCAATGAGTGTTACGAATACACAAGTCCCTGTTGTGCATATTTATAATTCTAGCTGCAAATTGTCTAAACTCAGGTGTTAACGCACATGACAGTCCCTAGCTTAATAGTTGTTATATCAGGAAAAAAACCACTTGCGAAAATATGAGTCCTTGTAGTAAACTGAACTATTATTGTTGCAAATTTCCTAATTGTTATAGTGAAGATTGTCAATCAAAGTGTGATATTTCTGGGGGAAAATAGCATGCCATTACTGGACATGTAATAAATACATTATATTTGTGCATTCTGATGATATAAAATGAAATTGTTGATAATCCTCATATGGCAAATTTTGACATATCCTATGGTTGTTCAAAACACATATTGAGTAGACAGCTCCATCTTCAATTTCCTCTCAGTTGTGTCTGCATCTGTGAAAGTAGTTCCACAACAGCTGCCAACTGTGTATTTCTTAGATAAGTAACAACCCACCACAGCAACTCTGCCCTCATAAAATTGAGTTCTTCCTATTACACAACATAAACAAGCATCAAATAAGGGGACACAGTGGAGTAAAGGATTGAGATATAAAAATAATACATTCATACACAAACACTTAATGAACTCATACTTTTGTATAATAAGGAATTGTATATTTAATCCATCTTTCTCTTTTGCGTAGGGCTATTCTCTCATATATGTGATAACATGAATCCCACAATCGTCACTAGAGAATTAACAAACCCACACTATTAGGTTGTATTAATAATGGGAAATGCAGCACATAAACGTTATTCAAAACTCACATGTTCTGTTAGAGACGAACAACAGGGTAGAAGATCCATTGTTCTCATCTGGGTTGCTCAATGACTCCAGATTAGGCTTAACTCTCTTTAGTATGTCAACGAAATTTGCCCTTTAGATAACAAAAAAAAAACAACTATCAAACACAAATTTCACTCAACAATGATAAAATTAATGCATTAACAATTATTGAACTAACACAAATTTAAGCCATCATGCACTGGCCTTTGTCTTTAGGATCAGTTTTTCTCTTGTTTTGCTTTTTCTTGTTATCCATAACCTCGTTGCCACTATGAAGGGAGTCCAAGACATAAAACCTCAGCATACTTGGTTCAAACACAAAGCAGAACTGGTGCATAGCCAATATGACCAGTCCAAACAGGTAGTCACAATCTCCTAAATTTTGGCCTAGGTGTTCTGGCAGTAGTTCTTTCAGGTGTTTCTCCACCTCCTACAATCTCTATTGCTACACCATTCTTATCTATGACAGCAAACATTAGACACCATGATGTTATTAAAATTCAAAGTTCCATGAAAAATACCCTAATTCTTGTTGTGGAATTTCTGAAATGTTGTTGTCACAGGACAATGCAATTCTATGCATTCTCACAAGCACATATAGACCATAAAGTTGTTCATATCCTAACCTTTAGTGTAAATATTATAGTTCCGAGTGCAAATTTCTGAATTTTTGTTGTCACAGGACAATGCAAGTCTATGCATAGTCAGACACATGCATACCATAAAGTTGTTAATATCCTAACTTTCAGTGTAAATATTGTAGCTCTGTATGTAAATTTCTGAATTTTTGTTGTCACAGGATAGTGCAAGTCTATGCATTGTCAGACACATGCAAACTATAAAGTTGTTAATATCTGAAATTGAGTGTAAATATCTTACTTTAGTGTGCAAATTTCCAAATTGTTATTGTCACAGAACAATGTTATTCAATGCATTCTCAGAGATAAACTAGTCAACACTAACTATGAAATTAGCATCAAATATGTTCCTCTTCACCACAGAAGCTTGTTCCTTATGATCACCATTCATAACATGGGCAACCAATGACATTATCTGTACATTTATGCAACATGAAAATTAAGATTGATTCACAATATATGCTTGTACTAATTCAATTCCTCATCGCACATATCCGGTTGCTTATCTATCTACTGCCTTGGACTAAGGACCTACAGGTCTTGCCGTGTTGCATAATGGCCAAACATGTCCACCAAAACCCTGAACAACAGACATGGAAGTGAAATTAGTGCAGTGCTATTATTCCCATCACAGAAACAACTCCAACCACTCTTTCTACTTACTATCCAGCCTCCTCTTATGGACACCAATCACAACAAAGTTTATAAAATGTTTTTCTCTCACTGACTTTGACCTTCCTCACGTATGTGGATTGGTATGGTGACTTTACAGTCAGTTTATGACGTGGTTTTTAACCTCCTTGTGGATAGTTGTACTGCTTTTCATTTTCATTTTCTCCTACCTCTACAGCATGCATTCCTTCATCTCCCCCACTAGTAAGCGTTTTGCTTTGTAACTGCATCAGTTCTTCCAAAACAAACCTTTTAAGTTTTTCTATCTCACTATTTAATTTATTGTTGAATTTCAGCCAAAATTCCTAAATGTCCTACATATTTAAAAGTTTGTCAGCAAACTTACATTCACTGTCAACGAATCAGACTAATATATAAGTACTACTTACCGGGTCTTTGAAACTTGTCCCCCTGGTTGTGTTGCTGGCTTGACTTTTGCAGTACTACTGCTGTGCAAGAGGCCATGTTTACTTCCCTTTTCTACTTTAATCCTATCCTTCACAACATTATCATCCCAATACTTCATTACCTGTGGTGATTTCGGTACAGCATTCTCCGATAGGAACATTTGCAAGAAGTAAAGCTGAAAAAGAAAAACACAAGAAGTTATTAATTAGAGAAGGCAGTACGGGAACAACTTAATTAGTAAAATCTTCCTTTTAATTATGCAGACAATTACCAGTAACAAATCCATGCAGCTTCCAATGACTTTTGAGCCTTTAGCTTTCCCTTCTTTGCTACCCATGTTGTACTGTTGTATTTCATCACTAAGTTCATCAAGCACAAATTCTGCCTACTTATTCTCTGTGCAGGCCATTACTTTCAACACTTTCTCACTGACATTTGCACTCCCGGTGGGACAAAGAAAAGTTCCCAATGTAAAGAGAACAAAATAGAACTCAAACATTCTATCATCTTCCTCACTTATTAGCTTTTCCTGAACTTCCGCATATATCAATAGGGTATATTTCCTTTTTAGCTCCTTCACTTCATCTTTAAAGCCATCTAACTTCACTCTTAAATCTTTATCTTGTAATCCCATTAGCACTTTCACATCTTTTTGTGTTATCGTCAATGTGTCCCCCCTGATGGGCAATTGTTTTGTAGGGGGATCATATGCATGCATGATCTCCAAAGATAATTCTCTTGGGATCTTATTCAGGGTCATATTTAATAGCTTCCCAAACCCCAAATTTTATACCCTATTCTTTAAATTTGTTTTCCCCCTAACAAAATCAGCAATTTCCTTGAATTTAGATGGGGAGCACCAGGTCGAAAATGATATCACGTATTTCTTCCTCTTTCCTTCTGATGCCTCTTCCTCCTTTATTCTATATAGCTCCTTCTCAACATTTGTCATGTTCTTCCAAACTTTCAATGCTGCATTTGACACAGCTTTCATCCCTTGTATGTCCTCTTTATTATTTCTGCAAAATTCAATCTTAAAAACCTTCTACCCTGTAACTTCTAGATCCTTCTTACTCATCTTTTGTAACCCTACACACAATAATCATTGTTTCATTAATCAGTACAGTACACAGTTCATCAACATCCATTGCATGCAGCTTTATTTGTTAAATGACCTCTACACTTCTAAATACACTAACTATCATTAAAAATTTATTTACTTCACTTGTTATAAGATGACACATGGCATTGTTCCAATTAGGTTGCAAATGCATTTATTCGTCATGTAAATTGCCTAGAATAAATTATTAGTACACTAAAGATGAAGTTGCTACAATCAACTTGTTAATGCACTACTTCTTCTGGCAAATTCCCAAACTTCAGTTGTTACACCACTGAATAACAATTAACCGCTTTCAACTTGTAAATGTACTAGTTTTTCTAGCAAATTGCCTAACTTCAACTGTTATCCCACTAACCACAAACAATAACGGATAATGAGTTCTCTCAAGCCCAAACCTTATCCCAAATATAACGTTCCCTCTCACAATTTCATTCACCCACATTTCATCAAAAAATTTCAAATGCACACAAACACAGCATCCACCTTTATCAAAGGCAAAAAACAGAGCACCCACCATAATAATAGACCCACACAATCAATGTTTTTTCCTCAATCTATTGACAAATAAATGGATGATTCAGCCGCACAAATAGAACTTCATTCGCCTGTCTCACTTACAAATAAATCCAATCACACAAAAACAACATTCAAGATACATAAGGAGTCTTACCTTCACTGAACTTCACTCTTCTATTTGCCTGAAGTCTCTTGTACTTTTTCTTTATCCTATCTCGATTGCCTTTCAACTGATATCTACTTCTCCTTCTTCTTCTTGTTGTTCTATCGACTATCATGCACCAAAGAGTCAACCTTCCAAGTTTCCTCCTTTATCCACGGCAATGGCTACACTGGAACCACGACCAGGGTGATGATCACAGTCTCCTTCGGTGGTTGAATTGCTTTGACGATTTGCAGAGACACAACCGCAACTGTGCCGAGAGGGAAGAGGGAATGTGACTAATATGAGAGAGGAAAAAGTGGGATCATGTTTTCATATTTTTCAGCCATCTCATTTTCAAATTTCAAGCAACAATTTCACGGGGCATTTGAGTAAATTGGGTTCAGCAATTAATTTCACTTTACCCCCGAGGTCCTTCAGTGAAATTTCAGAATCCTTAACTAAAATTTCAGAATTTTTTTTGGATGTTTGAAATTAATTCCCATCTGCGGTTCTTAATCAAAATTTTCCCTTTATTATTTTCTTTTCTTTCTAGATGGACGATCTCTATTGTCTCATGCTAAAGTCTCTTCAGAAACACAATTTGTTTGTTAATTTTTCTAAAAGTCCTCAGAAAAGTCCACCCCCTTTCTTGCCCAAGGCCTCTTGTGAAATATGAACAGAGTACTGTACTTGTCATGGAAAATGTTTCCTTGCAATGTTGTGATCCATATGAATATCGATTACAAGAAAATAGTTAAAAGGAAAAAAACCCGCATGAGAAACCATCAAATCTTTTTTTTGGCAGTTTTTTTCCTTCCTCATTCCGTGTTTGTCCAGTCTTAGAACATTATATAAATTAACACTCAACAGTAATACCTTTTGCCTGAAAGTTTACTCTCTTTTTCTTTGAATATATATTTTCTATGTTTTATATTTAATTTCATATTTTTAGATTAATTAAGTAATTATTATATAATTATCATATTTTATTTAATATTTAGTCATACATATATTATTTTATATATTTATCTATTTAATACTCTTCTCAGATCCTATTTATAAACTTCAAATTTGGAGATGAGTATGATCTATTTTACAAGTTTTAATTTAGGATTTGTCCAAACATTTAATGTATTTTTTTAATTTTATTTTTAATTATTTATTCTCGCTCTTTTGTCATCCTTTTATCATATTTTCTAAATATTCTCTTTTATTTTTTCACATTTATTATAAGAATATATTAAAAATACAACTATATTTCTAATTTATTTATTATTTTTAATTAATTTTAAATGATTATTCATTATTTATACTTTAATATTCCTCCGGATCTTAATATAAGATATTTAATCTAATCAACAAATTAGATAAGTTAATTAATTATGAAAAATATAATATGTTTTTCCCAAAATACCATAATTATCTTAATATTCTTTCTCATTCACTTACTTGATTATGGTTGAAAGAGTATCTAGAGAGATAATTTTTAAAAAAATTAATAAATATAACAAATGATCAAAATTAATTTAACAATTAGGTCCTATATTAAAAATCAAAAAAAATATTTAAAACTTAAGTATTTTTTAAATATCAAAACTCTGGTGTTTTTTTTTCCCCCCAATTCCTCCCCTAGACCCAGTCCTTCCTGGCTTTCATACGCGCACCCTCTTGTCACGGCATGACGGCTCCAGCAGAACCAAAGAACAGCTAGTAGCCCCACGCCTTTGGTGTCAGAATCTTGCCCCCATAATTGCTATGTCAGATCATAGAATCTTGTGACTCCTCGCTCTCCTTTCTCCAGAATTGGATGATGACTAATGAGTAGGTCCTACTCAGTAGGATGTAAAATCCAGATTTTTCACTCTCTCTCTCTCTCTCTCTGCGCGCCGCATGTTGCTGTATGATCTGCCTCTTGCTATCTTCTTTTTACTGTTGTTATTGGAAGTTGCAAGAGCGATGCGTATATCTTCTTTCCCTTCCGGCTCTTTACTTTTCGCTGTATTTATATATTTTTTAAAATTACATACTTGTTTTTTTTACTTATAAAATTACGTACTTGTTATATATTTTATATTTAAGTAATCATATTTTCACTGCTTATTACTATAATTTAGTAGATGTGCTTTTCGTTGGCTGTAAAGAAAAATAGACGTGCTTTCATTTAGGAAAAAAGGCAGAAAAAGAAATTTAAAAATGTGAAATCTTAATTTAAATACCTAACATTTTAAAATGATAGTAAATAAAATAAACTTAAATTAATATTTTGAAATTTAAGAGGAATGATAAAAATACCTTCTTTTTTCTTAAACAAAAAAAGTTCAACCTTAAATTGATATTTTGAAATTCAAAAAGAGTGTTAAAAATACTTTTTTTAAACAAAAAAAATTCAACCTCTCGCGTAAGATAGCCACTATCAACAACTGGTCGCTAGAACTAGCATCGGCTACCGATGTGGTGGTTGTTAATTGCCAACCATAAGCGTGGTGGCAGCTGGTAGGATTTTTTTTTTCCCCCACTAAAGAGAGAAAATTATTTTAGGAAAATAATGAGGCCACATAAAGTAATGGTGATTATTGGGCCACCAATAGCTTTTAACATTATAATACAATAACAATATAAGTTAACTTTTTTATTTTGGTTCCAGATCACAACAACAACTCATCTCAAAATAATGAGTTTCGAGTTAGAATTAACAACACTTTTTTTTACAAATAAATAAAGTGAAATAGCAAGTAAATCAATTAAAAATTATAACACTTCATTTGGGAATAATAAGCTCTGATTGTGAAATAACAAATCTGGAGTTGAGATTAACAGCACATTTTTTGTAATGCATAACATGTGAACTCATTAAGAATGACAGCAATTCATCTAGAAATAACAAATATAATAAATTCTGATTGTTAAATAACAAGTCTTAAGATGAAATTAACAATTTTTTTTTCTTAAACATAACATGTGAAATAGGATAGTAATTTATTTGGAATTTTTCTCCCCACAATCCACCTACAGATAACAAGTTTGGAACATAAAATAACCAAAAAATATTTTCAAGTATAATGATGACTTATTTTAATTTTCTCTTGCCCTACAAATAAATTTAGAAGCATTTTAAATTTATAATAGTTATATTTAAAAAAATTGTTTAGGACGCTATATCTAATTTAGAAAGTGTTTTTACCTTTTAATTTATGATTTTAATTTTTAATCTAAAAGGTATTTATTTTTTAGGACTTTATCTCCAATTTAAAATTTTTTTTAACTTTTAAATTAAGAATTATTTTTTAATAATTTTTAATATTACTATTATGAAGTAAAAATACTTTTTTTAAAAATTTGTTTTGGTAAATTTATACCTTTTAATTTACATATCAGTATAAATCATTATAAATTAAAATACTTTTTGTAAATTCTAAATAATATAACTAGTATAATGACAAGGTTTTTTTAAAATATTTTTATGAGTTATAAATAATATAGCTATTATAATAAATAATTTCGTGTTAATCCTAATAGTGAATTTGTTATTTCACAGTCAGGACTTGTCATTTTTAGATAAAGTATTGTCATTTTTAATTGATTTACATGTTGCTTCACATGTTATATATTATAAAAAAAAACATGTTGTTAATCCAAATTTGAGATTTATTATTTTATAATTAGGACTTGTTGTTTTCAGATAAGTTGTTGTCATTTCTAATTGGTTCTCTTGTTATGCGTTAGGAAAAAATGTGTTGTTAATCTCAATTTGAGACTTTTTATTGCATAATTAGGATTTGTTATTCTCAAATAAATTATTATTATAAGTTGGAACAAAAGTAAATGAATTAACTTTCTTTTTCATTATATTATTAACAAGTCTTGTTGGCTTAGTGGTTAACTTAAATTTTAGCAATCACTAGGTTCAGGGATCATATCGCACTAGCCAGTTGCCGGTGAGGGCTCTAGTAAGGGCTAAAATATTTTTTTAATAAAAAACAAAGGAGTTTTTTTTTAAATTTTAAATTTTAAATTTGGATTTACTTCCTTTTTTGTTATTTCTAATTCTTAGATACCTGAATTGGAAAATGATAATTTTGGAGTTTTTTCCTAAAATTTTCCCTATTATATAGAAAAAAATTATAGATTACATATCTCTTAGAACTAGAAAGAAACCAAAAAGTCAAGAGCTCATAATAGTTTCTCCCGTTTCTAATTTTTCATAGTGGGATAGCTTTGAAAACATCAACTAATTAGTATTATAGGCTTCAAAACATCAATTAAAAGGATGTTTGATATTAGGCAAAAGTATACTTAAAAGATATTTTTTCACAAGTTGAAGTAAATATTTCCACATATTTATTTTCCGTAAAATTATTTTTAAAATCATAATTTGATATTCATCTAAATACTCTCTAATTAATGTTGTGTGTTATGAATTTAGAAATATTTTTTTTTCGGTTATACGCCGCTCGGTAATCCGACGCCTATTAGCAACCGACTAATTCGGACTCGAAAGGTAGGAGTGCTGGCCCACATAAGCGGGGTTGTCTCCTCTCCCAATGAGAAGAAATAATTTTTTTAATTACCTAATCATTTGTAAAATAAGAATATTACAGAAAAAAAAATCTAGTTCGATAAGAATGAGGCGCCAAAGCCACGTCCAAACTGAAATGAAGAAGAATAGAGGTACTTTTGACTTTAAAAGTATTTATAATTTTCGAGATATTCTAATAACATTGATCAAAAGTCGAAGTTAAAACAATTTTTTTTAACCTTTGTTCAAAATTTTAATCATAGCTTTATAAATAGAAAGAATTTTTGAATGAGTTTTATATCATTAGAAATAATATTTAAATAACTTTTTAATGAGAGGTCATTTACCCAATTTAGATTTACATTAATAAAGTTACGTTTGATGAAATTTAAGCTTTGATATGATAAGGAAAGAGTAATCAAATTCTCCTTTAATGTAGGAAATTTATATCTTTTCACATCAAATTTGAACTAGTCAAGGCAATTTGAATTTGATATAATAAAATTAAATATTCTTCCATCAAATTTGAATCTCATCATTTCTTTGTTTCAACTTAAAGCTTAACCAAGTGTTTATTAATATAAATTCAATTAATATATGATACATTTTAACTTTCGTATAAAATTTGAATTTCATTGCATTTTAATCGAAAACTCTATTTTCAACACATCGAATAATTTTATATTAGATATAACATTCTCAATTTAACTTTGAATTGAGCAAATAACCTATTGAGATCTCTAAGTGTAGGTTTTAATATAGTAAGACCCATTTAAAAATATTTTGTAATTTTAAAGGTATGATTTAAACAGTGAGCAAAGGCCTGGAACCTTTTTCTCATTAGATTTTGAACCATATTTGAAAAATCATGCCTATTTTATATGAAAACATTTTTCACCAAGATCAATGTTGTTGAAATGCTTATTAAGTCTATTTTTATATATAATAAGTTTCCCTTCAAAAGTATTTATAGTTTGTGAGGTATTATAATAATATTCATCAAAGGTCGTAGCTAAAATGTTTTTGACCTTTTTTAACTATTTTATTCATAGCTTTTAAAATATAAATATTTTTTTAATGGTCTTATTTTATTAGAAACTTGAGTTAAAGAGCTTTCTTATAATAAGTCATTCGTCCAAATTAAATTTAAATTGAAAAAATTATGTCCAATCAAATTTAAGATGTGATAAGAAAAGGAACAATTAAATTTAAATATGATACATCAAATTTGAATTTGCTCATTTTCAGCACAACAAAGGCTACAATCACCAATCCAACAACATTGAACACATTGCCGACAATGAGTTATACAGTGCAATAATCTTCGACCTCCATAGTTCACTCAGTTCTACAAGATTGAACACATAGTTGCTAAATTCCCTTATTTTTCAAGCATTAAATAAGGCAAAAGAGCAGATTGCTTCATCTAAAAAAAATATCGACTTAGTATTTGGTGATCTAATTCGGAGTATTTAAAATTTAAATACGTCTCCACTCCCTTCTTACCTCAGCCGTATAATGATGGTGCTCCACGTACTTCCGTCTCTTCTGCATCCATCTCTTCCTCTTTTTAGGGATAAATTTGTCTTTTAAATTATCTCATCACGACTGAAAATTGGTTTCCATAATATTAATATTAGTGATAATTAAACAATTATGAGTATATGCTGGTCGAAAACAACCCCTGAAGGACATTTTTATATACACACATACATATCGAGGAGGAGGGAGAGGAGGAGGGAAGGAGCAGTGGAGAGTGGGGAAAAGGAAATAGTAAAAAGAAGAAAGAAGGAGGCAGCGGAGAGAACACTCTCAGCTGCTAGTCGCCAGCGCCTGGTTCTTATCTTCGCCTCCCTTTGGTCTGTCGACGAACAACGGTTCTCATCTTCATCCCTCATTTTAGCCACATATCACGGCGTCTCACCTCAGCCCCCACGGAGCCTCCGACGACGTCTCGTTCTCGTCTCTCTTGTTGCAGCTCCTCTAACGACGGTCATTATTCCAGGCGATGATGACTGAATAACTTCAGAGCTTCTGGGTGTGCTTAAATTCGATGAGTAGTTCTGATAGCGTTAATGGTAAAAGTCTTATCCTGCAACCATTATACGGCCACTTGTGCCTTAAATTTTCTTCTGCAATCATTATAATAGTCGCTGCTTTCCTTTATGTTAGAAATTTCGTGTTGCCTATCTGTTATTCCAAGAACTGAAAGTTTTAATATGGCTAGTTATAAGATCCCTCTTCGATTCATTCTCCTTAATGATATAAGTAGTTATACTATTATTTGATCGGTCAAACCTCTTTTCAATAAAAAAAATCTTGCAAACCCATAATAAAAGGAAGTTCTTTTTTTGGGTTTAACTTTGTTTTGAGTTCCTTCAATCTAAGGACTGTTCTTTTTTACTCCGTTAAAATGTATATATTTTTTGTATTTATCCAGAAGCTTCATCCTCTTGTCAGCTTTTGGGAGCTTGATGCAAATGATTTGGACTTGAAGCCAAAAAACGAAAACGAATTGAAATTTATAATTTATTCTGGTTAAAAAGAGGAAAGAAAATTTTTGAGTTGATAAGTTTACATGAAAAAGAAAAAAGATGTCTAAATTTGTTTGGGACTTCATGCGCTCGACCGCTCTTCTTCCATTGCTTTCCCTCCCTCTCGAGGTCACAGGTACTTTTCCTGTCATTCTGCATTCTCTTCTTCTTGACGCTGGTCCACTTAGTTAACGAGAGATTATTTGCTCTTCCCTTAGGCCAATAGGCAAAAGCATTTTCTGTTCTGTTTATTTCCTTTGATTCCTTCAGTGAAGTTGGAAACATCGGGTGGATCATTTCTGGTACTTTTTTCTCTCTCGGTTTTTGCTGGCCTTGTTAAACTCCGATAGTTTGCTGGTAAAATTAATATTTCTTTCGTGGAATCGTAAGTCCTCACCGTTATCTTCTAGTTTTTGAAAAGATGGAAAAAGAAGTAATAGGTGTATGCTGTAACACTTTAATTTTCATACTAATTTAATTTCCCCTTCGCAGTGATGGGAAGCATTTAAATAGCTTTGGGTTTGAAGGGTCTGTGACCATGACATATTCAGTAGTAAGCAATGATAATCTCTCTGCTGTAGCAAAAGAGAAGAATGTGCATGAAAATGCCTCAGATAAATCCCAAATCATGACAAGTGCAGAAGTAAGCTTTAGAAAGAAAAGAAAAAGGAAGAGGAGGCGAAAGAAACGTCATGTTGCTAGCGAAAACAACAATAATCTTTCTGCTGTTCCCCCTGCACTAATGGAGGTTACAAATCCTGCTGTCGTTCATCCGGCATCAAATTCTGAACTTGATTCGTGTACACCTCTTGATGCATTCAAAACACAATCATTAGACACAAGAAATGCGCTCACTCATTCAGAGATCAATAATCATCTTACACAAACTGAAACCGAATCAATGGACAGGATGCATTCAGCTCTAGTCGCTGATCCATTAAGGAATGAATTGGACAGATTACTTAGAGAATCAGAGCAAACCATGAAACACTATGAAGAGACGGTTAGTTTCTGTTGCGCCTAATGTATTTTGCCTTGGCTATGCATGGTCTATGTTATTCTATCTTTGTCTCTTCATTTCTTTTAATGTAACTTTCTCTTACGGGGGCAGAAATTGCGGTTAAAATCTGATCGTGAGAGAGAAATTGAGGAAATTCACAGGAAGTTACAGGAGAATGAGCTTGAGTTTCAGCTAAAAAAGGAGAAACTAGATACAAGTCTCAACTTAGTTCTCATGAACAAGTTATGGGCAGAGGCTTTTAGTTCTAAATGCATGGATCCTGAAGTATTTGGGGCACCAGAGATTCAGCAAGGTATAATACTTTATTAGGAAACGTTGAAACTTTTTTTTTTTTTTTTAATATCTGGCACCATGGCCTTAGGGCCAAGATGATTTGCATCAGCTATGGTCTCGTTTGATTTGGAGGTTGAATGTATGTGCTCTTTTAGCTGTTAAATTTCAGCAAATTTTTTGATGAGTTCTAAGTTTTTGGTGAGATTTAAGTGTTATAGGGAATGCCTGGAATTTTAATCTCGCCTTGATATACCACTTGACATAGGAGTGATAACAAGAATAGAGATGTAGACAAATGGGAGCAAGGAGGAGGGAAGGAGGTGATAACAAGCCAAGAGAACTGTATTAATTGTTACTCTAAGTTTTTTGATGAGTTCTAAGTTTTTGGTGAGATTTAAGTGTTATAGGGAATGCCTGGAATTTTAATCTCGCCTTGATATACCACTTGACATAGGAGTGATAACAAGAATACAGATGTAGACAAATGGGAGCAAGGAGGAGGGAAGGAGGTGATAACAAGCCAAGAGAACTGTATTAATTGTTACTCTACGTAGAACCCGAGAGGTAAATCCTAATATGATAAGTTAATAAGGTCATTGACAAAATGATAATTTAGATGGACAAAACGAAAACAAAATTCAAAATAAAGTCAATTAAATTAATCACATCATTTTTAATTTCTAGGTTTATTCTTGGTACCTAATTGTCTCTTCCCATTAGTGTGAATGCTTCTGAACCATGTTCATGGTATCTCGAATAGGCACACATCATATATGGATGCTTATAGTACTGATTTTCCCAAGGTTTTTCTTGACCATTTTTTCGATCATCAGACTCAAGTTTCGCTCAGCAAAGTGATACAAGCCCTTCTTCTACCCTTGTTGCAAGTCCACTTTGCGGGCCTCCTGCATCTACCCTGCAGCATTTCACCACTGCTGCTAACTCTCAGACCATGGTGCCACCTCCTGCATCCAGCATGCAGACCTTCTCTGCTCCAGCGAGCTCACAGATTTTGGTGACGCCCATGCCTACTGCGGCTAGCTCTTCGCCGATGGCGCCACCTTTACCCACTACAACTCGCTCACGGACCATGGCGCGCCGCCCTCTGCTGGCTGCTTACAATGCACCTCCGAGGCCACCTCGTATCAACTCCATTCCTCCATTGGCAAACTATCAAGCTGGTAGAGGGTTCCGTGCCACTCCACCCTATCTCCATCCTTATAGTCCCCTGACATTTCTGCCTAATTCTGGTCTCCTTACCCATGCACGTGGCATATGGGGTCCACAAGCTCCTAACAACTTCCCTGAAATGCCCTCATTACCTGACTATGATCTACCCACGCTTCCAACCCGTATATCTGGTCCTCGCAATAGAGTTCAATGGCCTGAAATTCCTCGGAGGTTACCCAGGCCTCACTTCTCAGCCAGGGAGCCAGCGAATCTGCCAAATGCTTTGTTACGTTCGTCAAATGTGGCATTATTGCAGCAATCTCGAGTTTGGCGCCGCTAGTAGCATGCGGGATGATTCTGTCCACACAATATATAGCCGTCTGTAAGCTCTGCTTCAGTTTCTTGTGTTTCTGAGGCCTCTGATTAAGATGTAAGGCCGTTATATTAACTTTTTGACTAATATGTGCATCTATGTAATTGATTGCCACGGTAAATGAAAAATCCAGAAGTAGTTGTGGATCTCGTTCTTTGGGCTGCTTTTGAGCATGGTCTGGACCATGGGGGAAGCAGCTAGATCTTAGGCCCCCTCCGTTCGGTGTAGGTGGAAGTAAAAAATGTCGACTTTCGATTATACGTCTACTTCCATTTAGGCCCGCAGCTCGTTCCCCGGCTCAAGTAGAAATGGAGTTTAAAAGTTTCTTTGCTATGTATATATGGAATACAGATATAATTTTTATTTGATACTACTCACATGGTGTGCGGGCATGAATAGCAACGGCCGATCATATTGGAAGATCATATAAATAGTATGAGAGGCGAACACGTGAAGATGATTATGATTTGTGGATTAAACATGCTTATTATGGAAAGCCTCTTGATGCACAATATTGTTGGTCTTGGTTGGGGGTTTCCTATTATTGTTTAGATTATAAAAATTATCCCAGTTATCAAATATTTTGTTAGAATATTTTGTCAAAATACTTGTAGAAAAAATAATTTTGAATTGTGCTTAGCATCATTCGCATTAATAAAAGCAATTGTCAGGCATAAAATATTCAAGTTCTTGCATTAGATTATTGGCTCATATATAGTATAAAAAGCAAAAGTTAATATTATTAATTTAGATAATCCATTGATTGAACTCCACCCCTTTTTTTAAGACAAAAATACTCACTGTCAAACCAATCATTGGGCATATCTTTCAAGCATCAGTGCCCAATGTATAGGCTATGCCTATTATCCCTCTTAATCCCCTTTCACTATTATATAAAATGTTGTAATTGTACTCGGTACTCTCTACTATTTAACCAATTGAGTTTTGTTGTTCCTTTTGTCTTCATATCATAATACTCACTTCTTAACCTGGCAAAAAGGAACCCAATCCCCTGAAATTGAATCATTTATTATGATATTGAAACATGAACTTATTGTCAAAGTCGAGACAGTAAGACTGATATCCCCAGTAATTTTGGTCAAAGGATATGCAAAAGATACGAAATGCATTTGAGGAATTAAAGGCTAAAATTACTAACAGAAAAGCGGATCAGAATATCGAAGTTGCATAGAAGCAATTTTATCAAATGATGTACCTGGTGCTTTATTCTGCAGGGGAATAGGGGCTTTTGTTATATTTATCCTATATCCAATAACATTTTTCCAGTATTTTAAGAAATTCTTAAAATAAAATAAGTTAAATCTTATGTAGAATTTTAAGGAATAGGTGCCCCCTCTACTGGCTGCTTACAATGCACCTCTAAGGCCACCTCATAACAACTCCATTCCTCCATTGGCAAACCATCAAGCAGGTAGTTGGTTCTGCGCCACTCCGCCCTATCTCCAGCCTTATAGGCCTTCAACATCTTTGCCTAATTCTTGTCTCCCTGCTCATTGTAACGCACCGCTCATGTTTTGCCCAAAATGCACAAAGGCTCGCTGCCCAGAACTGTCCAAAGGTGTCCACAAAAGTCTTGGGTAAGTCCGGAACTCTCTAGAAATGGGTGGAACTTGTTGGGGAAGCTTGGAGGGTTCCAGAATACTATAGATAATTGTAGAGACACCTAACCCCTTTGTAAATATCTAGATATTTTTGTAGAGTATTCTAGATACAACATTGTAACCGTTGGATCAAGTAGATCTTAGCCGTCCATTGAGGAGGTGGAGAACTATAAATACCCCTCCCCCTCATTCATTTCTCACACTCAAGAAAGTGAGAGTGTTGTAAGTACTTTAAGAGATCAATACAAAGTTCTTTCTTTGAGTCTCCTGTTCCTTCGTGAGTAGGCTGACTAGCAACTTAAAGCAAGGAGTTTGCTAGGCCGCACGGTTCGTTGGAATTACGACCAAGTCCGTGACAGTTGGTATCAGAGCCAAGGTTTGAAGACCGTTGGAACATAGGGGTAGATGGAAGGCAGAAGCGAGACTATCAATATGTCCGAGGGAGTCAAGAAGAAATCTAAAGCCCAGAGATCTAGTTCAAGGGAAACCATGGAGGGTTTTGAGACACGGCTAGCCAAGGTGGAGATTGCAATAGCCGACGGGGAGGAGAAGTTCGAGGAGATGGGGCAAAACATGGACGAGTTCCGTGAGGAGATGCAAGCCGCCATGAACAAAGTCCTCGCCCAATGTCTCGACAACATGAAGGCCATGGAAGAGTCTCACAGGGATGAGGTTTCTTCGATCCGTGAAGAACTCGAGAGGGTCTCGCGCAAGTTGGAGAGTGCGGAAGAGGAGCTCATCTTGTGCAAGAAGGCTCTTGCACAAGGAAGTCCGTCAACGTCTGATGTAAGGACTACATCCTCTAAAGTAGATGTTCTACGACCTAAGGTTTTCAAAGGGACAAGAAATGCGAAGGAACTAGATAATTTTCTATGGAGTATGGAGCAATACTTCAGAGCGAACGTCGTTACCGACGATGCACTTAAGGTTAGCACGGCATGTCTCTACCTCGAGGACACCGCTATGGTATGGTGGAGGAGGAGACAAGGGGACATAGAGAAAGGCACTTGCACCATAGACACTTGGGCTGAATTCAAGGGTGAGCTCAAGAAGCAATTTTATCCTAGCAATGTTGAAGAAGAGGCCAGGGGTAGGTTAAGGCGTCTTCAACACAAGGGAAGCATTCACGAGTATGTGAAGGAATTCACCGAGGTACTGCTTGAGATCCTTGACTATCCTGATAAAGAAGCTTTCTTTGCCTTTATGGATGGATTGCAACAATGGGCTAAACTTGAGATCCAGAGACGTGGTGCTCAAGACTTGACCACCGCTATCTCCATTGCTGAGTCCCTTATTGAGTTCAAGAAACCCGAGAAGCCAAAGCTGAAAGACAAGGGCGGCAAGGGAAAGAGTGGGGGAGAGCATCACCGAGGCAAGGAGACCACGGACAAGTCGAAGGGTCCTAAGGAGTACAAAGCTGGAGAAAGGCCATCACTTAAATGCTTCTTTTGTGAAGGACCACATAAAGCAAGGGATTGCCCAAAGAAGGCTAAACTTTTGGCATTGATTGAGGAAAGGGAGGAACGGAAACGAGAAGAGGAGAGAGTAGGATCCCTACAACTCCTCAATGCAATTAAGGCAAAGGTGGAGATGCCCAAGTCCGGAAGGAAGGGACGGTTATTTGTGGAAACCGAGATTGGAGGACACACCGTCAAAGCACTTGTGGACACGGGAGCTTCCAACAACTTCCTTAGAGTGGAAGAGGCCAAAAAGTTGGGCATTCACTACCAAGGAGAACGTGGTTGGCTTAAGGCAGTCAATTCAGGACCGAGGGCTACCTTTGGAGTTGCTCGCGATGTCAAGGTAAGCTTGGGCAATTGGAACGGCCTCGTAGACTTCTCCATTGTCACCATGGATGACTATCCAATTGTCTTGGGTATGGAATTCATGGACAAGGTTAAAGCCGTGCCAATCCCCTTTGCCAACACGATGTGCATCTTGGAAGAAGGTAACACCCGACTAGTACCTCTAGAACGGGAAACCCAACTCCGAGAGAAGCAGATTTCGGCCATGCAACTCTCCAAAGGCATAAAGAAGAAGCAGCCCACATATCTAGTCGCTTTGAAAGAAGAAGCAGTAGCCTTGCCAACTAAAAACCTCCCGAGGTGTATTGAGCATGTCCTAGAAGAATTCAAGGACATGATGCCACCCGAGTTGCCCAAGAGGTTGCCACCAAAGAGAGAGGTGGACCACAAGATAGAGTTGGTGCCTGGTGCCACACCACCTGCGGCAGTGCCTTACCGTATGGCGCCTCCGGAGCTTGAGGAACTTAGGAGGCAATTGAAGGAGTTGGTGGACATGGGATATATCCGTCCATCAAAAGCACCTTAAGGAGCCCCGATATTGTTCCAGAAGAAGCATGATGGGTCACTTCGGTTATGCATTGACTACCGGGCGCTTAACAAGATCACGGTGAAGAACAAGTACCCAATCCCACTTATTGCCAATCTCTTTGATCAACTTGGCCAAGCTCGTTGGTTTACCAAGTTGGATCTAAGGTCGGGATATTATCAAGTACGAATAGCCGAGGGAGACGAACCAAAGACAACATGTGTCACGAGGTATGGTTCGTATGAATTTCTTGTGATGCCTTTCGGACTCACAAATGCACCAGCAACATTTTGCACCCTCATGAATCGAGTCCTACAACTGTTCTTGGACAAGTTCGTGGTGGTATACTTGGATGACATTGTCATTTATAGCAAGATGTTGGAGGAGCACGTGAAGCATCTTAGGCAAGTCTTCCAAGTCCTCAGGGAGAACGAGTTGTACGTTAGGAAGGAGAAATGTGCCTTTGCTCAACAGGAAGTAACTTTCTTAGGGCACATTGTCGGAGGGGGCAAACTACGGATGGATGAGTCCAAGGTGCGTGCTATACAGGAATGGGAGCCGCCAAGGAAGGTACCCGAACTTCGTTCTTTCCTTGGATTGGCCAACTATTATCGAAAATTCATCAAAGGCTACTCTGCGATAGCCGTACCCCTCACCGATCTTTTAAAGAAAAACCGAGTATGGGATTGGGATGATAAGTGTCAAGCCGCTTTTGAGGAGCTAAAAGCAGCCGTGATCAAGGAACCGGTGTTGGCCTTGCTTGACCACACCAAACCATACGAGGTACAAACGGATGCTTCGGACTTCGCCTTAGGAGGAGTCGTAATGCAAGAAGGTCATCTGGTGGCGTACGAGAGTCGTAAGCTCAATGATGCAGAACGGCGTTACACAATCCAAGAGAAAGAGATGACGGCCGTGGTGCATTGCCTGAGAACGTGGAGACATTATTTGCTGGGTACCAAGTTCATTGTGAAAACCGATAATGTCGCCACAAGTTACTTCCTTAAGCAGAAGAAGCTTACACCGAAGCAGGTAAGGTGGCAAGCCTTCTTAG
This sequence comes from Neltuma alba, assembly GCF_004799145.2. Lineage (NCBI taxonomy): Eukaryota > Viridiplantae > Streptophyta > Magnoliopsida > Fabales > Fabaceae > Neltuma > Neltuma alba. Next base: position 343,153 of record NW_021635387.1, read on the forward strand.
CAGAGTTTGACTTTGTGATGGAGTATAAGCCAGGAAAAGGGAACGTCGTGGCCGATGCATTGAGTAGAAAGGCCGAACTTGCCTCCATCACTAGCTCGAGTTTCCCTTTGGTTGATCAAGTCAAGGAGGGACTAAAGCAAGACCCATAAGCCAAAAGTTTGATGGAATTGGCAAGTCAAGGGAAGACACGCCGGTTTTGGCTTGAGGATGGGGTGCTCATAACCAAAGGAAACCGAGTGTACATGCCGAAATGGCAAGGCTTAAGGAAGGAGATCATTAAGGAATGCCATGACTCGAGGTGGGCTGGATATCCCGGAGTTCGACGCACGATGGCACTCATTGAGCGAGCATACTTTTGGCCCCAGATGCGAGATGATGTAGAGCTCTACGTGAAGACTTGCCTTGTGTGTCAGCAAGACAAGGTGGAACAGCGCCCCGTTTTTGGCTTACTAGAGCCACTTCCGATTCCCGAGAGACCATGGGAAAGTATTTCCATGGACTTCATCACTTGTTTGCCGAAGACAGAAGGATGCAGCAACATTATGGTGGTGGTGGACCGGTTTAGCAAGTATGGAGTGTTCATACCAGTCCAAACCAAATTCACTGCAGAAGATGCTGCGAAGTTATTCTTCAAGTTCGTGGTAAAGTACTGGGGCATACCAAAGACTATTGTGAGCGATCAGGACACTCGCTTCACAGGACGATTTTGGATGGAGTCTTCAAAATTATGGGGTCCGAACTTAAATTTTCCACAAGCTTTCACCCGCAGACCGATGGCCAAACGGAGAGGGTGAACGCTTTACTTGAACTATACTTGAGGCACTACGTAAGTGCCAACCAGAAGGACTGGGCTAAGCTCTTGGACATTGCCCAGTTTTCATACAACTTGCAGAAAAGTGAATCAACTGGGTCAAGTCCGTTCGAGTTAGCCACGGGGCAACAATCGATGACTCCGCACACTTTAGCTGTTGGCTATAAAGGCCCGAGTCCTTCAGCTTTCAAGTTTGCCAAGGGGTGGCATGAAAAATCAGACATGGCAAGGGCGTACTTAGCTAAGGCCGCGAAAAAGATGAAGAAGTGGGCCGATGCTAAGAGAAGGCACTTAGAGTTTGAGGAAGGTGACTTAGTCATGGTGAAGCTCCTTCCTCATCAAAGCCGAAGGTTCGCCAAGGTTCATAAAGGGCTAGTGAGGCGCTATGAAGGACCGTTTCCTATAAAGAAACGCATCGGTAAGCTAGCCTATCGCTTGACTCTACCTTCACACTTGGAGATGCATCCTGTTTTTCATGTAAGTCTACTGAAGCCATACAACAAAGACAAGGATGAACCAAGTAGAGGTGAGTCCAGAAGAGCCCCTACCGCAATTACTACGGTGCCAGAACGGGAAGTTAAGGAAATCCTCGTGCACCGAGTAATACCGAGACGTGGGAGTCATCCGAGCTACATTGAATACTTTGTTAAATGGAAAGGGTCTCCCGATAGTGAAGCAAGCTGGGAACACGAGCTGGCCTTATGGGACTATAAGGAGAAGATTGAGGCATACAAGAGGGATGCGTCGAGGACGTCGCCACATTAAGTGGGGGAGAATGTAACGCACCGCTCATGTTTTGCCCAAAATGCACAAAGGCTCGCTGCCCAGAACTGTCCAAAGGTGTCCACAAAAGTCTTGGGTAAGTCCGGAACTCTCTAGAAATGGGTGGAACTTGTTGGGGAAGCTTGGAGGGTTCCAGAATACTATAGATAATTGTAGAGACACCTAACCCCTTTGTAAATATCTAGATATTTTTGTAGAGTATTCTAGATACAACATTGTAACCGTTGGATCAAGTAGATCTTAGCCGTCCATTGAGGAGGTGGAGAACTATAAATACCCCTCCCCCTCATTCATTTCTCACACTCAAGAAAGTGAGAGTGTTGTAAGTACTTTAAGAGATCAATACAAAGTTCTTTCTTTGAGTCTCCTGTTCCTTCGTGAGTAGGCTGACTAGCAACTTAAAGCAAGGAGTTTGCTAGGCCGCACGGTTCGTTGGAATTACGACCAAGTCCGTGACATCATGCACGTGGGATGTGAAGTAAACAAGCTCCTAATGGCATTCCTACAATGACCTCATTACCTAACTATGCTCGACCCACACTTTCAACCAATATATCTTATCCTCATAATAGAGTTCAACGGCCGGAAATTCCTTTAAGGTTACCCAGGCCTAACTTCTCAGCCAGGGAGCCAACGAAGGATGGTAATTGTCAAGTGGGCATGAATATGCCAAATACCCTGTTACATTTGTCAAATGTGACATCATTGTAACAATCTTGAGTTTAGCCCCGCTAATAGCATGCAGGATGATTTTGTCCAGACAAGTCTGTTTGTCAGGTTATGACTAACTGACTAGAGAGGATTTGGTTTTCAGCTATTTTGTCCTGCCAAGATATATAGCCGCTGTAAGTTCTGCTTTAGTTGTGTTTGAGGCCGCTGATTCTGGGTGGCTATTGATATGTGCTGTAGGGCCCTTATATTAACTTTTGATGAAAATGTACATATATGTAATTGATTGCCTTGGTAAATGAAAAATCCAATAGTAATTGTCTTGGATCTGGTTCTTTGGGTTGCTTGAGCATGATCTGGAGCATGGTGGAAGCAGCTAGATCTTAGGGCCCTCCATTTGCTGTAGGTGTGTAGATGGAAGTAGAAAATTTCTACTTCATTTAAACATCTACTTACATTCTGTTTTCCCAGCTATAGAAGAAATGGAGCTTGAAAGTTCGTTTGCTATGTATATAAGAAATCGAATATAATTTTTTTATTTGATACTAGATCATGACTGATCATATTGAAAGATCATATAAGTAGTATGAGAGCTCAACACATCAAGATGATTAGGAATTGTGAGTTGAACATGCTTATTATAGAAAACCTCTTTGATATACAATATTGTTGGTCTTGTTTGTAGGTTTCCTATTGTTTAGATCACAAAAATATCTCAAATATCAATTTTTTTAAAAGAATATTTTGTCAAAATACTTGCAGAAAAATAATTTTTTGTTGTGCTTAACATCATTTGCATTAAGGAAAAAAAATCGTCAACCCAATGTGCATAAAATATGTAAGTTCCTTCATTAAAATGAAGGCTCATAAAATCAGTTTATAATATGTAGTATAAAAAAAAAAGTTAATATTATTAATCTACATAATCCATTGATTGAGCTCTACCCCTTTTTTTTCAAGACATAGAGTCACTGTCAAACAATTCAATAGGCATATCTTTCAAGCATCAATGCCCAATATATAGTCTGTTTAATATCCCTCTTAGTCCCCTTTCGTTGGTCACACTACTATATAAAATATTGTAATTGTACTAGTTACTACTTAACCAATTTTGTTGTTCCTTTGGTCTTAATACCATAATCCTAACTTTTTAACTTAACAAGAAAGGAACTGAATGACCTAAAATTGAAATAGGAAACATTAATCTTTTAGTCTTTGAATTTTTAACTTAATTATAACTCAATTTCTCAATTATAATTGATGTCATTCATTCCTTGAACTTTTGATTTGACTTGTTTATGACTCAATCCTATACCTTTTAAATTTTTTACATCATAATCCTTGTCATTTATAATTTATTATAAATAATCTTATATGGCAATATTAGGTAATAAAATAGTTTCCGCCTTAGCTTTATGAGATCAAAGAAGCAGATAAGAGTGGCAGGAGAAAACAGAACCAAAGGAGGGAAAAGTTGTAGAGAGAGGGAAAAAAATGAGGAGGCATTAGCTACTGAGATTAAAAAGAAAAAAATTTATCTTGTGCCTCATGCTCCTAAATGTTTGGCCATCATTTGGGAAGTTTTGTTTATCTAAATTTGACTTGAGAAAACTTATTCTAATAAAGAACTTGTGTAGAAGCATTAGCGTTTGAATAGTCCGATGTATTATTCTTGTGCGTACTGTACAATATATATAGCGTTTTGGGTATACAAATCATAAATGGTTATGATTGTGGAGATATTCACTCCATATTATTCTCTTCTAATCTACTTGAGATATGCGCCCCAATATATGCTTCTGAATCAATCTCAATATACAATATTTATTTGCATAATTACCACACTCCCCCTCAAGTTGGATCATAGATATTAATCATGTCCAACTTGCTTATGAATTTCTCAAAGGCATCTTCCGACAGTCCTTTGGTGAAAATGTCTGCCAATTGTTGTTTAGTTGGAACATAGGACAAGCACACAATGCCTTCTTCCACTTTCTCTCGGATAAAATGTCTATCAACTTCAATATGTTTAGTTCTGTTGTGTTGTACTGGATTCAATGCCATGCTTAGTGCTGCCTTGTTGTCACAGTAAAACTTTAGTGGTGATTCAATCTTCACTTGGGCTTCCTTTGTTACTCTTTGAAGCCATAGTCCTTCCATAATCCCCTGAGCCAATGCTCGTAGTTCAGATTCTGCAATGCTCTTAGCTACAACTCTCTGTTTTTGGCTTTGCCAAGTTACCAGATTTCCCCATACAAAAGTACAGTACCCTGAAGTTGATCGACTCTCTTCTTATGGACCTACCCAATCAGTATCAGTGTATATTTCTATTGTTCTAAGACTAGTTTTTTTAAAAAACAGTCCTTTGCCTGGTGTACCCTTTGGGTATCTGAGAATTTTGTATGCTGCATCCATATGCTTTTTTTTCGGAGCATGCATATGTTGACTTGATACACTCACGGCAAATGCAATATCTGGTCTTGTGTGTGATAGGTAGATTAGTTTACCAACCAGCCTTTGGTACTATCCTTTGTCTACTGCCACTTCCTCTTTGTCTTGTTTCTTTCTTCTTGCAGCCTCTTTTTCTGTTTTAGCTGGTTTGGTACTCTTCCTAACTTCCTTCTTAATGTTAGTGGGCACTTTGCTAAGCCTGCACCCTAGCATGCTGGTCTCTTTGAGAAAGTCAAGGATGTATTTTTGTTGAGAAATGTATATTCCATCTTTGGACCTGGCTACCTCCATTCCCAAAAAAATATTTTAGCTTTCTAGGATCCTTGACTTCAAATTCTTTGTTTAAAGCTGCCTTAATTCGGTCCATTTCCTGTACATCGTTCCCAGTGAGTATTATATCATCTATGTAAACAATAAGAATAGTGGTCATAGTGTCCCGTTTCAGTATGAACATAGTGTGATCAGATAGACTTTGCTTGTAACCCTCAGATTTGAGAACTTTGGAGAATCTGTCAAACCATGCTCGAGGTGATTGTTTTAGACCATACAAAGATTTTTTAAGTCTACAAACCTGGTTGATGCTGCCTTTATCAAAACTGGGAGGAAGAGTCATGTAGACTTCCTCTCTTAGTTCTCCATTAAGAAATGCATTCTTAATATCCAAATGCTGTAAGGGCCAGTCTAGATTTGTAATAGAAAGAAGGACTCTAATGGTATTGAGTTTGGCCACAGGAGCAAACGTCTCATTGTAGTCAAGGCCATAGGTTTGAGTAAACCCTTTTGCAACTAACCAAGCTTTAAATTTGTTAAGAGTTCCATCAGCATTATATTTAGGTGTGAATACCCATTTACACCCTTCTGGTTTCTTGCCTTTGGGTAATTCAACAATGTCCCAAGTATCATTCTTCTCTAAAGCCTTTATTTCATCAAGTGCGACACTCTTCCATTCAGGAGTCTCAAGTGCTTCATACACATCACTCGGAATTTTGACCTTGTCAAGGTTGGTGACAAAATTGTAATGGTCCTGTGAAAGGGTAGTATAGGATACATACTTCTAAATGGGATGCATGGTGCAAGAGCGTGTTTTCTTCCTCACGGCAATGGGCAGGTCTAACTCATTTATCATCTCATTTCCATGTTGATTCAAACCAGAATCTGTCAACGGTTCAGGAACTAGCACCTCTTCAGATATGATAGGCTCTAAAGTCTATTTGTTTCTCCGTGAATAAACCTTGTGCTGTTTCTTATTAGGTTCGTCTCCCCCTGCCTCTAGCAACTTGGAAGTTGATGGTTCATCCTGAACACTTGGAGGGTGTGTTGGTGGTATTGGCGATGGTATATCCCCCAAAGGCTGGAATTCACTCACACTCTCCCCCTGAATGAAAGACTTAGGGTAGAAGGGTTCATTTTCGACAAAGGTGACATCACGACTCACAAAAAGGTGTTTAGAGATAGGGTCAAAGCACTTGTAACCTTTTTGGGAGTTAGAGTAACCAAGGAAGATACATTTTACAGCACGGGGGTCAAACTTAGAACGAGGGTGGTGAAGGTGAACGAACACTGAATAACCGAAGACCCGAAGTGGGAGGGAATAATCAAGATGGCTAACAGAATGTGACTCACGGAGTTTGTCGAGAGGTAAGGTAAATGAGAGGGTACGACTGGGCATACGATTAATGAGGTGGGTGGCTGTGAGAATGGCATCACCCCAGAAAAACTTGGGAACATGACAGGTGTACATGAGAGCATGGGCAACTTCAAGGAGGTGACAATTTTTACATTCTGCAATACTGTTTTGTTGGGGACTATTAGGGCAGGAACTTTAATGCACAATACCATGAGATTTAAGAAAAGAGTCCAGAGAATTATTGAAATATTCAGTCCCGTTATCAGAAAAAAGAACTTGGATGGTGGTGTGGAATTGGGTCTGGATATAGTGAAAGAATTCAATAAAGACTGAGGACACATCGGATTTCTGTTTAACAAATAGACCCAGCTCATGCGCATGTGGTCGTCAATGAATGTGACAAAATAATGTGTGTGGGTGCAATTTGGTATGCGGGAAGGACCCCAAACATCGCTGTGTATAATTGAAAAAGGCTGAGAGGATTTATAAACAGAAGAAGAAAAAGTAGTACGGTGGTGTTTAGCAAGCTCACAAACATCACAATGAAAAATGGAATCTTTATTCGATGAAAATTAGGGAAACAACTTTTGCAAATATGAAAAACTAGGATGACCCATAGCCTTTTATGCCATAAAGAAATACTAGTGTCTTCAGGGACTGAGACCAAACCACTTATTCTTGAGCACAACGCACGCAGGTAGAAACATCCAGATAGTAGAGGCCATCATATTCCTCAGCTGTGCCAATCATCTTCCCCATGAGAGATCCTAAAAAATACAGTGAGTGGAGAAGAAATGAGCAGAGCAATAGTCAGCTGCTAGAGAGAGGATTACAGCTAGATGAGGAACATGTAAGATAAGTCAAGGAGTAATGATTCAAATAACCTCATAGAGCCAGTGCTAGTGATAATGGCAGAAGAACCAATGGCAATCTTAATCTTTTCATTCCCCGTAGAGGGAAGGTAAGAAATAAACATTTGAGCTTCCGAGGTCATATGGCCAAATGCACCAGTATCAACAATCTACTTGGAAGGCAGAAAAGTGGTATGTAAAGCTATAGACTAATTACCTTTGTGAGCAACAGAAGCACTGGCGGCAGGTTTCGGAGGGAGTTGTAAGACTTTGAGGGCATCAATCAATTGAGCCATTTGTTCCTGGCTTACTGATAGGGAAATGGCAGCCAGGGAAGAAGAAGAGGGGACCTCCTGAGACACTTGGTAGCCACAGGTTTATTCTGACGATTTTTCCGTCAGCTGGTTTACCATGAAGATCCCAGCAACGATTACGGAGTGTCCCTCTTTCGCAGTGGTCACAATGACTCTATTCTTGTGGGCAGATAATGAACCAGGAGCCTTACTAACAAAGGCATAAGAGTTAGCCGAAGCAGAGACGAGTGCGGGTAACATCACCTGTCGACGTGATTCTTCACGGCGGACCTCAGAGAATACTTCATGGATGGAGGGCAAAGAGGTGCGACTAAGGATGCAACTGTGGAGATCATCAAACTCACCATTTAAACCAGCAAGAAATTGCAAGACACGTTCAGCCTCAACGTTTGTTTATGACGCGCAGCATCAATCGCAAAGGTCCGTTTCTCGTTAGTCAACAAATCTAACTCCTGCTAAAGGGCAACAAGCTTGAGCCAATACTCAGTAACACCACGTGAGCCTTGCTTGGCCCTCCAAATACAACACTTGAGGTCGTACAGGCGAGATAAGTCCTTCCCATCAGAATAGGAGTCGTAAACAGCGTCCCAAATATCCCGTGCAGTAGGGAGGTACATGAAGCTACGTTTGAGTTGGGGACTCATTGTGTTGATCAACCATGAGGAGACCAACGAATTATCAATTAACCATCACTGCATGGCAGGAAAGGCAGATTCGGTAGGAGCCTTGTCTTCACCGGTGAGAATTCCCAGTTTGCCACGACCACCCACAGCAAGGCGAACAGCTTGAGCCCATTCACAGTAATTTGTGGGCGTTAATTTTTCTAAGATGATGGACACAGGAGACCCTTCAATGCTAGAGCTCGACCCACAGGGAGCTCCAACTTTAACGGGTCAAACGCCGAGGACCCATCGTGGGAAGACCCCATCAGGAGAAGGTCGTCCCAGGGTGCAACTCGATTGAGATAGCAGCGGACTAAGGCGAGGATGTTGGTTCAGAGTCGCTGTGCTCTGATACCATGTAGAAGCATTAGCATTTGAGTAGTCCGATGTATTATTCTTGTGCATACTATACAATATATATAGCGTTTTGGGTATACAAATCATAAATGGTTATGATTGTGGAGATATTCACTCCATATTATTCTCTTCTAATCTACTCGAGATATGGGCCCCAATGTATGCTTCTGAATCAATCTCAATATACAATATTTATTTGCATAATTACCACAACTTGGATAAAGTTGTGCTACGCTTGAAGTTTGTGCTTTGAATAAATGGTTTGTTGGTAACATAGAAATATAGTTAGTAACTTAGCATTGTCATATGAAGGTTGGGTTTTAAATGGATTTTCATTGTTTCAAGAGACTGAACATTTTGATGAGAAAGAAAATTTAGTTTTGACTTAAGAAAACTTGACCAAATTTTTGTAAACTTCAGACAAACATATGTTTTCATTAAGAAACTAATTTACAGGAGTTACTTAAGTCTTTTGAAGTATAATGGGGAGAAATAACGCTAGGTTCTTTCCATCTTGAAATCAAATTTACAATCTAGTTTCATTGAAATTAAATTTGTTCAACTTTTAATCAGTTTTTCTTTTTTAACAACAGAATTTTCAAATGTTGTCACTTAATCTAATCATGAACACAATTGTGGTTTTAAACTTATTTGACCTTAGGCTCTTAGGGGAATGATTCTTTTTACTACTTGCAACCCATGCTTGTGTGGATTAAGCTAAATGACAAACAAGTGATGTTAAGGAGACTTTCGTAGTAGAAAGATGAATGTTAAGAGGGATCCCGACAGATGTGGGTGTAAATAGCAAGGTAGCAACATTTATTTTCACTTTTGTTATATTTTTAGTTTTAACTACATTTTTCTTATTTTTATTTCAGTTTGCTTGTGAAGTAATTCCAAATTGTTATCAGAATCATGTGAATTTGTAACAAATGTGTTAACCGCCTCTTTTTTTAAAGCAAATTATAAGACGAGCTTATGTTGTGCGATGATATTTGTTAGCATTGATATTTCAATCAATAATTATATATTCTTGTATGTTTTTCTCTTTTTTATAACTCCTTTTCGGTATATTTTTCCCACCTTCATTTTTTATAAAAAAAATTAAAATTGGTTTTAATTGTTCTTATGCTTTCAAAAATTAAATTGATTTTTTATGGATGTGTTGGATTATGGCTATCCACCTTTGGTAGATTAGCCTAGTTCCCTTAAATGATGGGGCAGAAGGGTAAATAATTGACATTATGGGTTACTAGCTGCTATGTATCCGATATGCATGAAGAAATGGTGAGGTAATGAAAAAAGTACTCATAGTTTTTTCTTACTTATGGGATCATAACTCCCAAGATACTTATGGCAATAACACCCACGTAACTTGTGAGCATAATACCCAAGTTGTTTATGGGTTCATAACTCCTAAACCATGACTTATGCAAGCCAGCTTTTATATATATATATATATATATATGTATATATATTGCCACTTTAGTCTTTGTTTTCATCAACACAAGTGGTGTATTTTCTGTGCATCTATAGCCATGTCCGACCGTGATCCGGTTTAGTGTGGGTACTCAAGGTAGTAAATTGCACTGCAGGTATGCCCATAACCTCACAGGATGAAAATTATGTTTCTTTAATTATTTTCTTTCTTTTTGTCTCTTTCTTTAATTTATTTGATTTCAAACTTTCTTTATGTTTTTAAAAATTAAATTGATTTATTGTTTTACAAAATAAAATTATATTTTTTATTCCAATTAATTCCTTTATTTTTACTTCCTTTCAATCTCTTTTATTTTCAGTAATTTGATTTCATACTATTTTGGAATGGTAATTCACTTGGAAATTATAAGGCAAAAGATGGCTTTTGAATCTATGCTTCAACTTCATACTTCAATGGCCCTCGTTCTGATCCTTTAGGGAAATTACTCTGGGCTATTTCTGTTCCCTTCAAACAACTGCTGTTTATATGGAAGTTGCTTCATAATGCTATTCCTCCTTTTGAGATACTAAAGAAGCATAATCTCAATCTGTCTGGTGAATGTCTCTTGGTTGTAATCATGAGAAAACACTAGATCATCTATTCGTAACATGTCCTTATGTGAAATCAATATGGTTTGGCTGTTTCTCAAGCCAGTTCAATTTCTCTTCCTTCTCGGATTTGAAGGTATGGCTAAAAAATACTTTAAGCCAACTTCAAACGGATGGAGAAGCATCTCTTATACAGGGCATAATTATTGTTATCAATGTTATTTGGGCAAATTGCAACTAGGCATTTCATCGTGGCCAAATCATTTAGCCTTCAAAAGTTATCGGGGAAATTTTAGGAATGGTTTCATTTACTGCTCTCCATAAAAAGAGGTTCAAGGATGTTCGATCGAAGGTCGCCTCTGAGCATATTACTCTAGATAAAGGAGATTTCAACACCAAGGACTGATTATCATTCTTCTCAAGCTGAAGAAAAGGAAAGGCAACAATGGCTTTCAAGCCATCACACGTTTTGAGGGTTCAATAGTTCATCAATTCATTTGGAGGAAAACTAACCCAGCAAATTCCTCTTTCTCTTGTCAATGCCTCAGAACATCTCTTCTTTGGATTCGAAGATATATATCATAGCTATCGTTGACGAAGGACGCATTGCAGATTTGGTGTATAATGGCCACTCTTCAATCAGTTCACATCAGTGTGATTATACAGGATATTCAAGACCTGCTTAAAGATTTTATTTCTTTCAAAATTTGCAATCCTACTCCTAGTTCTTTAACAAGACTTAATTTGTTGCATTTTAGTTCTGTTTCCTTTATTTTTCTGTAAGACTTGATAATGTTAATAATATCTTTTTGTCCTTTAAAAAAAAGTAATTTAATTTCAATATTTTGTATTAGTTATTTCATTTTATATATTTTTCCTATACTTTCTCTTTTTTCTTTTTTTAAATTTATGGATGTCTGTATGTTCTCAAAAACTAAATTGATTTATTTTTTTAAAATTATGTGTATATATCTATATTATTTTATTTAAATTATTTCCTTTTCATTATTCTACTATCTTTAAGCCTCGTTTCTTTATATAATTGATAACTCGTCCACTAACCATGCAAGATATGTTTATCTATATGCAGGATACACTGTTAGAAGAATAAATTCAAATAATTCAACCTATAAATTCAAAAAAAAATAATTATTCATGAATTATAATTTTAAGTTTTTTTCAACTTAAAATAACACATCATATCATGTGCTTAAATAATCAGGTATTTATTTATGGGTTACAAAAATTATTTGATTTTTATGCTTTTCTTAATTGAAAATTCAAAATAAACCCACGAAAGTTCATTGAACAGCTGACTTGGGTCGAACCCCAGCTAATCGAATTTAGGAAAACTACAAAGATATCGGCCACCCACATATGGAAGCCACCGCTAATCCGTGGCACAAAACTCTTAACCCTCCTTCCTTCTCCCTCATGCCAAAGACTTATTTTGTAATATATAATTTAATATTTAACTTATTTTAATATTTTAATTCAAAATGTCTAACATGAAATAATTCAAAATTTGAAATAAAATTCAAAGTTCAATCTGATCCATAAACAAATTGTTAAGATGGGCTAGAGAACTGAAACTGAATAATTTTGTATTCTATTGATAGATGAGCATTGATTGACTCTAAACAGTTTGGGGCCTCTATTTATACACACTGGCCCAATGACTAAAAAACCTATTTAATCCTTATAAAATCGAATATAATCATAATATTGTGCATCATGTATCTTAACACTCCCCCTCAAGTTAGGGGGGCAAACAATTTCTTTGTCCCTAACTTGCTAAGTAATTTGTCATGATCTTGTTTTCCAAGACCTTTTGTTAATATGTTAGCCTATTGTTCCTTACTCCTAACATGTTGAAGATTTTATGATTCCTTGCTGCGGTTTTTTCCTTACAAAATGGTAGTCGATTTATATGTGCTTGGTTCTCTTGTGGAAGATAGGATTGTTGGCAATGTGTATGGTAGATTTACTATCACAATATACATTGACAGGTTTCAATCCATCTATGTGGAGGTCTTCTATCAATTTGGTAATCCAAACTACTTCTGATACAGTGCTGCCTAAGGCTCTGTACTTTGCCTCAATTGAAGATTTTGAGATAATAGCTTGCTTCTTGGATTTCCATGATATTGGAGATCCTCCAAACTTTACCACATATCTGGTAACTGATTTCCTAGTGTTTGAGTATGTTCCCCAATCTGAATCAACATAACATTCTAGCTTGTTTGCCTTGGATGCAGCAATCATTATTCCCAGTCCTAGACTTCCCTTAAGGTATCTTGCCACTCTGATTGCAACATTATAATGTGATCTCCTTGGTGCATTCAAGAATTGACTGAGGTTCTGCATAGAAAAATTGATGTCAGGCCTAGTGACTGTAAGATAGGAGAGCTTACCTATTAGTCGTCTATAGATGGTTGGCTATGAAAGCAGAGGATCATCATCCTCCTTTTGGGGCTACCGCTTAATTTGATATTATGCTCCATAGGTATATCAAGTGGTTTGGCTGCAATCAAGCCCATTTCAGATAAAATATCCAATGTATACTTGTGTTGGTTAAGAATTATTCCAAGCTTTGACCTACCTACTTCTATTCCTAGAAAATATTTCAACTCTCCTATATCTTTAATTTTAAATTTACTGTGCAGCAGTCTCTTTGCTTCATTAATCCTATCCAAATTACTTCCAGTAATTATCAAATCATCTACATAAACTAGTACCAAAGTAGTTTCAGATTCAAATTGCCTTATAAATAGTGAATAATCATAAAAACTTTGTCTAAAACCACCTTGTAAGTGTGCTTTAGTAAGCTTCACATTCTATTGCCGTGATGCTTGCTTGAGATCATATAGAGACTTGATTAATTTGCAAACTTTATTGTTTCCAAAATTATTGAGTCCTTATGGGATGTGCATGTATGCCTCTTCCTTAAAGTCACCTTGGACAAAAGCATTATGCATATCCATTTGAAAAAGATCCCAAGAATTCATCACAACAACGTTAAGCACAATCTGAATGGTAGCCATTTTAATGACAGGAGAGAAAGATTCAAAATAATCTAGTCCCTCTTGTTGGCTATACCCTTTTGCTACAAATTTAGCCTTAAAATGCTCAATGTTACCATTTGAGTCATACTTAACCTTATAAACCCATTTGTAGCCTATGGGCCTCTTGCCTTTTGGTACTTTTGGTAAATCTACAACCTTCTATGTTTCATTATCCTCAAATGCTTTTATTTCAGCTTGCATGGCATCAATCCAGTATTGGTCTTTTATAGCCTTTTCATAGCTACAAGGCTTAGTGACACTGTCAATGCTTGACAAGACATGTTTATAATTAGTAGAAAGGTGAGAATAAGAAAGAACTGATTGTATAGGATATTTTACCTCCATTTTACCAACTGTTTGTGTTACTTGAGATGTACAAGCATATCCAAATAAGCCTTTGAATCATATTTTAGCACTGAATGTGTAGTCCTTCATCTACCTAGGGGGTTTTCTATGCCTAACTAGTCTGTCAAGAGATTCTCCCCCTTCATCTGGAACAATTGGGTCACCATGTTCTTCTCCAACAGCGTCTTGGTGGTCAGAAGAGGGATTATCTTGCTTGAAGGTGATAGGCGGAAGAGACTCTTCAACATATTTATGGCTGTAACTATTCTAAGGGGTCAATCATGTCATTATTACCTCCCCCTTGATTGAGACCGGCTGCATCTTTGAAGGGGAACCTAATTCATAAAAAATAACATGTCTACTAATACAAAAGGTGTGAGTTTGAAGATTATAGAGCAAGTAACTCTTTTGAGTGCCAGGATAACCCAAGAAAACACAGGTCAGATTGGTTCTGAAACTTGTCTTGAATGTTTAAATTTGTGGCAAAAGGCAAACAACCAAAAAATTTTAAGAAAGACAAATCAGGTTGATGACCATATAGCAATTCAAAAGGAGTCTTATTACCTAAAGTTGAGGAGGGAGTTTGATTAATAAAAAAAGTGGCAGTTTTAATAGCTTCCTCCCAAAACTTTAATGGTATACTAGATTGAAATAAAAGACTCCTAGAAACCTCCAAAAGGTGTCGATGCATACGTTCCACAACACCGTTCTGTTATGGGTGTAAGGACAAGTGGTCTCATGTATAATTTTTTTGCTATGTAAATAATGTCGCAAGTCAGTATTAACAAATTCTAAGCCACTGTCACTACAAATCCTCTTAACAGCAGAAGTAAATTGAGTATGGACATAATCAAGAAAATTTTTTAAATGATAAGCAGTATCACTTTTTATTGACCAGGAGAAAAGTCCAAGTACAATGTGTGCAATCATCAACAATAGTAAGAAAGTAATGATAGCCTTTATAACTGGGCCTTTTATGTAACACCTCACATAATTATATCATATATGTAATAAAATATTTAATTTAAAAGTTCATACATATTTCTAACACTTCAAACAAGTCATAATTTCAAAATATTTCTAACATAACAAAAAAAAAACTATTGAAGTTTTATAGTCATGGAAATAAAAATATAACATAGCATGCGCTTGAGGAGTACAGAAGCCTTTACGACTCACTCTATTGGTACCTTCCCTTGATTCCTACTAGATCCTTCGCCTGCAAATTGTAATATAAGGGTGAGATCAAACGTCTCAGTAACTACTGAAATTCTAACCTATACAAGCAAATCATATATGATAAACAAAAATCTGTTTATATATGTGTATATAAATATATTAAAAATCACGGATTTGATACATTCAACTCAATTTCATTTTTGATTCAACAATATACCAATATTATTTTTTTAATATATCAAAAATAATGCAATATGCTGCTTCCATTATATTACCGTCTGCCCTTATACTCTGACTAGAGCCATAGGCTAACATATAGTCTGATAGGAACTAATCCATTTTACTAAATTATTCCAAGCTCACCGATATTAGAGATATATCCGGCCAAAGATATAGAGCTCAAGCTCGGACTATGGCTCCCCTTCTTTGGGAATAGGGAGGTGTCACATGTCCCACAGGTCCAATGAATTCTCGGCCAAAGGAAAATATAGAAGAAGGGGCCCTAACAAGTGCCATCCATTGTGTACTAAGTGATGGCACACCACGTGGTAATTTTATATCCATGCAATCTCCTTCTATTCTTAGCTCAACAATGCATGTCAGATACCAATAATGTTATATCATAAATACGTCCTCAAATATATTAAAAATAAGATAGCAATAAAACGTATATACTATTTAATAGCAACTCATGACAATTCCATAACCATCAATATATTTAAATATTGATCATAATTAATAGCAATAAATCTTAACAAAATCAAATAACATACCAAAACATTTATTTGAAAAATATAATATTATGTTTCAATATATAAAAATATAGTAAATTCATAATACAATCATACACAATTCACATATACAAGAAAGAATTTTCAGAGTTACTTGGTACTCTTTAACTTACAAATATTCACACAAAGATTACACCAAAATTCTCAAGAGTCTACAAAATTGCACATAAATATCTATTAATATAAAACTCAAAACTACTTCAAAACTACTCTAAAATTCTAAGACTACCCTCTAAACAAAAATTTCATAAATATATTAACTCTCCCAAATTTTGCTATTTATAACAAATATGATATTATTTTGACAATAAAATTTTCATATAAAACTATTTAAATTTAATAACTTAATCAAATATATCTTTATTACACAATATATAAATATTTTATATTAAAATTCTCAATTATTTATTATAATCTCTTTTAAAAAATTTTCTCAAACCAAACAACTTCTTTAAATTATAAACAAATTGTAACTTTATTTAATTTCACAAAATTCTCAATTTATAATTTTTCAAGCCTTTAAAAATTATTTGAAAAATATATCTTTAACTTATTCAATATTTAAACCGATTAAAACTTTGCTAATCTATTAAATAACTCAAATAAATTATTTAACTTAAATTTAATCGGTAAAAATATATTACAAGTCTAAATAACAAATTTTTCAATTAAAACCTTAATTTAAAATTCTCAAAATATTCATTAAAAAAAATAAACTAATTAAAATTCCTTAATAATGGATCTTTAAATTTCTACGGTCATATATTGTCAAAACTCCATATTTACTCCATACCCAAGCGGTAAAATTTTCTCTAAACTTGATAATAAAACTAATAATATAAAGCTCTAAATATATAGAAAATATTCATAAAGCAAATATGATTAAAAGAGGTAGTTTTGTGTACCTAAATAATTCCCAAAACTTACCTTGTCCTTCCAACAACACATACTCATTCACTCTTTTGATTTCTCTCTGCCTTTCTCTCGCCCTCTCCTCCTCTTCCATCTCCCCTCCTTCTCGTTTATTCTATTTTCCTTATCTTCCAACCACCACCCGCTCTCCATTTTTTCCTTCTTCATTTACTATTCCTCCCCCTTTTCAACTTTCATTTACTGCACCTCATCCTATTTCTTCAGCTGACCCTCCCTCCCTTTTTTTTTTTCTATGTTCATTAATAACCCCCTTACTTTTTCCACTGTCGGTGGAAAAAGGTGGGGTGGTTTTTTTTTTTAAATTAAAAATAATAAAATATTATATATATTTTTTTAATTTGAAAATTTTTTTTCTTAAAAAAAAGTAGTATGTTACATTTTATATGGTCCCTACACATTAACATGAATCAAGTCAAAACAACACTGAGATTTACAGGTACTAGAGGAGAAAGATAGATAGGTTTGTTTAGAATGAGCACAAATAATACACTTGTCAATGTGTATGCACTTGTTTAGTGTGTATTGTAGGAACTTCCTTCCTAATTTGATCTAGATGCCTAAGTTTGTCTATTAATGCATGCCCTAATCGTTTATGCCAAATGTCCTGAACTTGTTTAGCAGAAATGCTAAGGGTTGTATCCGTCTTTTCTAATCCTTTCAAGGATATAAAGTCCATCATGGAGTTTACCAATCTCCCCCGTCTTTCCACATATGAGATCCTGTAGTGTACAAAAATCAGAATAAAAGGAAACGATAAACTCTTTCCTTGCTGTTAGACAAGACATAGAAATTAAGTTATAATAGTACCCATAAGCATAATAGACATTATTGACCACATGAGACAGTACCAACATGAGGGGTAAGCATTCTATTCCTATTGAGTACTTTAATTGTTTTTACAGGACCAGTGTATATGTCAACCGTATCAAACAGATCAACACTATTGACCACATGACATGTGGCACCAGAATCAAGAATCCAATGAGATTCACAAAATGATTTAGGAAGAGCAGCAGCCAAACTTAAAAAGGTCTCATCGATACAGTCAATCATGCTTACTGCAATATCATCCTGTTCCTTCCTAAGGAGTTTGAGAATCTAATCATACTGCTCTTGTGTGACGGACACTTGTTCAGGTCGGGAGGCAGAAGGAGAAGAAGAGGAGTTAGGAACATGAATGGTCGTAGAAGCCTGGGATTCCTTTAATCGAAAATTAGAAGGAAATCCTATAAGATGATAACATTGATCCTTTGAGTGTCCCTTACGGTGGCAATAGGTACATTCCTCCTGTGACCCTCCTCTCCCCCTTCCTCTGCCTCTTCCTTGTCTACCCCCTCTGGCAGCCATAGCAGCACTCTCAACCAATAGAGGAACATTATATGACAATAGCTGCTGTTGGGACTCATCTTGACATATGATGGAATACCCTTGATTGAGTGAGGGTAGAGGGGATTGGAGTAAAATTTGCATCCTTGCCTGATGATGATTACCATTAAGTCCAGTAAGAAATTGAACAAGCCATTGCTGTTGGATCATTTGGGTATACTATTGGGTGGTAGAACATTCACAAGTAGGCTGTGGGGCTATAGCATCGAACTCGTCCCATAGGTCTCTGGGTTTGGTGAAATACTCTGAGACACTCATGGTGCCCTAAGATAAGGGAATGATGGCTTTATGTAGGGTGAAAATGCGCAACCCATTAGCCTTGTGAAATTGTTCTTTCAAGTCAAGCCAAATGGAGCAAGCATTGTCGGAGAAAATGATACTAGGAGTGATTTGCTTATCGACTGAGTTAATTAGCTACAAAAGGATGATAGCATTACATCTGTCCCAAAGATCATGGTGTGGGGGCTCTTATTGGTGGTGGAGGCAAGTTCCATCTATGAGCCCAAGTTTATTCTTAGCAAATGATATTAATCGCATAGATCTACTCCAAATTTCATAATTTTCAGTCCCTTCAAGAGCTCAAGAATGAGTGTGAGGGATTGGGTATCGGAAGGATGCATATATAAGGGATGTGTGAAATCAATGGTAGAGTTAGTGGATGATTGGGTTTCTTCTTCATCTTTTCCCATAGTCGGAGGAAAGAGATCTCATAAAAAGGGAAGGTGAGAAGAAAATGGTGAAAAGAGAGGATTCTTTACCGGACAAGGTGATTGGTTTCTAAACGCCACCTTCAAGATTTGTTGTGTGATAACGAACAGAGCAAGACGGCAAGATACCTTTGGAGCAAAATCTTCAAGACTGATTGATTGGAATAAGACGGTAGGGCTTTCTCTTACAAATGGGATTCCAAAAAACAGTACATCAATGCAGATGCCTCTTTCACAACGACGACGTCGTATCTGCTTGAACAGGCTGACCGAAAGAAAATATTTAGAAAAAGAAACAAGCTCTTGTTTTTCTGTCATGAACAGCTTGAGCTCTAGATATTATACTAAGATGGGCTAAAGAATTGAAACTGAATAATTTTGTATTCTATTGATAGATGAGGCTAAAGCCCATTGTACATTGATTGACTCTAAACAGGTTGGGGCCCCTATTTATACACACTAGCCCAATGACTAAAAGACCTATTTAACCATTAATAAAACCGAATAATAATCATATTACTGTACATCATGTATCTTAACACAAATGAATATGTAGGTTTTTACCCAGAAAAAAGTTCAAAATGTTTCTTCTGCTTCTAAAGTCTAGAATAAAAATTGAATCCAAATAATTCAATCAATAAATTTAAATATAAACGATTCATTGAGTTGAGAAGCCACGGTTTTAAAAAATATTCCACTTCCAAATTTAACTAGTACATAAGAAGTTAAGGCAACGGTAAAAATAAGGGAAGATTGAGATTAAACATTTTAAATATATATAAATTTAAAGCTAAAATTCATGATAAACACATAATTCAACTAAAAATTCAAATGAAAATCATTAATGGTTTATGCATTTTAAGCTAAATAATACATATGATATCATATACCTAAGTAATCAAAAATTTACTTGTGGGGGATGAAAGTTATTTGATTCTTAGGCTTTGCTTAACTTGAAATTTTAAAAAAATACTTATAAGATCACCATGATTTAAAATACACCGCTGCAATTTTGATGTGCCAATGTAAATGTATCATTGTGAATGTAAGGCAATAAGAAAGGTTTTTAACTCATCGACAACATTGTATTTTGATCTGCCATTGTAAAGTACGTTTAAGAGATTAGTTTTTTTTATGAAATAAATTTTGATATAATTAACTACGTGGATTTTACTTTGCGAACAAAGAACATTGTCAGTATGTTCTGTAATGAAATCTTTTCCACCTCTTGAAGTATTAATATTGTCATTCATTTTTTTTAACATTTATATTCATAAAACTTTAAAAATTTCTCCCCTCATGTATGCTCTTTTTATTATTTTTCTAATTTTTGGTCCCAGTGTTCAGTGAGTGCCAAATATTCAATTTTTCATAAGAAATATTGCATAAAACTAATAAATTATATTTATATATCTTACGGTCTTGAAGATAAAAAGGTCGAAGGAAAAAAAAATCATAAAGACAATACTACCTCTGGTCTTTAATATAATAATTAGTTTGACTTTTAATTTGATCGTAAATATAAGACTTCAATTCACTTTGTCTTTCATATTTATCTAATTTTTCAAAGTAGTTCTTGTCGTAATTGCACATGTTAAATGTTCTATCAAATAGTAGTTCTAGCTAATATACAGATAACATCTATTTATTATAAATAACTAACTTAACTAATTTTTTGGATTTCCTCAAATTAGTCAACCAGGTCTTATATTAAAGACCAGAGATGGTATTGATTAATCTATATTATGAGTTGGTCACAACTAATTAAAACTATTTCAATCAACAGTACATTGAAAACAATAAGAGCAGAATCTGCAACCTTGCGTACCGTAACCTGTTATAAGTCGCAAGTTGGAAGTCTCACAAGTGTTGCGGGGTTTATAAGTTTAAAGAGCCCTCCCTCTTAATAAGTTAGTCTTTTGAGATTAGACTCTTTTTGAGTTTATGATTACCACATAATCGAACAAAATAAAAGAATATAGCTGCTAACATGAAAACATTTGTGCAAGTCTTGATGAAGCATGCACAAAATGCTAAATAGCACATTCATATTTTGACCATTAAACCATAATGTGCGATAAACAAGAAAATAAAGCGTTGCAACTATAAAATTTAAAATGAAATACGACTAGTAATTAGACTGCACCAAAAGCACAGCCAGCATTCTGCAAGAGAAATCACGACACGCAATCATAGATAGCGTGCCAATCATCCAGTCTCTATCTCGCCTTCTCTAATCCCCACATGTAAAATTAACTTAAAATTATTTTAGTATTAATCTAATAGAATAATTTAAAATTTAATTACTTAGCAAATACATATTATAATGTCATTATATTTTAAAACCGAATAATTTATTAAAAATGATTTTTAAATTAAAAAATAAAAAATGGATAATTTATTATAATTAAATATAATAAAAGAAAATAAATAAATTTACATTTAGGATAGGAGGACTAACATATCCACCAAAGTGCCAAAAAAATGAGGTTCTTGAGCAAATTTAATGGCAATTTCATAAAAGAAAAATTTATAGTTTAAATTCACGCTCGAGAGGGGGAAAAAAAAAACCAGGCTCGGGATGGAGAGATACAACAAATTTTTGTAGCTCGGATCAGAATTTGAGGGCCAGAATAAGCTCATAAGAGAGAAGAGAACCAAAGTGACATGGAGCGGAGATGAGATTAGTATGGGGGGACAAAAGCGAAACGTGTTTTCTTCTCATTTTTTAGGGTTAACGTATATAATCTTTAATCACTCAAATTTGTCTTCATTTTGACTTGAGTCCGTCAAGTTTTAAATCATGGGTTTTGGTCACTCGGAGCAAATTATATTAACCTCATTTTTTCCCCTCACAATTCTACCCTACCACCAAATATTATTTAAATGTGTACAAGATATAAATAAATATTTTAATACAAAACTACGTATTTATTATTTTGAAGTTATGGGCATACTTGGAGTGAAATTTACTACCTTGAATACCCACACTAAACTGGATCACGGTCGGACAGGACTATAGACGCATAGCAAATACACCACTTGTGTTGATGAGAACAAAGACTATGTGGCAACATATATATAGTAGCTAGATTGCATAACTTATGGTTTAGGAGTTATGAACTCATAAACAACTTGGGTGTCATGCTCATTGTAACATCCCAGATTTTAGGTTTAGAAGTACCAGAATTAGCCTAAAATAGGCAGGCTACCACATTCTTTTTGGCAGAAGTTTCAAAAATTTCCTGGAAGGACGAGAAGAGTTTCAGGGACTAAATGGAAAAGTAAGAGTTTTTAGGAATCACTAGATAGGCCAGTTAGAAACTCCGATTGTAGCGCCTTACTTTTAAATCCTTTAGCACATCAAATAGAAGTATTTGGAACTACATTTGTTGGCCACAAGGTTAGAAAATCAAGTTTTCAAAAATTTTGTTCTTGGGTTACTATTCCCAGCAAGCCCTAAAATTTTGACTAACTTTGAAAAATCATAACTAATTGTAGAAAAATCAAAAAGCAGTGGTTTCAAGTTCTATTTGAAGCTCTCTTAATTGTCTAAGTGGAAAAAAAAAACTCACTAGCCTCATTATTTGACCAATCGAGTTCAGTTTTGAGCAAAATTGGTATTGTTTATTTGGTCAATTTTTTAGTTTTCAGAGTTTTGCCTTAACTTTGAAAATTCATATCTTTTCACTAGACCTCCATTTTGGGTGGTCTACCAATCAATTTAAAGCTCATAAGGAGCTCTACAAGTTTGCCAAATCTCATGGCCAGACTCCTTCATTTGATCATTCTCATCTGAACCCAATTTAGGGTTATTTAAACCACATTTTATTCCTTTTTAGCACTCTTTCTTGGGGATTTTTGCTTTTCACAAGCCATATAAACCATACATCAAACATGAGGGCATGTAAACATCACTTGACTTTAATTTACATCAATTTTCCAGCCATGAATTATTACATCCTTTCATAATAATTACAAGTCATAAAACTCAAGGCACATATATTCATAATTCTAACAAATACATGAATTTCTCCTTTACATCTCCATTCCTTTACCTTGCCTCTTGATATTGCAGCCCCTAAATGGGGTATTTAAATATGAAAAGGGTGAGATTTAAAGGGAAATCTTAGTAGCAAACTACACCCATTATGCATGCAAGATAATTGCTTAGTAGATGACGTGCTTTCATGCTTGTCAAATTCTATGCTCTTATACTTAATGTTTCACTCACAAATGGCCATGCATTCCACAAGAAACCATTTGATTCTTATTCCTTTCAGGCCTTTAAATATTATGCTAACACTAATTTCATCTTCTCCTTAATTTATAAATTTTGTGCAGCTTATACCTCTAGGGTTTTAAGCTTTTGAAAACCATTAAAACCATAATCAAACTCAACAAGACAAGTAGCAAGTTAAACCACATTAAAAACCATAATCATACCTTATCTTGAAGCTTGATCTTGCATGTCTTTTCTTGCTCTTTCTCTTCTCTCTTTTCCTTCTCCATTTTTGGCCTTCCCTTTGCTCTTGGATGCTTGGCCAAAAACTTGAACAAATGGAAGGGTGTGGGGGTATTTATAATACAAGAGTTACCATTTCTCTTGGTTAATCTCATTTATTTTTACCATGACACGTGTCACTTGATTAAATCTGTAAAACCCTTATCCTCAAAACATTATAAACTCGTCATAAAATCACTACTATGGTAGAAAAGGAAAGCTGTTACAACAAATTACCATAGTAGAAAGAAATTACGCAATTTTTGAAATTAACATTCAAACTCGAGATAAACCCAAACTCTGTTGCATGCAACTAGAAATCATTCATTAACATCCACTGGGCTTACGAGCCTCCGGCTCGGGTAACAAAAGACATCAACATTAGCCCATCCAAATGGTTTCCAACAAAATAAAACAGAGTTTCATAAGACACTAGAAATGGCCTCCGGCCAACTACAATAAGGAGATAACATTCCCTCCAGTTTACAATAAGGCCGGGTAATCAAAATATTTCAAAAGGGGTCCTAAACGTGGCAATATATACTAGCCATACATACACAAGGGCTAGAGGCCTAAAGCTAACCAAGCTCAAGCCTCTGCGTCTCTTCCCGATGGCACACACCTAGAATATTCACCTGAAACATTGTAAACCACGGGGTGAGACAACGTCCCAGTAACCAACCTTTCCAATTCAAGGTACTACTAAATAGATGCTCGTGAGGTGTCAAGTGGGGTAGTTCACAAGTAATAATATAAATGATAGCCACACAAGTCATGCAAGTGCAATGATACAATCCCATCAACCATATCCTTCACTTTGGGGGATTTTCAAGAGCCGAACCCGGCCTATCCCTCACTATGGGGGATGTAAGGAGCCATAAAAGGCCTATCTCTCACTCTGGGGGACGTAGGGAGCCAAAAAGCCTATCCCTCATTATGGGGGACGTAAAGAGCCAACCATCATGCATTAATGGAGGCCTTACCACGTGGTAGTAACAATCAAAACTCTCACCAATTCCTAATTAATGCATCATGTTCAAACCATAATCAAAGAGTAAATGATCATTTCACAATTAACTTCTTTCAGTGGCCTATCTTTCACAAGTTCTAGATTCAACCAATATCAATTTAAACCCCATAAGACAGTTTTCCTTTTCAATATACAACATACACTTTGAACACAGTTGTTACTCGGAGCACAAAACATAAATCCACTCACAATACCACAAAAACATGTACAAAGGATTGGAAAGTGGTTACCTCTCGCCTGAGCAAGGAATAACAAACCAACAACACGGCCCCGTGCACCAACAAGGCTCACAACCGGTCTACACAAGCACACAACCAGTCTACACAAGCACACAACCAACATGTATTAGCTTTCAACTAATAATGTGGCCAAAACAACATTTGGGGACACAAAATTCCTAACTTTAACCAAACTTTACCCAACTCAAAAGGGTATAGCCACCAAGGTAACACTCCAAGGTCGTAAAAATCCATTAAAACCTTAATTCCTTTCTAAACATCAATTAAAACTCATAACCTCAAGGACCCACTATAGGAATTCAACACCCAAACATCCCATTTGAACAATAGAAGTCTTAATAACATTCTAAACCGATTAAACATCTAATTTAATCCTCCTTAACATAACCCAAATCACAAAACTCAAAATCAACCTCCACATTATCATCCTCAATCACAAACCTCCCATTTTCATAAACCCTAATTTCCAAAACTCAAAGTTCTTCAAATCTAAGAAAACTACACCGATTAAATACTTAGACTAACTCAAAGCAATCAATTAAACTCGAAACAATCGGTCAAAAACCTCAATTTCATAACAACCTAGAAAACTCTAGGGTTTCACCATAAATCCTCAGAAATTCCAAGAAAGAAAGTAGATTAGAGGTTAAAATCACTTACTTGAGGTAATGTATCCTTAAAAACACCTTTCCCCAGCCACAACACCAAAACCCTAGCAGAGCTTCTCTCTCCTCCTTCAGATTTTCTAATTTTCGCAAAACCAGACCCCTCCTGCGACTATATAGATTCGACCCCCTTCGCCGTGGCGAACCTAGAACTTCACCGTGGCGAACTAATCCCGAGAGGGATTACTCGGCTAAAAACCTGACTTCGCCGCGGCGAACTCCAATCTTCACCGCGGCGAAAGCTTCCCAAGAGGAAACTCTCACTCGCCCAGAAAACCTTCGCCGCGGCATACCCCTAACTTCGCCGCGGCGAGACCTTCCCGAGAGGGAAACCTCGCTCACCTGAACAACTTCACCGCGGCGTCCCTATGACTTCGCCGCGGCCAAACCTTCCCGAAAAGACACCCCCCTGGAACTCCCGGTTCACCGCGGTGAAGTAAAACTTCGCCGCAGCGAACATACCCTGAGAGGGGTCTGTTCACCTATTCCTCCAACATACCTCAATTTCAACCTAAACACCAAGATCAACATTAAATCACTAATCTATCCTTAAAATCAACCAAAAGAGGTCATTAAAACCTGATAAAACTCAGGATGTTACAAAATCACCTCCCTTATGATCTTTCCATGTGTAATCAAGATTGACATGTGTCTAGGCTTCTAGGTTGCTTACTCTTCATGACATCACACCTCTTATATCATGCTTTGCCATGTGTTTCATAATTAAGGCATCTAGTTTATGATCTTCCCAAGTGTTCTTTGACTAAGTAATCTAGCTCATGATTTAGCCAAGTGTCTTTGCTTGCATAATCTTCCTTACCTCATCTTGCATTACATCATTTCCCTTACATCATTGAGCTACACATTCTCTTCTTGCCAAGTATCTTTGCATATTTAAAATATGATTAGTAAATATTATTTTAATATTTTTAATCGTTTTTCAAATTTTGCCCTTGACAAAAGGCATAATTCTAACCATGTCCCTTCATCAAATTTTCATTAAAAAGGAAGGAAATAAATAGGAAATTCATGCAAAAGCTGCCCCCTAACTATTCTTCCACCTATTTTGCTATTTTGTACCGTATTGGGTACTTTTCCAAGTCCTAACTTACTTAAGACCTGTCACATCCTGCCGATTTTAACCCTGAGAATATGAATAATAAATTAGATAGAGGGTTAAGTAGTAAATTACATTCAGAGGCAAAACAACTTTTGAATTGAGATCCGACTATTGTCCGGATTTACATTTTTGAAATTATTGGTTTAGGAAGGGCAAAATGAAAAAATTAGAGAAAAATTTAATAAAATTTTAGGAAAAATAGTAAAAAGGTAAATTAGAGGCTTTGGAACCTTATTTGAGGCCTTGAAGGTCAAAATAATATGAAAATAATTTATTATAGAATTTTCTGTAAACAGAGATTTTTCAGGAAAAATAGTAGAAAATTAGCTCGAAATAATTATTTTAAATATGTAAAGGCCTCAATAATTCCAAGAATAATATGAATAAATTATTTTAGGATTTATTTGAGTTTATAAAATTATTTTCAGGCCCTGGAAGTAAGAGGATTAATTTTAGAGTATTTATTATCAAAATCTTATCAGTAAAGGCTGATTTGAGAGAAAATTCAAAATAAATAGTTAGAGGTTGAGATAAATTTTAGAAAAATTCAGGGGACCTTCCTATCTTAAAATATGATTTTTTATAGGAAAACATGAAGTTTTGGAGGTCCATAACTATTATTGGAAATTAGAAAGGAATTTTAGTCGATACGGTGAAACTGGGTGGAAAATTATTTGGTGATGCAAGGTAATACTTCTTCATTCTTTCTCCAGCCCATTCGACTTGGTTTTGGGACAGGAATAAAAAGTAATTTCGTGGCCAAGAGGTTTATATGGTTATGGAAAAAAAATAATGCAAAATATCACATGATGTTATCCAAAAATATTATCTCTTAAGGGACACTTGTACACTCCTATATTTCTGTAGCATCTTAAAGTGTCCACATGTCCCAAAAACTCTAGATTTTCAAGGGACACTTGAAAGGAAGAGGAGGCCACTTTAAAGTCTATAAATACCTCCTCTTACACCTTAAAATTTCAGTTATTTTGGGACTTGAAGGGGGAGGTTTTACTACAAAAAATCTGACCTTGAAGAGTCTATTTCACATAGATTATAACCCAAAAATTTCAAGCAAAAATCAAGGATCAATCATGGTGTGTTCAAGCTTTAATTTGGCTATGTTTCTAGCTTGTTTCAAAAGGAGTTTAGTGACAAAAATCCTAAGGTATTGTGCTGTCAAAATTTCAAATTGACGAGGAATGTTTAGGGAAGGATAGAAATCATAATTTAGAGCTTGGAATAGCTTGCTTGATTGAGGTTTGGATTGATATTTGGAAGAAATCTCAAGTTTTTGAAATTAGGAACCTATTTGGCCAAGCACAATTCATGGGGTTAGAAATTATTTCAATTTAATTTGATGATTTTAATGAGTTTAAAATATATTTTTGCATTGGAATATGCCAAGAGAAAGTGTTTGAAAGCATTGGAACCAAAAATAAAAATTCTAACCCTAAACTACCTTCAATTTGGCCATTGCTTGTTCTTGATGTTAGAGATTATTTCAATGTGATTTGATGATTACAATGAGTTAAAAAAGTGTTTTTGTGTAGGGAAACACCAAAGAAAAGTATTTAAAATAATTGGAATTAAAAATAAAACTTTTGGATTCCTAAAGCATACTATTCGACCAACTCAAGTTGAAGGGGAAGGAGTGTGATTTTGTTAAATTTGATTTGATATTTAGATTCTACATGAAAAATTGTGTAGAAATGGCTCTTGAGACTTGTCAAAACAAAGATGGAAATTAAAGTCATAAAGCCAAAGAAGGAGAGGATTATAGAGTTATCTTGATGCCCAATGTTATGGTTGATAATATGACATGTATTTATACATGGATTGATAGGCATTGAGCAAGAGAACAAGGAGAAATATAAGGAGATCAAGGAGGCTGAAAATCTTGGATAAAAGAGGTAGCATGAAATTTACAATTTTAATTTTAACTTGCTTGGTTGTTACATAATGTGATTTCTTGAATATATGCCATGTTATATTTGAAACTATTTGATGATGATGACATGTGATTGGTTTCATTATGTGCCTTGGTAATATGCTTGGATATGTTAATTTTGAATGGATTGGAATAATACTTACATGGCATAAGTGTGAATAAATATTTATGAACTCGTTTGTAACTTATTTTGCTTGTTTGACATTATTATTATAATTCCTTTACTACTAAGATTTTTACGAAATCTCATTCCTCTCTATGTATAAACAACCAATAGGACCCTTAAGTAGTGTGACCAAGAGCAAGGAGGTGGTATTTTCATAAAGGAAGTATGTTATGAAATTATATTGAATTTATGTTGACCATTATGTACAAGTTTTGTAATATTTATGATTATGTGTTGGATGACTTTCAAGGGATGTAAATTATGAAGAATGACTTATTATATACTGAAATTTGTGGCTGAACCATGTTGGAATTGTTGTGATTTCATTTGGTTAAGTTTTGGCATGAAAATGATAAAATTTGACTTTTTAAGGGTAAAGTTTGACCATACAAAATTTTGAGCAAATGGTGGAGTTTGTATCTGAAACTTAATAGTCTAATAGATCATATTTTTAGATTTAAAATGAGTAGTATTTTATTAAATTTGGAGTTTTGTACAAAATGTTATGCTCTTCCAAACTTGGGCATAAACTCTGAGAAATTAGAAAAAATACCAAATGAATAGTACATCTTGACATGACAACTAGGCACACATGAGTCGGATTCATACTTTGACTATATTTTTCCTGTAAAGAGCTCATTACAAGCTTTAAGAAGGACTTGAAATCATATCATTTCAATTTTTCTAATATTAGTTATGATTTTTCAAAATTTGAAAAAAATTAAGGTTATAATGAATAGTAACCTGAGAAGAAAGTTTTAAAAGTTCAAAATTTTCTAACTCAAGGACTTGAGAAATGGTTTCAAATACTCCCACTTGATATAAAAGTGGGTAACAAAATAAGGTGTCACAAGACCACTGGAACATGTTCTTATGCCTTTTTTTTTGTCTCAAATAAATCTACATGGCATTATATATACTTGCTATGGAGGGAGAAATGCCTTTCCCTCTACCTTTCATTAAAATCATCTAATTATTATTTATTTCAAAGTAAACTTGACTCCCTGTCTCTATGCCAATACTATTTATTCATCACAATGAATTTTTCTAATTTTTATCAAGTCAAAAGTCAACCCTTGGATGATTTATTTTGACTTTCCCTAGATAGTATATAAATAGGCTTTAAATTCTATTAAAGCCAACCTCTTTGCTTCCTAGGGACGAAATTATTTTTAAAATTTGTAATAATTCTTAACCATTTATCCCTTAGTTTCTGACCATCTGAAGCCTCCTCATATTTTAAATAATTTAATTTTGGCTATTATTGATAATTAGCCAAAAACTATGGGAATTTATCAAATTTACTCTAAGAGTATTTTCATATTTTAAGCCTCATACGGACCTTGGGATCCCATTCCTATTTTTCTAGATTTTTTTTTGAAATATTCAAATCCACTTTCACCACTACTCGATTTCCAGCTCAAAACTTTTTAAATTTACATTTAGGTCCTTGCATGGGTTTAACCTCGGAAGTCTTTCTATGAGGTTCCTAGCACAACCTCTGGCCTAGTTTTCACATCAATGTGCACTGTTCATAGGGTCAATTTTCTAATTTTCACATTAATGATTTAGCACTCATTTTAAAGCTAAAAATGAGATCTATTGATCTGTCAAATTTTATGATCAAATTCTTCCATTTGCTCAGAATCACGTGAGGTCAAACTTTAGTCCATTTTAGGTCAAATTCACTACTTTAAAAGGTCAACTTGTTATAATTCTATCATACCAATCCAAAACATGCCTTTACCATAATATATACTATTTAAAAAGTGTTCTCTACTTATGTTATATACCTCCAAATAGTCACCAAGTCATCAAACTTATAATCATTACAACACTGTAACATAATGTTCACATAATTCACAAAATCACATAAAATCATTCCTCAAACTAGGGCCACTTCCTTGCCTTTTCTTTAAACACTTGCTGCCCCTAATAGTGTTAATTAGAGCATAAAGAAAGTGAGATTTCATGGAAATCTCAATAGCAAAAAACCACAATTACAATGTCAATCAAGTAAGGCATGTTACATAAGATATAACCTAACATTCATGTCATTGAAGGAGAGCAATAAACCATTCCAAAAGTCAACTCAACAATGCATATAGCCAAGACATAAAATGCAAGACATTAAGCACATTATCGTCCATCTAGCTCTACCACATCATGATATATAAACAAGGAATTACACATAGCGACAAACCAAGCAAGTTAACATTAAATTGTAAATTCTATGCTACCTCTTAATCCTCTTGATCACACAGCCTCCTGTCCTTGATTTTGAGTTCTCACTTGCTCAACAATAATTCCTATCAAACAATAAGAACTATGGCATTCCACATCAATCACATAATTCCATTACACAATTTACTCTAAAACCCTATTATCACATCTCAATTTTTAGGCCTAGGAGCCCTAGGAGTAGCTCAAAATAGGTAGGCTACTAAACCCCTTGGAGCAAAAGTCCCAAAAATGAGAGAGGAAGTCAAAGCAATTTCAGTGACTAAACTGTAAAATAAGAAAGTTACTAAGGGCAAACGTATAAGTAATGTTGAAGTTTCAAGAGAGTCTCAAGATCTAGAAAAAGAAAAGAGGGTAGATATAGGCCAAAGGTTAAGTTAAAAGCCTCAAAGACATGTTTTATGAGGCCAAGTCTAAGTAGGAACTAAATCATAATTTCAAAAAGTGACTCTTTATAAAGAGAAATGATGAAAATACCCTTGAGGCAACTTAAATAAATTTATAAGATTGTAACTTGGTAAAAAGTACAGCAATTGAGGTAATTATTTGAGATAGTAAGAGATCTTAAAAATATATGTAAAAATGAGGCTAGGAAGCTTAAAGGCTATGTTAATTTATAAAATTAGTCTCACTTTCAGAAGATTAGCAGAATAGCTGGAATAAAATAAAAGGCTCAATTATGTCGATTAAGGGCATTTTAGTAAATGATTTTTTATGTGTCGCTTAAAGGAAGTGTTATGGCCTGAGAAAACTCATAGATCCTGTTTAGAATTAAAAGAAATTTATAGAGCAAATAGAAAATTTTTTTGAGCTCCAGAAGGCTATTAAGAAAGCCGAATAAATGTGAGCCAAGCAAATTGAAAAGAAACTTGGAGACCAAGTTTGATCGAAGGGCTAAGATCTATTCTTCCTTTCCTCTCTATTAGATTTGTGCCACCTAGATTTCTTCTAGAAGGATGATGTAAGAGATGATGTAAGAAGATGATGTATTGATGATGTAAAAGTGCACTTGACATTAAATTTGCCCTTACAATTTCCACTAGCTTTCAAGGGCATAATGGTCCATTCAAAGCATAAGTTATGGCTATAAATACCCTACCTTAGAAGAGCATTTTGGCAAGAATTTGTAGAGAAAAAATCTACCAAAAATTAGAGGGAAAAACATAGGAGTGAAGGCCAAGAGGAAGAAACAAGATTCAAACTTCAAGATCAAGGTATGTGGTGATTCTAGCACTTGTCTTAATACCTATTTTGATTAATTTATGTTCATTTCTGATTCCAAAATTTGGATAAAGTACATTTCTAAGCTTTAAATACATAGGTAGAACAGTTCATTTGGATATGTGTATGATTTATGGTGATTTTTCAAAGTTAGGGTTTAAAATCTGGAAACAGTTTTGATCACTGAAGCAGTAGGAAATTTCCATACAATTTTGGTACTGTCTCGTTCAGAATTGCTTCTTGAAACTATTTTTTGCTTAAATAGCACTTAAGGATCTTTCAGTAGGACTTAGAACCACTTAATTTTG
Organism: Neltuma alba; assembly: GCF_004799145.2. Taxonomy (NCBI): domain Eukaryota; kingdom Viridiplantae; phylum Streptophyta; class Magnoliopsida; order Fabales; family Fabaceae; genus Neltuma; species Neltuma alba. The sequence goes on from NW_021635387.1 coordinate 375,554, forward strand.
ATTTTTTTGGAATTAGTTACGAATTTTCAAAGTTGAGCAAAAATTCTGGAAATACTGATGAACAGTACCCGCAAAGCAAGTCTTGAACTTTATGTGATGTCTTGGTCCTAATAAGTAATGTGATCCTTGTGGCTGTGATTAGGACCTTGAGACATACAAGAAAAGGTTTGGATGTGGTTGACTAAAAGCTAGATGGTTGGGAAGCTTAGGGAGCAAGTTGAAGAACAAGAGAAAACTTATGGTACAAGGTAGTGAACTTACCTATTAACATTGCTTGATATTGTATGCTTGTGTATTTATATGTATATGATGATTGGTTGATATTGTGACATGTTTTGGCTACTGTAATTGCTATTTATGATAACTAGATTATGTCTCCATGGCCATGTATTAAATAGGTAGTATTAAGCATGCTCATATATCACTAATTAATAAGAAAATTAGCAAGTTGCATATAATGCATTAGCATCCATCTAGTATGATTAATGTGATATTGTTTGCTATAGAGATTTCCTTGAATCTCACTCCTCCCTAATCAACCATTTAGGTTAAGCACGACGGGCAATGGTTGCATGAAAAGAAGCCAAGAGATTAAAGCAAAGAAGTAGAGAATTGTTAGTATTATTATGTGATACTTAAATTCTCTAGTTATGTAATAATTATGGAACATGTCAATTTATATAATTTAGTTGCATATGACATTGGTGGCATGTAAAAATGAGTATGGGATGTAATGAGAATGCATGAGATTGAATTATGCATGATTGGATTCTTAAAAGAATTAAAGTAAGAATTGTATAAGGGATAAAACGTAGGTCCTGGAATGTCACACTTTACTTTTATACCTCATTTTATCTCAATTAGAACCATTTTGCATCATTCTTATGGCCTTAACTTGGAAAAAGTTGAACTTTAAAGTTTCTTAAATTCGGGTTACTATTCTTTATAGCCCTTACAAAGGCTAAATTTTGAAAATTCATAACTAATTCTAGAAAAATTGAAATGAGATGGTTCCAAGTTCTATGGAAAGCTCTTAACATGATCCTTAAAAAAAAACTCTTTGGTATTGATTGAGCTCAAAATATTAATTTCTTTTCATATCATTATCCATGATTTTTGTCATACTTTCTGGTCCTTTTTAATGAAAATTGTGCTTAACTGAGATTTATGGTTCTTACTTTAAGTTAGTGTCATTTTGAGGATTAAATTGTCATAATTGGTTGTTAATTGGATTCAATTAACTTCTAGGACAATTGATACTTCAATTTGTTACTTTTTATTGTAGGACACTAAAGATTTGGGGCCAGAATTGAAGAACTCAAGGCAAAAGAAGCAAGAGAAGACCCTCTGCCTATGTTCGCCGCGGCCAACATCCCACTTCGCCGCGGCGAAAACCCTTCTGCGAAGACAGGTCTCTGCCATGTTTCGCCGCGGCGAACCTCTCGAAGCAGCAAATTCCAGACCCGACCATTTCGGGAAATTTTGACCTACCCATCCCCAAAAACCGACCCATGCACGTAAGTTTCGGGTTAGAAACCCTATTTTGGGTATGATGACTGGAGAGGACATCATTCAGCCACCACCTACGTATCTTTCATCCTCTTCTCTCATTTTCACCTCAGAAACCCTAATCCCATTTCTATTTCTTCCATCTGCTGCTACCATGGCTGAAGAACAATATCTGGTTGGAGTTGATTCAAGAGTCATGACTAGCTAAGCTTCTCAACTCTTGAATATGGTGGAAGAAGCATGAGTTCACAAAGCTTCAAAGGGGAGTTAGCTTCATCTATGAGTTCTAGTTCCTTGTTTATGAATTTCTAGGTCTTAGGATTTGTAAATTTGGGCTGAACTATTCTGATTATGGTTGTAATCAATTCTGGATGATTGTCTTGTGTATTGGATTATTAGTGTTGAATTTGAGCTTCAATACAGGTGGTTACATGTATGTTTTATGCAACTCTTTTGATACCCTCTGTCTTGCATGGTAATGTGAGATTGTTGAGTTGATCTGGGCTTGCATTTAACCTAGTGCATTAATTAATCTTAATACACACACTAAGTGAGCTTAATAGGATCTTATGAAATGGGTACCATTGATTAAGATCCTAGACTTAAAGAGTTCTTTAAGGTTTTTTCATTTAGAAAACTTGGTGATTTCTACTCCCATACTTATTTTGAACTATGATTGCTTCAAAGCTATATTCAAGAGATTACATATCATTAACTTCACTTCATTACTACTATCTAGAAAAATCCAAAAACATAGTCACTTAGATTTGAATTAATTGCATTTAGTTTTAGCATTTCATTAATGGATAAAAACACCAAAAACCCCTTTTTCATTACTCTGCATAGCATTAATCTAACTTAGACATCTAATTTAGGCTCCCAAAAGTGAAACGACCTGAGTTTGCACTATACTGCATAGCTTGGATTTATTTTTGAGTGAGAACCTCTAAGCGAACGACAAGAAAAGGCTCTCTTTCAGGTATCTAGAACATATGCATCAATCTCAGATTTCGTTCAAAGTGGTGCTGTTCATTTGGTCACTTTTTAATTTTTCAGAATTTACAGCCAACTTTAGAAGGGCATAACTTTCTATACAAAACTCCAAATTTGATGAGATACAACTTTTTTTAAAGCTAAAAAAATGATCTATAAGTCTACCAAGTTTCAGCTCAAGATTCATCCAATTGTATATAATTTCATTAGTCAAACTTGACCTTTAAAAAGTCAACTTTTATCCTTTTTTTTTGGGCAATTTTTGCCTTTATCTTTTCTTTTCCTTTCACAAAACCTTTCCAATCACATAACACATACTTAGATATGATTCCTTAATCAAGTTCTCACATGTAAAGTATCCTTAATCATTGATACAATATTCCAACATAGTTTAAAATAATACATAACAGCTCATAATAATTACAAAACATAATTCTAATGGCATTAGGTTCAACCCTCTTCAATATGGTTTCCTTCCCTTTCTCCTTGCCTTTGGTAACACCACTTGAGGTTGCTATTGATTGTTTATACACTGAGGGAGTGAGATTTCATAGAAATCTTAGTAGCAGGAGTTACAATTATAACGTCAAACATACAAGGTAGATTGCATATATATAGATATATATTCATGAATATTCTATGCCATGCAATTATCATCACAACTCACTAATAAATAACAGGTTAATACATGTTGCAAAGGCATACAATGTAATCAACTAACATATCATTTTTGTCAAATAATCTCAAACATAACATAGCAATTATTAATGTAATCATATGCAACAACCAAGCAAGTTAACATTATAAATTGTGAATTCCATGCTACCTCTTTTCAGTCCAAGATTTTCAGCCTCTTTAATTCCTTTGGATTCCTCCTTGTTTTCTAGCATAATACCTATCAATTTATACATAAACATATTCCAAATTATCAATAATTCAAGCACAAACATTAATGTTCAACCTTGAATTCAATTAAAATCCTTTTTCCTTGATTTTTGACATAATTAATTCCTCTTTGTTTCCATCAATCTCTTGGTCCATTCCTACACAATTTTTCATTTAGAATCCAAATATTAAATCATATTTTACAAAATCACACTCCTTCTCTTCCATTTTACATTGGCCGAATATGCGTAGTATATTTTTCAGAATATGGGTAGTACAGTTTTCAAAAATCTCAATGTAAAGAAAGTTAGAGGCTCTAGTGAAGTCTCGAGGCCCAGAAATAAGAAAAGAGGTTAGTTTAGACTAAGGTTATGATAGAGGCCATAATAGGGTGATTTATGAGGTTTACTTGACTAAGGGCAAAACCGTAATTTTGGAAAGTTTCGGGCCAGGAATGGGTAAAAATGGATGTAATACCCAACAATTCTAGAAAATTTCAGAAAATGAAAAATAACATTTTAAGGCCTGTATATGAGGAGAAATGACGAAAATGCCCTTGAGTTGACTTAAAAGGAATTTATAAGTTTGGCTCAGTTTGAGATGTAGAGGTAGATTTAATTGTTTGAGTCATAAGGAAACCTCAGAAAATTATGATAAAATGAGGATGTATGATCTAAGAGGTTATAGAATTTATAAAATTAGTCTCAATCCTAGAAGGCTAACAGAATGGCTTTAATATTTTTTTGGGCCAGAACTGCAGTTTGTGGGTTTGTTATGGGAAATTTAAAAAGAAATACTTATGGTCTGAATTATGATCTGAGAAAATTCATAGATTTTCTATAGAATTAAACAAATTTTATGGTATAAATAGATGAATTTTTGGAGTTCAGGATTGGATAAAATGCTCCAGTCAAATGTTAATGTCCCTTAATTAGGAGACAAAGTTAGAAAATATCTTAGATATTTTGAGGAAGACAAGTTCAACTTGAATTCTCTTCTTCTTTCCCATGTGCTTCATTTATGAGGGTGATGAGTCATCATATGAGTCACCAGAAGATATTTTATGGGCAGTAGAAAAATTAAAATGCAATACTGGTAAGTATTAGACAGTTCCCTATCTACCTAGTGGAGCAAAATTTCTACTATGTGACTCAATAAGATTGACTAATTGGTCAATAGTGTTGACTATTTTTTTCCCTCTGCTCCTCTAAGGTGGCGCCATATATGTGCCTTTTATTGGCCAATATCAATTATTGAAAATACCTAGAGATCTCAGAAAATTATGAAAAATTAAAGAAAATTTATTTAGGAATTATAGAGATTTATAAAATTATTTCCAACCCTAAATGATGAGGAGGTTAGCTTTAATTGAATTTAAAGCTAAATTAATATTGGTAGATTGTCTGTTTTTACGGAAATGGCAATTTAAATAGTTATATAGGGAGAAAAATTATGAAATTAATCAAGGAAGTTCCCTTTACTGAGATATCGTTAATGGTGATCTGATATAAGAATTCTGAGATAGTAGAATTTTTCAGTTATCAGATAAAATAAACTAATATTATATTACGATTCAGTAGACTGTCAAGACAACCGGGGTAGTAAAATTTCTGACAAAATGTCAAGGACACATGTCACACCCAAATTGGCCAAGAAAGGGAAAAAGAAAATAAAAAGAAAAAGGAAAAGAAAATACTAAATCAAGTTAGATTAAAATTTAATTAGGGATAAGTAAAATGATTATGGTTAAGTCATCTTCCGTAGGATCGTGACACGTAGCAAACATGGTTCATTGGATGGCTAGGATTTAACCATCTATCTTTGAAAAGTCAAAAGTTTCTAGAAGGGTAATTAGCCAAGTTAATCAAGGAATTAGGAGAGTTAACCTTGGTTAAAGCCTAATTAATCTTAATGGATAAGAAAGATGCCATAAGCCCTAATGACTCACCATCCAAGTGTCAACATATTAAGCCACATGGCCTAAGATTTGTACATGTGGAAAGAGGTAAAAATTGGAGGGCTAAGATTAAGTCTTATGCAAGAAGGGCAAATGTGGAATTAATAAAAAGGAAGCCTATAAATACCCCCTCCCACATGTTCATTTTGTGTGAAGCCTTTCAAGTAGGAAACCTCTTGCAAATTTTCATTTAGAGAGAGAAAGAGAAGATTTCTAGTGAGAGAAAGTCATTTGGAAGCAAGGTAAGCTTCTACAACAAGTAGGAGAATGATATGTGGGTTTTGTGCTATTTTAATGATGATGGAAAGTCATTTTCCTAAGGAGAAGTGCTGTCCAAATTTTATCAAAATGATACGAAATGGTTTAGATGAAGTATGGTTAAGATTAAGCATGGTTAAAGGTTAAGGATTAAGTGATTACATGTTAGTTTTGTTGAAAATCCTTTTCCCTATAATTATATATATGGTTTGGCCAAATTGAGAAATGTAGGAGGGAAGATGTTTCAATTCAATTTGATGCTTCCAATGAGTTTAAATGATGATTTAGTGTAGGTATATACTAAGAAAGGGATGTTGGAAGTATTAAAAATTGAAATGAAAATTTTAAACCTATTTATCCCTATAGTTCGGCCAAGTCAAGTTCAATGGGAAGGGATTGGATTTTCATAAAACTAATATGATAAATGGATTCTACATGGAAAATTATGTAGGAAAGGCTCAAGAAAGTTCAAGAATCAAAGCTAGAAAAATAAACCTTAAAAGTCAAGAAAAAAAGGGGTTTAAGGGGTTATGTTAAGTTATGGAGTTGAAGTAATGCTTAATGTTGTGTCATTGGTTGCCTAATAGGCTATACACAACAAAGGGGCAAAGATCTAGTCAAGAGAAAAGAGTTCAAGAGGAAGGAAAGCTAACAAGGTAGCTTTTGCATTCCATTGCTTGTTAAAGTTACTATACATTGTATGTTCATTGCGATGTATTATGATGTTATGCCATGATGCCTCCATGCATGTATACCTTGGTTTATGCAAGGTTGAGATGATATGTTATGTTATGATGTTATGTTTTTCCATGGCAAGTACATAATACCCAAGTATGTATGTATGCATGTAGCTTGAATTACATTGTGATGTGTAACCATAGAAATGTATGCAATGTGCTACTAAGATTCCCAAAGAATCTTACCCCCATACTTAACAAACCCTAGGGCCTTCAACCTCCAAGAGCAAAGGAAAACAAGTAGCTATAGTGGAGAGTTAAGTTTGCCTCAAGAAGAAGAAGAAGAATGAAGAAAAACCTTATGTTGGATGAATGTAATTAAGAGTATGCTTTAAGGTTTTAAGTTATGGATATATGCTAGCTTATGTGTTAATATGTGAAAGCATGCTAGTGTTGTCCAAAATGCATGATTATATGGTAGGAGAATTAGTATGCAAGTAATTGGTCAAGTAAGACAATTTATCCTTCCAAGGGGGATAAAAGTCAACATTATGGACCTCAACTTTGACCAAAGTCAAATTAAGCAATCAAGTGGGTATAGCCATGAGATTTGGTGAACAAATAGATGGGAGCTTTCTCTTTAAGATGAGAGTTGGTTCACCTGAATCTGATAACCACACAAGAAGTTATGCCCTTCCAAAGTTGGGCTAAAATAAGTGAAAAATGGAAAAATGACCATATGAATAGTAACTTTTTCAAGAAAAACTGGGCTTGAATTTTAAGGCAATCAGTCCAAAAACTATTTTCTCTCAAAATTTTTCCAAAGAGCTTTTCATAGAACTTAGAATCACTCGATTTCAATTTTTCTATAATTAGTTATGAATTTTCAAAGTTTACCACATTTTTGGGTTATAATGAATAGTAATCTACAAAAGAAAATTTTCAAACTTGATTTTTCATAACTTGTAGTCTTCAAAAGTGATTCCAAATGCTTCCGCAAGGCAAGTTAATTGGTATAAACATAAGGTGTTACACTTATGATTTGTCATCTGCATTTTGATCTCAGCAGAGCAATCCATCGCTCTATAGATTTTCTCTAGCTGGGTAATCTAGTCCTTGGCTATTTGCATATCTAGTATGCCCACAAATGCTAGTGGATTATGCTTGTAAAAGTGCGTAATCCATTGTTACAAACTATCCACTTCCCTTGCAGGGCTTACCTGTTCTACTATTGATTCTTAGAGTTGGGGTTGGACTGGTTGGGCTATCTCGGCTGCTTCTTGCCTGGGTTGTTGCAACTGTGATATGGCTACTGTTACTATTGCTGCTATTGTAGCATCCCTTCCTTACTCTTGACGAGCTTGGGTTACTCTCAACTCTTGCATCGTTTATTGTTGTTCCTTTAGTCAGTTCATTATTATTTGGATTGGATCAGTAAGGGGTCTATTCTATTCTTCCCCTTCTTGTGCATCACATCTTGCCCTCACTATACTTGCTATCTCTTCTTAACTACTAGAGGAACAATATCGTAGTATAACCTTTAACTTTTATATATAAACCTTTCATGTACAAAACAGCAGTATAGTTCTATCAGTCATAATTAGTCGCGCTAAAAGTCACATAGTTAGTACAACTATTTAGGACCATTCTGGAAAAGGAAAAGTAAAAGTAATAAAGTCTTCTAAGACATCCAATATCTGAACAAAAGTATACCCGTCCACTTTGTCATGGATAGACGGTATGAATTCCTCCCAGATCCACGTATTTGGAAGAGTAGATAGAAGTGCCGCACCCTATATGTCTATATCCAGGGTCTAGCTTCCCTTGTTAACTATCATATACAACTGCCTAACCCAATAAAAGAAGTCAAGGTAGACTGTAGCATACTAATCCTTATTCCTCTTAATGTACCTACCCAGGTACTTGAATTCTTTAATCAAATCATTAATTATATTGAATTCTTTAGGCACTGATGATAATCTCTTCTTTAGAGGTAGTATCCTACTGGAGCCTACCTCATTATCATTATTTCCTGATCGGGGTATTCACTGCGAACCCAGTGTCAACTATATACTTGGCATTGGCCTTGTACTAGGCGTTGCCTCATCCTCCTGTAGCTCTATTAGTTGATTTGGAGCCTAATCTAAAATGAATACCCTCAGTCTCACTGAGGAATTGGTAGTATCCTGGTGGGAAAGTAGGATAATTGGGACTTTCTACCAAAGGGTGATACCAATCTGGGTATGGTTCCCCAGACATCCTCTGGTTCATAGTTTCTATGGAGACGTCATCTTCACAACATGCCATAGTTTCTACTTATGCTCTTTCCTCATAACGCAGCAAACCAAACAAACAATATAATTTCAAGCAACACAATGTAACATAATGCTATACAATACCACATAGTGCACTATTATCACAGCATTCATCAAACAACAGTCAATACCTTTAATCCATCACAACTTAACACATGATCAGAGAACCGTACATTTACTAAAACCTTTACTTTTATACCTCAATTTATCTTAGTTGGAACCATTTTGCATCATTCTTATGGCCTTAAGTTGGAAAAAGTTAAACTTTAAAGTTTCTTAAATTTGGGTTACTATTCATTATAACCCTTACAAAGACCAAACTTTGAAAATTCATAACTAATTCTAGAAAAATTAAAATGAGATGGTTATAAGTTCTATGGAAAGATCTTAACATGATCTTTAAAGGAAAAATACTCTTTGGTATCTAGAACTTATGCATCAATCCCATATTTCATTCAAAATGGTACTGTTTATTTGGTCATTTTTTAATTTTTCAGGATTTACGCCCAACTTTGGAAGGGCATAACTTTCTGTACAAAACTCCAAATTTAATAAAATATCACTTGTTTTAAAGCTAAAAATATGATCTATAAGCCTGCCAAGTTTCAGCTCAAGAATCATCCAATTACATAAAATTTCATTGGTCAAACTTGACCCTTAAAAAGTTAACTTTTATCCCTTTTTTGCAATTCTTGCCTTTCTCTTTTCTTTTCCTTTCACATAACCTTTCAAATCACATAACACATACTTTAAATATGATTCCTTAGTCAATTTCTCACATGTAAAGCTTCCTTAATCATTGATACAATATTCCAACATAGTTTATAATAATACATAACAGCTCATAATAATTACAAAACATAATTCCAATGGCATTAGGTTCAACCCTCTTCCAACATGGTTACCTTCCCTTTCTCCTTGCCTTTTGGTAATACCACTTGAGATTCCTATTGATTGTTTATATATTGAGTAGAGTGAGATTTCATAGAAATCTTAGTAGTAGGAGTTACAATTATAATGTCAAACACACGAGGTAGATTGCATATATATTCATGAATATTTTATGCCATGCAATTATCATCACAGCTCACTAATAAATAACAGGTTAATACATGTTGCAAAGGCATACAATGTAATCAACTAACATATCATTTTCATCAAATAATCTCAAACATAACATAGCAATTATTCATGTAATCATATTATGCAACAGCTAAGTAAGTTAACATTATAAATTGTGAATTCCACGCTACCTCTTTTTAGTCCAAGATTTTCAGCCTCTTCAAGTTCTTTGGATTCCTCCTTGTTCTCTTGCATAATGCCTATCGATTCATGCATAAACACATTCCAAATTATCAATAATTCAAGCATAAACATTAATGTCTAGCTTTGAATTCAATTAAAATCCTTTTTTCTTATTTTTGATATAATTAATTCCTCTTTGTCTCTATTAATCTCTTAGTCTATTCCTACACAATTTTTCATGCATAATTCAAATATCAAATCAAATTTTACAAAATCACACTCCTCCCCTTCCATCTTATATTGGCCGAATAGGGGTAGTATATTTTTCAAAAATCCCATTTCTGATTCTAATAATTTTTAACACTTTTCCTTGGTATTTCCCCACACAAAAACACCTTTTAAACTCATTGGAATGATCAAATCATAGCAAAACAAACTCCTACCCCAAGAACACATATTGGCTAAATAGAATGGTATAACACCCTAACTTTTATTTTCTTCCAAAAATCAATCCAAACATCACTTAAACATGATAATTCCAACTCATTTCCAAGGCTTCTATCCTTAACTAATTTAAACTTAATCCAACTGAAAATATGGCAGCAATTTCACGTTAGATTATGTCATGCAAGTTTAACCAAAACAAGCTTGAATCTTAACCAAAACAAAGCTCAAACATGCCTTAATGAATCCTTAACCAAAGCTTGGTGTTTCCTCCTTCAAATGCACTAACCAAGACTCACTTTCAGGTTTAGAAATCAATTTGGCAGCACCTCCCCAAGGTTTTCCAATTTAACCGAATTTTAAGTGTTTTAGGGGGTATTTATAGAGCAAAAATTCTAACTTTCTCCCCTCATTAATGGCCAAAATTTAGCTAGAAAAAATGGCCATGCGGCTGCCATCAAACCCTCTAATTTTTCAGATCATGCCATTTGTAAGATTCCAAGAATATTCTAATGATTTTTATGTGAAAATTGGGCTTAAATAATTGGGCCAGGTTTGCACAAATTTTTGGGCCTTACTTGGCCCAATGTGGGACCCACTTTTGATCTGGAATGGTCTAAAAAGAGTGGCCCATCATTTAGATATTAATTCCAAACAATATTGAAGTTTACCAGTTACTATTCACTTGTAACTTTTTATAATTTTTTTAAGCATCAAAAATCACATTTCTTTTCATAAAAAATCCTATTTTAATATAAGAATGCAATCTAGAAAATTTTAGAATTTTTCTTTACCTCTAACTATTTATTTTGAATTTTCTCTAGATAGGGTTTTATTAGTAAGACTTTTGGGAATAAATTCCCTAAAATTAATTGTTGTACTTCCAGGGCCTGAGATCAATTTTATAAATTTCCACAAATATTTAGATAATTATTTCACATTTTTTCCAAAATTATTGAGGCCTCTAAATAATCAAAATAATTATTTTCCTCCAATTTTCATTGTTTTTCTAAAAAAACTTCTGTTTTCAGGAAATTCGATAATAAGCTAATTTTATATTATTTCCACATTTGGGGCCTCAATTAAAGTTCCAAAACTTTTAATTTATATTTTTACCATTTTTTGGAAATTTTCTGAAATTTTTCCTAAATCTTCCCATTTTGCCCTTCCTAGACTAATAATTTCAAAAATATCGGTTTGGACCCTATTCAGATTTTATGTCAGGTCTGGCTTTGTCAGCCACTCTACCTTTTGTATTGGCCCTTGACTTAATTTTTCATATCCATTACCAGGATCAATTTTTATAGGATGTGACATGGAGCGGTCAACTTCCAACTCCAATTCGGCCTGCCAAATGAATGAATTAAGGAACGAATTTTGGCAGGCATATAGTACACATCTCAAGATTTAAAATGAGAGATAGATCACCTCATTAGATGTGTACACAAGGAGATATGATTTTTCAAATTTGAGGCACAAAATTTAGAAGTTCCAGATTATACCAAATGAATAATAAAATTTAGACAATAAGCTGTACGAATTGGCCTAGGATAAGTCCATTTTTAGATTTTTCTTTTTCTTGAAGAGCACTGAAATAGCTTTGAGTATAAATTTTAAGCACCTCTATATGATTTTTATAAAATTAGTTATGATTTTTCAAAGTTGAACTTGTAATTTGGAAATATGCACAGTGAACAGTAACCTAAGGACTTAAAGGAAAATTTTAATTTTTGGGCCAAAGTAAAGCTTTTGCATATCCAATTCACTTCTAAACATGTACTTTGAGGGGTAAAAGTAAGGATGTTTCACCTACCCCTTTAACCTTTATTTTAGGGTTTTAGTATCGTCTTTCTTAACATAATTCCCATATGCTTTTCCTACATAATTTTTCATATAAAATCCATATATGAACTTAGGTTTAACAAAATTTAAGTCCTTCCCTCATATTTTAGCTTGGCTGAGAGGTAGATTTTAGGGTTCCAAAATTTTATTTTCAATTTCAGTACTTCCAAACACATGTTCTCCACATACCTATACATAAATTCACCTTTTACACTCATTAGAAGCATTAAAATAACAAAAACCAAACCCTAGCATGATGGACCAACTCTAGCTGAATAGTCCCATTAGGTTACACAAGTTGAAATCTTTCAAATAACAGGGTTTAATCATCATTAAACAACCCTTTTTCTATCCCCTAATCTATATATCAACTTAGAATTAATCATATTCCATCATAAAGAAATTCGAACAGCAGCCTTCCTTAAGAGTTTCCATCACCACACTCTATCAAAACCATGTTTAAAACCATCAATCTATAGAATATCATGCACTAGGGATGATAGTAATGCATTTACCTTTATTAAAGACTTAAAACTACCTTTATTTTCCTTGTTCTTTCTCTCCTCCTTCTTCCCCCTCTCTTGGCCGAATGCTTTTGCCTCTCTAGGCTCTAAGAGTGACCGAAAAAATGACTAGGGAGGAGAAGAAGTAGTATATATAAACTTGTCCTTAACCTTTACTATGTGGTAACTTAGGTGACCATCCATTTTACCACAATACACATGGCTTCATCCTCTCCCTTCTCCCTCAAGATCATGCCACATGCCCCCTTAGGTGTCTTCCAAATTGAATGAAAAATGCCTCCTCAAGGGACACATAAGCAACCATATGTAAAAATTTTCATTTTTCATTCGTAATTCCATCCTTCAACAAATTGTATTATTTCATTTAGGTTCTCTCTCTCCTCAAATGGTGCCATTTTGATCAGAAGAATGGGGGACAATTTGGCACCACCAAACTTATGGTTATTATAATGTATAATCTCACGATATCGGTTAAATTTTTCTCAGATCTTGTTAAATCCATTATCTATAAAAATTTATTTCCTTGTGCTAATAGTTTCCTTTTGATGAGGAGAGGTTCCCCCTAATTTTCTTAGATTTTATTTTGCCCTATAACTTCTTCAATTAAATTTTTCCATAAATCAACCTTTTATTGATATAATTTGGTTTTAAATAATTTAAAGCTAACCTCTATATAGCTAGAGCCTAGGAATAGTTTTAAATTCATAATAATCTCTCAAATAATTTTTTTAATTTTTCCATGGATTATTGGAGCCCCTATGTATTTTAAATAATTAAATTTGTCCAATTTTCCCTTAATTAGCTAAAATTCCAAAAAAATAGGAAATTCCAAAATAAATTAATTTCATACTATTTTCATCTTTCAGGCCTCAAATACTATTCTACATCCTTTATTATATTTTTCATGATTTTTTTTGGAAATTTTTAGAATTTCAGGTATACTTCTTTACTTGATTTAATTTTGGCCAGGTATTTTGAAAATGATAGTCTGGTTTCAATTCAAAAGTTATGCCATCTATCTATCTAGTGTATTGCTTGACCCTTGATCTATTTTATATTCATCATTTCTAATGTTAAAATTAACATGATATGACACTCTGTCCCTTCAAGAAACCTTTAGGACTCTTGCCACAAGGGGTTTAGTAGCCTTCACATCTTAGGCTATTTCTTGTACCTCTAAACCCAAAATTTGGGATGAAGCCTTGAGGGCTCGGGTATAAAAATTGAAAATGATCAAGTGCCAAAAGTTGTGTTAGGAACCTTAGTGAGAAGATTGCTGAGGCTAAACCCGATTAGGGACCTAATCATAAATTTAGAAAGTTTCAGGCCAAAAAGGGTAATAATGGAAAGTATGCTAAAAAAAATTCTAGAAAAATTTCAAAAAAATGGGAAATGAGATTTTGAGGCCTAAGGCTAAAAATGACAAAAATACCCCTAGAGCATGTTGATGATATTCCCAGTGTTTTGGCCAATTATGGATATTAACCGAACTTGAATTATTTAAAATATAAGGAGGTTCCAGATAATTGGAAATAAATATTTGAGGGTTTTAAAGTTGATTTCATATTTGAAAAGCAAAGAGTTCGCTTTAACAGAATTTAAAACCTATTTATATACTATCCAGGAAAAGTCAAAGTAAACCATCTATGTGTTGGATTTTGACCTAAGAAAAATTAGAGAAATTTCCAGTGATGAAAAGGTAGTATTGGTACACAGAGGCAACTTCTCAGAGTCATGGACCGATAGAGAGAATTCAGTCAAGTTTACTTCGAAATAAATATTAATAAATGTTTTAATGAAAGAACAAAAAGAGGGGCAATCCTTCCTCTAATGCATGTGATACAATGCAATATGAAGTTATTTGTGATAAAAAACAGTGCCAGAACATGTCCCAGGATTGTTGGGTAAATTAGGACCTGAAAAAGTACATGATACAACATAAAATCGTAAAATAGATAGAGAAATAGTCAAGGATGAGAGGGAGCACAAATTTCTTCATATTTTCCTCTCTATTTTAATGTAAATTTGATGAGGGAATATGGATAGAATAATACAAATTATTAAGGGGCATGTATAACATCCTAAATATTATTTTAATATAAAAATAATTAATATTTCAAAAAAATTTAAAAAATTAATTAAATGATATAAAATAATCATATTTTATTATTATAAAATAATAATATTTTATTATTTGAGAAAAAAAAACCCTGCTTTTCCACCGAATTCGGTGGAAAAGCTTAGGGCATTTAAGAAGAAGAAGAATTTGGGGGAAGGGGTTATTTATTAAAGAAAGATATTTGAGGGTTGTGGTTAATAAATGAAGGAAGAAGATGAAGGGGAGATGGTTGGGTGGGAAGGATAAATGGGAGGAGGAGAGGTGATAGATAGAAGAGAAAGAGTGAGCAAGAAGCAGAGAGGAAAAGAAAGAGTGAGCATGCTGAGCTGCAGAGTATGTGATAAGTTTTGAGGATCATTTAGGCAGATAAAAATACTTATTTTTATTAAATTTTTTATGGGTTTTTTTATATATTTAGAGCTTTATATTAGTAGTATTATTATAATGTTTAAAGAAAATTTTGCAGTTTGGGTATGGAGTAAGTAGTGAGTTTTGACAATATATGACCGTAGAAATTTAAAGATATATTATTAAGAAATTTTAATAGGTTTATATTTATTTATTGATTGTTTTGAGAATTTTAAACTAATATTTTAGTTAAAAAAATGTATTATTCAAGACAGATAGAAGTTTTGACTGATTAAATTTAAGTTAAATAATTTATTTGGGTTATTTAATATACTATTGAGATTTTAATCTATTTAAAATGTGAAATAGTTTAAGGATATATTATTAGAAAATTTTTGAAGCTGAAAACTTAAGTTATAAATTGAGAATTTTACACAATTAAATAAAACCAATATTTATTTACAATTTGAATGAGTTACTTGGGAAGAGAAAAAATGTTATTTGAAGTAAGAATTTTTGGGCAGTAAATATATGTATATATATTAATAATGATAAATTCTATATAATTTAATTTATTTATTTGTATGTGTATTAAATTTTATCTACATTATTTATAGATTATCTTGTACTTCGAATTTTGTAATTTGTGCTCTTATTTCTCAAGTTGTGAGGTTAAGCTTGGAGTAGAGGTAACCAGGGTTAATTTATTTTATATACATGCTTTGGATTGTAAGGTCTTTACTATGCTTTTATTTTCTCAAATTATTTTGTCAAAGTATGTCTATGAATGAAGTATGTATTTTCTTATATGATAAATTTCGTGAAGTATGGAGTATGTTGATTTAATTATGCCTGAGTTGTATTTTATTGGGAATTATGTTTTCTTGTGGTGCTGAATTTGATATACTAATATTATGTTATCAAATAAAATGGAAATGTGTTGTACTTTGTTTGGAATTATATCATCTTACTTTGAAGAACTATGATATTTTTAATTTATATTGTGAATATGCATGGGGTTCATATGTGGAAGTTGGGATTTTGTTATATGGAGGTTAATTGTTCTTAAAGTCCACACGGAATGCCTACACTACTGATCATAGTGTTTGGCATTTTGTCAGACCCCTGTAGTTCTTCCTTTTTCCATGGCTCGGAATTGGGAATGAGCTTTTAGGTAGTCACCTCTTGCACCATAGTCCATTCTTCGGTGGCATAGGTATAGGAGGGGGTCTGTTACTTGATGTGAGTAAGGTAACCTTTGGCCAAGTTACTCAACATAGAAAGTTTGGGTCCTTGTTAAGGAGTTATAAGGAGGAGTATGGTGATGGGAGGGCATATTTTATTGTGTTATTGTATATGTGTACTTTTGTATGAATTATATTGTGGATGCTGAGACATACTCCTTTCTTGTGATTGTATCTATTAAAGCATAATGTATTACTTAAATTATATTTAAGCACTACTTCACCAACTTGTCATCCTAGTTATATATGTCATAAATTAATACTTGGTTACTGGGACTTTATGTCTCACCTCGTTGTTCATCAATGCTTTTTAAGAGAACCATCTAGTTTGGCTTGGCACGAAGGAAAGCAACCAGAGGCATAGGCAAGCTCAACCAAGTAGTCCTCTTTTGGTTTGGGCATGTACATATACTTACTTTTGTTTGATTGTTAGATAACTGTATTTGGTAGAGTGTTGCTAGAATGGCTAGAAGCCATAAGACATTGTTGTATGTGTTACTCTTACAGATTAAATATGTGTATGACTTGTGGGCTAAGCTTAGCACCCTGTGTTTCTTGTGCCCTAAGTCTTTATAGGATGAATATTTATGTTAGGCTTGTGGCTGATTACTATGCCTTGAGTCTTTATTGTGCTTGTTGTGAAACTTATGGGTGTTTTATGTCTCCTGGGTCTCTTGGGATGTTTTCAAAATAAGACAAACTCTTTATATCCATAGTAGTATTTTAATACTCTAACTCAATTCTTTTTCTACCATGGTTATCATCTTAAAATTGTTTTATAATTATGTATTAAAAAGAGGTCTTTCCAGTATACTTGGAAGAAATAGAATTATGTAATAAAATATTGTTTTATAATCACATGTGCATTAGATGGCATAACACGTTACAAGAGATCAAAAGGCATAGCAAGGGATTTCAACATATGGTAAGAGGCTTAAATAGATGGAGAGAGATCAAGCCACAAGATCCTTGTAATTTCAAGCAACATCAATGGCAAAATAGGAAATTCAAGGCAAAAATTTGTCTATAAATATCCCCTATTTCAAATAATTTTTAAGGAGGGAATGTTTTGTTCTTCAGTTGAAGAAAGAGAAAGAAGAAAGGGCATGGATCAAGCAACAACCAAGATATGTGGTATGATTCTAGCTCTTGATTCTAGTGTTGTTGCTTGTATCTTTCAGCTTGGTTTTGAATTTTATGGAAGTTGAAAGTATGAAATCCCTAAGAGGAGGTGCTACACAAAATTGATAAAGTAAGAACAAGAGCAAATTGATGCTAGAACTATGTTTAAAGGTTAGAATAGAGCATTAATCAAGTGATCTTATGATAGAAATTGTTTAAAATCAACTCCCCTTAACTCTTTATAGTATTCGGCCAAACTGATTTGAGTAGGGAAGAGTTTGATTTTGATAATTTTGAGTTTGAAAATAGATTCTACATGAAAAATTATGGGAGAATAGCATGTGGAATTAATTTTAGAAAAATTAGAAATCAAGCTCAAAAGTTAGATGTCAATGTGGCTTAAAGAAAAAGTGTTGATATTGATTGTGATCATGGTCATTGTGTGCTAATGTATTTAGCACCATGAGACATCAAGGAAGATGAATAGAAAAGATTGAGCAAGCAACCTAAATGATTGGAGATAAAGAAAGCAAGAGGAAGCAAAGAGAAAGCTTAATGACACAAGGTAGCTAACTTGCTCTTATTGTGTACTTGATATGTATGCTTGTGCATTGATGTTGCTTGATAATGATTTAGACTATGAAAGATTAAATGTTTCTTTGTTTTTTTTATATATTTCATGGCCATATGTGAATGAAATATTGAGCATTAAAGCATATCATTTTATAACCATGAGAGCATGGACCAAGTATGTCATACACTTAGCATTTGTCTTATATACATATGGGAAATGTTTGCTACTGAGATTTTTCCAAATATCTCCCTCCCTTAACTAACCCTAATAAGTATTAATGAGCAAGCAAAATGATGCACGAAGTGGAAGCAAAGAAAAGAAGAAAAAATTGAGAAAATGTATTGTATTACATTATGTAATTCTATGTCAATGTATATATAAATAGTGCTAATGATATTATATAAAGTTAAATGATGATGATGACATAGATGATGGAAGATGTCAATGCATAAGAATGAATTATGCAATGTTGGAATGATTGCATGCAAAGAAATAAATATTTATTCATTATTAATGCAAGTAAAAAGGATAAATTATCCTTAAATAAGCCACAAATTTGTGATAGAGTGAAAGATAACGCAAACGATTGAATCTGCCCATAAAATTTGATATGCTTAAATTACATATCCTTATCTTTAAAATAAGTGATAGACCACTTAAAATGAAAGTGTGTGCTAAGATATATAATTGATCAAAAGTTAAAGCAGAGAAACTGGAAAGTACAATTTTTACCAAATGAAGTATAAACTTCCATGAATTAACTGTATGAATTAAGAAGGTTTAAGTTTATATTTATATTTTTTTTCTATATAGAATTAAAAAAATCTTTAAATAGAGACTTAAATAAGCTTAATACGATTTTTTCATAATTTGTTATGAATTTTCAAAGTTAGACAAAAAATCTAAAATTTATTAGTGAGCAGTAACCCAAGAAACAAATTTGAAATTTTAATCTACGAGATTATTTTGTGATCTTCTTGAATCATAACTCTTCTGGATGTGTACTAAAGGGAAAAAATGGAAGGGTGTTTCACTCATAAGTAATTTGGGTGTTATTGCCATAACTACTTTGGGAGTTATGATCTCATAAGCAAGAAAAAATGATCAGTACTTTTTTTGCATTCCCTCATTGTTCCTTCATGCATATTAGATATATAGCAACATCTCCCATTCAAACTTGACGGACTAAATATCATGGGTTTAGCTCTTTTTCTCTTCCTTCTTTCATATAAGTGCTTTGCCGTGACCGCATAAGCATGATGTCTTCGTTTAGGTGTTAGTACTAGAAATCTCTTTTACAGGACTAGTACAAGATAGGCTTTACGTGTAGCTTGATTTTGATATTATGCCTCAGATATCTTGGATTTATCCACATACACTTTGACACAGCTAATCTAATTCCTCTGATGTCAATATAAGACTCAGACTATTTTTCTCATGTATACTATTCACACTTATGAAATTACCTAAATAATATCATGAGAGATATGTCTCAAACACCAGAATAGGTGTATATATTTTTGATAATCTTCCTTTCGCCCATATATTATTTCAATATGTATCAGTTGCTTTCCTAGCATAATACCTTGGACTGCATTTGTTACTATCATAAGACATATGCTAAAGTAGTAGTCGCTGACGCATACCTTCATGATACTATCAAAGTCAAAGGATATCATTGGAAGGATTATGCCTTTGCAGGACTCATGAACCTTGTCGCTAGGTAATCAAAATTATACTAGGAAAAATGTAGCAAGTGAGGCAATACCTAGGTCATTCTTCTCAAGGAGCCTTAAATTGGATATCAATTCTTAACAATTCACTTTAATTATCAAATTACCAAGGTAAAAGATTGAGTTTCAGAATGGAGAAATTGAAGCAAGAAACAAATTCAAATGAAAGGTAATAGTAAAGGTTTTAAAATGCAAAAGAGATTCAGATAAGAAATAGTAGTTCCCCTAGCAATTCATCCTTCCTTCCTTGTTTAATCTTATAATTTGGAGTCTCTTAGAGTCAATCAAATGGATAGATTCAGCCACTGCTCAAATCTCTCTAAACACAGGTCAATAACAACTATCTTACTAGATTCATTGTCTTGCTCTGTAGAGAAGGAAAATCAATTGACAAGAATACTTAAGAAGCAAGTTGCAATTCTCTAAGGATGACCACAACTGTGAATCATCAAAATCATTCAATCAAAATTCAAAATTATAGAACAACAGTCCAAGTAAAACGAATTAGATCTACAAATTAACAGAGAATCCTCTATTCAACTGAATCAAAGGACACAACTCACATCTGAATGTTCAATCAGATCTAAATTCCAAGAAACATAAATCTAATCACTTAACTTTCATTCTAATCACAAATGTTCAACTGATACAAATGAATCTTAGAATAGAAAGTGGAAATCAGATCTGAAAAGACTCTATGTTTAGCTCCATGAACTCAGGTCAGCTTCATTGCTAGGAGAACTTGGGAATTCGGCCACTCATGATCTAAATTGCAGTAGAAACAGCAAGAATCAATGAAAGATTCATAGATGATTGATGGAAGATGATGGATTTGGATGAAAATGGGAGAGAGAATTGAGAGAAGGCGGAGAGAACGAGAAAATCGGTGATCTGGAGGGTGAAGAACTGAATCTGGGCTCTCCCGTTTGAGCGCGCGACTTCTGTATTTAAACCTGAAGTTTTTCGTCATCTGCCGCGACGCCTTATGATATCCGCGTGGTGCCTAGCCTATATGGTGTCGTTTCAATTAGTGATCCTAAGCTTCTTGTGAAACTTGGTCCACCGTGGTGCCTCTAATCATTCGCTGCGGCGCCTATGACCGAGAGTATCTTTGGAAATCCACCGTGGCACCTTCAACTATCCGTCGTGGCACCCATGACAGAATGGTAAGAATGCTAGTGAAGCTCCCTGAAATTCACACCAAACAAGGATCAAAAGTACACACAATAAAATCACATAAAATCATGCAAAAACACAAAGAAAACCTCACAACTTCCTTCACCAACTCTTATGCCAATGAAAGCTAATTATACCCAAAATATGAAAATATAAATGGCAAGAGCATGAGTTTAGGGCTAGAAATATATGCAAATAATGAGGCTTATCAATTCCCCTACACTTAGCTTTTGCACTCCTAGGCAAATCAGGTCTAAACATAATGTGAAAGAGAAGGATGAAAGATAAGGAATAGGCAAGCTCAAAAGTTCAAGTTACAAATGCAACCAACAATGATTCTTTAACCAGCATCGAACCAGAGCCAATCCAAATTGATCTTGTTCAGTCCATAAAACATTCTAATGCAAAGAAATCAAGCAATGATGTGTGATTTAATCTAAGTGAACAAAATATGGAAAACCACACAAGGGAATCAATATATCACTCAACTCACAAGTGTTTAAGGTTCTTTCACTCAATTCACTTGTTCAAATGCTCTACCATACGCTTGTAATAGCTCTACCTCTCCACCACTCAAATACATAAGTACTCAAGAATCAAGAGAACATTTGTAGCTTGTAATATAAGGGTAGGAAGGTAATGCACAAGAATACATATGAAGGAGAGTATGAAGTGTAAATTAATGGGTAGAATTTAATAGCATTAGTAATGTTCAATTGAGGGTTTACTTCTTGATCTTGAGCTCTAAAGCTGTAAAGGGGCTTTTATTCCCACTTTCTTTTCCTTTCTTGCTTTTTTCATTTCTTTTCAACTTTTCTATTTTCTTCTTCTTTTTCTTTTACATTTTGCATCTTTTTTGTTGTTTTTTTTGTTTCTTTTCTTTTCTTTTATTTTTTTTTAATTTTTTTTCTTTCGCACCTATGCACAAGTATGCACTTCCTCATATCAATCCATCAATTGAATCCATCATAATACTAGTGAATTCTAAAAGGAATTAATGAAATGAAATATGCATCCTTGTAGGTAAGAGGTTTTATAAATGAGAGTGAAATGAATGGAAAATTCAACTAAAAGGCTCAAATGGGTAACAAGGGATAAATCATGTAGGGGTTGGCCATTTGGTCTAAGTAGCTAATTTGAATAAATGCCTCAATCATGTTCAAGAGTACTAATGTTACATGTAGTCTTGATTAAGAACTAAGACAGGTTCTAGAGAGTATAAGAGACAAGTGAATACACAAAAGAAATGAATATAAAGGCCCAAAGAACCCTTTCAACTAGACTTTGTCTTCCATATTCATTCACTTCGGTTAAAGAACACATCACGCTCAATCTCTATGTATTAGAAAATTTCACTTCATGATATTAATTTTCAAGTCAAAATTAATCACGAATGCAACATTAAACCCTTGAAACAAGCTTAAACTTCAAAAAGTTTTTGAAAAACTGAGGTTTTTACAAAAGACACAGAACACACAAAAACACAGCATTCACTCCCCCACACTTGATCCTTGCATTGCCCTCAATGCAAATCTGAACAAAAGATAAGCAAGGAAAAGTGGGGAAAGGAATAATAGACAAAAACAACAGAACACACAAAACAAACTGAAAACAACTTACACGTGCTACTGGTCATGCCCCTCCCCCACACTTATTCACAAGTGAAGTTCAAGAATGATAAAAGTCAAATAAACATAGACTGAGGTATGTGAGGTAAGAAAGGGGACAACCTGAGATTATGGTGGATCAAAATTCTCCTTGTAAATTTTGAGCAGGTGGCCATTAACCTTGAAAGTCTTATCGCTCATCTCATCTAGCAACTCTATCATGCCAATATTGTGCACTTTAGTGACTAAGTATGGTCCTTCCCATCTAGTGCTCAACTTTCTAGGTTTAAATGTGAATCGTGCCTTGTACAGCAGCACTTTATCTCCAACCTTAAAAGTCTTCCTTAGAATTTGCTTGTCATGAATCATCTTTGTCTTCTCCTTGTAAAACCTGGAATTCTCATAGGCTTCAAGTCTCAACTCTTTAAGTTCCTGCAGTTGCAATAACCTTTCTATGCCAGCAGAATCAAAATCAAGTTTACATGCTTTTACAACCTAAAGAGACTTATGTTCAATCTCAACTGGTAGGTGACACATTTTACCATAAACCAACCTAGAAAGGGGCCCATAAAGTCAATACCCCATACTTTAAACACCTCACAAAAAAGCATTGGGTGTTGGGATAATTCATGTTTCTTAGTTAGGCTACCAAATCTTTGACAAATATCACAATTCTTACAATACTCATAAGAGTCTTTAAGGAATGATGGCCAATACAGACCAGCTTCTAATATTTTCCTTACAATCTTTTGAGCACTAAAATGGCCTTCACTAGTTTGAGAGTGGCAAGCATGCATGATGTCTTGGAATTCTTCATTTGGCACATATCTTCGAATGATTTGGTCACTGCATACCTTCCAAAGGATTAGAGGGTCCCAAATATAGTGTTTAGACTCACTCTTAATCTTCTGCATATGAAAATGAAACAATGAAGAAGGGATTAGACCAGCAACTAAAAAGTTGACAATGTGACAATACCAAGGTTCCATGAGAGACAATGCAGAAACAGAACAATCCTCAAACTCATCACAAACAAAATCTGAATCAATTACTCCCCTTGTAGTTTCTGGTAAGCGACTTAGATGGTCAGCCACCACATTTTCTGCTCCAGGCTTGTCTTAGATGTCAATATCAAATTCTTGGATTAACAACGTCCACCTTAAGAGCCTCGATTTGGATTGTGGCTTGCTAAAAAGATACTTAACAGTAGAATGACTAGTGAAAACAGTGACTTTAGAGTTAATTAGGTAAGGTCTAAACTTGCCTAAGCAAAAACAATAGAGAAGAGCTCCTTTTCAGTAGTTATATAATTAGTTTGAGCTTTATCTAGTGTTTTTGAAGCATAAGCAATAACTTTGGAAGCCTTACCATCTTTTTGTCCCAGAACTACACCCACTGCATTGTTAGAGGCATCACAACATAATTCAAATGGTAAATTCCAATTAGGGCAAGTCAAAATAGGTGGAGAAGTCAATCTGGATTTAATCTCATCAAAAGACATTTTACACTCATCAGTGAAATCAAATGAGGCATCTTTTTGTAGTAATTTGGACATTGGAAAAGTCACTTCACTAAAATCTTTTATGAACCTTCTATAAAATCCAGCATGGCCTAGGAAAGATCTAAGTTCCTTAAGATTTGTTGGATAAGGTAAAGATGAAATTACTTCAATTTTTGCCTTGTCTACCTCTATTCCCTTTTAAGAAATTAGGTGACCTAGAACTATTCCTTGCCGGACCATAAAGTGACATTTTTCAAAATTCAAGATAAGGTCCTTTTCAACATATTTAGATAGAACTTTTTCCAAGTTCACTAAGCATTCATCAAAATTATTTCTATAGATGGTAAAGTCACCCATAAACACCTCAATCCCATTTTCTAGCAAATCACTAAAGATGGATAGCATACACCTCTGGAATGTGCCCGGTGCATTGCAAAGTCCAAATGGCATTCTTCTATATGCAAATGTGCCAAAGGGACAAGTGAATGTAGTCTTCTCTTGATCTTAGGGTGCAATGGGAACCTGAAAATAGCCACTGAAACCATCAAGGAAATAATAGTGAGATTTACAAGCTAATCTTTCAAGCGTTTGATCTATAAAGGGTAGGGGAAAGTGATCTTTTCTTGTAGAATCATTAAGCTTCCTATAATCAATGCAAACACGCCAAGAATTCTATATTCTAGTGGGGATTAATTCATTGTTTTCATTCCTAACCACAGTGATTCCACTTTTCTTAGGAACAACTTGAACTGGACTTACCCATTCACTATCTGAAATAGGGTATATAATACTAGCACTAAGCAGCTTTGTTACTTCCTTTTTAACAACATCAAGTATGAGTGGGTTAAGTCTTCTTTGAGGTTGCCGTATGGGCTTTGCATTTTCATTTAACATGATTCTATGAGTGCAAATTGAAGCATTAATACCAGGAATATCTGCTAGAGACCACTCAATTGCACTTTTATACCTCTTCAAAACAGCAAGTAATTGAGATTCTTCAAGATCAGTCAATGAATTAGAGATTACCACCGGTAGTCTTTCATTTTCAACTAAAAATGCATATTTCAGTGTTGATGGTAGGGGTTTAAGATCCAATTCAGGAGGCTGAACTACTGAGGGTATCATTTTCTTGAGCTCTAAGGTAGTGCAATTATTTTCAGATTGCTTCAAAGCTTCAACACCAAAAACTACAGTTGTGCCTTCATCTTTATGTGAGCAACACTCCTTAATGGGTCCCTGCAATAATGCATTTAAAATATTTGTAAATCCATGTGAAAATTCAAAATTAGATGCAGCATAGTCTTGAGGAATTCCAATTTCACAAGTAAAAATAGATTGCAAAAGAGCACTCCCCATGCTGCATATTTCAGCAAATTTAGTTGGTGTCATGACTAATTTCCTAGGTTTGGGAGCAGCTACACCTTGCATGATTTCCAAGAGATATTCTAGTTCTACACAATTAAAGAAATTAAGATCAAGTGACTTGTAAACAGGATTGGAATACAAAATATGATAAGAATTTAAAGAAAAATCCTGTTGTTCAGAAAGTTCAGCTTCATGCTCCTTGAATAGGGGTTCGTCCATGAGAGTTGGGCTAGCCTTGCAATCATGATTCTTGTGCCCTTCACCTTCCTCTTTTTGTATAGGAATTGATTTACTCTCTTATGCTGTTAAGAAATCTACAAGCAATCTTCTTGCAAGTTGTTCATCACTTGACAGTGTGGAATTAACATGAATTGAAGACTTAATGGATGAAACTGAAGACAATTCACTCCAAGTGGAAAGCCAGCCATCAATTTTAGAATCAATACTAGACACATCATCCAGGTGTAAAGAAAAAGAAGATGAAGGAGAATATATGGAAGAGAAAGAAACGAAAGAATCTTCAGTATCATCATTGCTATCATGCTCAAAAATAGATTCACACTCATTTTCAAGTGACAAATCAATCATATTAAGCCCCAACAGAGAATAATCCTTATGTGGATGTTTCATCATCTCATACATATTAAATTGAATTTCTTGACCACTAAATTCCATTTTTATAATCCCATCTCTCATGCAAATCATGGTATTGGCGGTTCTTAGAAATGGTCTACCCAAAACCAATGTGCTTTCGCTTATGGCCTCATTAGTCATATCTAGCACATAAAAATCAGCAGGAAATACAAGGTCTTTTACTTGGACCAAAATGTCTTCTAAGATTCCTTTGGGATTCCTAATAGACTTATCAACTATTTGCACTAAGACACTTGTAGGTTTCATGATTTCAACTCCCAAAGCATAGTAGACAGAACTTGGCATCACATTAATAACAGCACCTAAATCTAGCAAGGCTTTGGAGATATGAAATTTACCAATTTAGCAAGGAATGGAGAAAGCTCCTGGATCTTGGCATTTCATAGGTAATTGAGCTTTAAAAAGAGTTGAAATATTAGGGCCAACTCGCACCAATTCATTAGTTTTAAACTTCCTTTTGTTAGTGCAAATGTCTTCCAAGAACTTCGCATATTCAAGCACTTTCTTCAATAAATCCAGCAAGGGAATATTAATTTCTATTTTACTAAAGAAACCTAAGACTTCTTTATTCTGTTTTTCTTTTGCAATCTTCTGCCCAAACATAAAAGCTTTAGGGAAAGGTAGATCTTTCAAGCTTACCTCTCTACTATCTAAGTTCTCTCCTAATGGTGCTTCATGGACTTCTTTATCAACTTGAACTGAAGGACCAGCTTGAGTTGTGCTACCTTCAGTAGTTACACTTTTAGATCTGGCTTTCTTTCTTCTATGCAATAATTACTTCTCTCTTAAGCTTTCAGATTCCCCACTTGGTGGTTTCTTTTTCTGGACAGAGTTCCCTCTAGTGTAGTGATCTTCCTCCAAGTCAGATTCTTCATCATTCTCATTGAATGTCACTTTCCTTCCACTTCTCAAATTTATGACATTCAATGACTTAGGATTAATCATAGTATTAGAAGGTAAAGCTCCATTTGTTTTTGCTTGAAAACTGTTGAAATTGTCTGAAAGTTGGGTAACAAAGTTAGACAAGCTTGAAGCCTTTGTCTCCCATTGTTCAACTCTATTCTCTATAGTAGCCATCCTTGCATCAGATGCAGTAGTATGTTTATCAATTTTGTCCATTTGAGATGCTATAGCACTAATGTTAGCACTCATACTGTTCATGCTTTTCAACAAGAGGGTCATATCATCATTCCTTGAATTACTAACTTCTTGAGTAGTTTGGGAAGGAACCATAGCTTGTTCTGAATTTTGACGTTGTTGGAACTTATTCTGCATGAACCTTTCCTTGTTATTCCCTCCTCCTCCCCATCTAAGATTAGGATGATCTTTCCATCCCTCATTATAAGTGTTGGAGAAAGGATTTTTTTACTAATATTGACTGGATCTTTGTTAATACATGGCTGCCACTTCTTCAAACTGAGTAGGGCAAGATTCAGTCCAATGCATCATGGAACCACAAAAGTCATAAGAGGGAGCTACCAAGGCTTGTGATGTTCCTACAGCACCACATTGTTTACTTGACAAGAGTTGCTCCATCCTAGTCATTCTCTTGTCCATCTTCTCTGACAAGGTAGCAAATTGAGAGTCAAAGTTAATAGGATTTGACCTGAAAATCTCATTAACAGATTGGTTATCCCTTGTGCTGAATTATTGGTTGTTGTTAGCCATCTTCTCCAATAATTCCCACGCATTGTGAGGAGTCAAATCAAACAGCGAACCATAGGCTGCAGCATCTATTGTGTTCTTGTGATGAGATAGCAAGCCCTCATAGAAATACTGGAAGGCTATCTATGGAGTTCAACAAGATAGTAGAGAGACCTTGTATGAGTATTGGACGAGATTTCTAGCCATGCTTTCTAAATGTGCAAATCAAGTGAAAAGCTTTCCTTAGCACATCCTCCAATTGAGCACCATGAGGCTTCATAGAGGAACAAATAGCATGCATGTTTTGAAGATGTCTATATGGATCATCCCTTGCAAGACCAAGAAATCTTGGTAAGGTATTAATCAAGGTACCCTTAAGTTCGAAATCGGCTTCAAAGTTATAAAAACCACATGGATCACAGTTCACACTTGAGTTATTAATTTCTCTAAACCTCCTATTCTCCTCATCTCTATTCAATTGAAGATTAGCATTATGAAGAACATTTTCAGCTTGTCTTCCATTTTGAGGTCTATTTGCAACATCACCTCTCTCAGTTTGAGCATTGTTATTATCTTGATCCATCACAAAATGATTGTCTACAAACCCTCCTAAAGTAGATTCAGATTCAGAGAAAGAGCAAGATTCAACTTGAGGAGAAGGTTCACTCAATATAGGTTGCTTACTAGATTCAGTTATTTGTTTGGTTTTCCTGATTTGCCTTAGAGTTCTATTGATTTCCCAATCAAAAGGTAAAAAGGTCTTATCCTGGGACATGCAACTAAGGAACAAGAGGAAAGACTAAAGAAATAAATGCCAAAAAGCAAATAAACAAAAGAAAGAGATCAAAGGAAAGCCACAAAGTTAAGAGGGAAGTATGTGTAATCCACCATAGCACTTGCTCAAATCTGCCACGGTGTCTATTATAGAGACAACTCCTAAGCCAAATTTGAGTAGGCGCTGCGGCACTTGATGAAATCCACCACAGCTCTTGTCACAGAATCACTGCTGTCAGGGGCGCTGCAGCGTCTTCTTTCGATAAACCTGATAAACAAATTTCTAGCAACTTCTGACACTTCTCATACCTTCACTCCTACAAATTGAACCCTTTATACAATTGTATTAATTTTCCTACTATAAGAAGATCTTAAAAGCATAAAAACAATCAACTATCATCAAATTTTGTGGAAGAACAACCAAAAGGAAAAGGTTGCTACAGCTCACAACTGACCAAATTGTTTTAACTCCTTGGCAACCTATGAAATGAATTCAGAATGCAACAATAAAGGAAGCAACTCAACAACAATGCACAAAGTGATGAAAATGCAGAAACAACTCAGAAACACTAAAGCTACTTTTTATGTGGTTTTAGTTTTCTATTTTTTTTTCTTGGCAAACCAGTGAATTGCTGAGAACCTTAACAAGTAAGGTTCCTCGGCAACGGCACCATTTGATGAACCTTATCACTAGGTAATCAAAATTATATTAGGAAAAATGCAGCAAGTGAGGCAATACCTAGGTCATTCTTCTTAAGGAGCCTTAAGTTGGATATCAATTCTTAACAATTCACTTTAATTATCAAATTACCAAAATAAAAGATTGAAGTTTAGAATGGAGAAATCGAAGCAAGAAACAAATTCAAATGAAAGGTAACAGTAAAGGTTTTAAAATGCAAAAGAGATTCAGATAGGAGATAGTAGTTCCCCTTGCAATTCATCCTTCCTTCCTTGTTCAATCTTATAATTTGGAGTCTCTTAGAGTCAATCAAATGGATAGATTCAGCTACTGCTCAAATCTCTCTAGACACAGGTCAATAACAACTATCTTACTAGATTCATTGTCTTGCTCTGTAGAGAAGGAAGATCAATTGACAAAAGCACTTAAGAAGCAAGTTGCAATTCTCTAAGGATGACCACAACTGTGAATCATCAAAATCATTTAATCAAAATTTAGAATTATAGAACAACAGTCCAAGTAAAACGAATTAGATCTACAAATTAACAGAGAATCCTCTATTCAACTGGATCAAAGGACACAACTCACATCTGAATGTTCAATCATGCAAAAACACAAAGAAAACCTCACAACTTCCTTCACCAACTCTTATGCCAATAAAAGCTAATTATACCCAAAATATGCAAATATAAATGGCAAAAGCATAAGTTTAGGGCTAGAAATATATGCAAATAATAAAGCTTATCAAGGACTCACATAGCAATGAAGCAGGGATCTATTCACTTGCTTCCTATTTGCAGCTCTTTTAGCACATATGTTGTGAATTACATGTTATGGTGTTACTCTTACACTACAAGAACATATACTATTTTGAACTTTGTTATTAACATCATACAGACTTAAGTCTAGATACTTCCAATATCTAAACCCAAATTCTTCTACT
Organism: Neltuma alba; assembly: GCF_004799145.2. Classification (NCBI taxonomy): domain Eukaryota; kingdom Viridiplantae; phylum Streptophyta; class Magnoliopsida; order Fabales; family Fabaceae; genus Neltuma; species Neltuma alba. Next base: position 405,686 of record NW_021635387.1, read on the forward strand.
TTACTTATCTCATATGACATCAATATTGAAGAATTTGTTATTTGGCAACAAGCTCTATATGAAAGTGGGTATCCATGGTTTGACCTATATTTATGCTTATGGATCTCTTCTCGATGTGCTACACTTTTGTTGAGATGGCTTAGTCTGTGTTTCTTCTCTACTATATCAACAGTCTTACTGTTTTACTGGTGAACATAAACGTCTCGTCTTTATACACTCCTCCTAAGTATCAAAGTTAGTTGCTCATATGAGAGAGCTAACCTCAACGGCTTGCATGACGTACTAGACATTGTACACTTTGATGTAGACATAATGATAAATAAGTATATCATTCATAAAAAAATATTACACAGTGTCCATGACTTTATATTCTAGTGCATGCCAAGTGCCTTTACATGCTTTTCAAACATTTCCTTAGCAATTAGCTTAGTCAAGGGATCTATGACCATACTCTTAGTCGAAATATATTGTATAGTAACAACTTTTCGTGCTATATAATCTCTTACAAAATTGTACTTAATGTCTATATGTTTGGTCTTGCTATGATATTTGGGGTCTTTTGTATGGGCTATGACTATATTATTGTCATAGTGCACTAACACCAAGTTTTTACTCTCGTTTTCAAATCCAAGGTGTTCAATAAATCTCTTCAGCTCTATAGCCTCTTGCACTGCTGAGGTGCATGTAATGAACTTAGCCTCCATGAAATATAAGACAATACATGTTAGTTTGTTGCTATTCCAACGAATGGCGCCATTATTCAGTAAGAAACCGAAGTTGATCTTTGTTGATCTCCATCTCCACCTAAATCAGTGTTAGAGTATCCAACCAAGCGTAGATCAATTCCTCCATAACATAATACATTATTAGATGTGCCCTTGAGGGACTAAAACCAAAATGAGAACAAATTTAAAGGACCAAAGATTATATTAACCCTAAATTAAAAGAGTAGGGTTAATTTTATAGAATTTTTGAGTTATTATCTATATCTAAAGCAGTTAGATTCTAAAAATAACATTTAAAACAATTATTTAGATACAAGAAATAAAATATATCTTATAATAATTAAAAAAAACAAAACCTAAAATTATTTCTTTTGACTCCTCCTCACTTATTCTCACACCGTCTTAACTTTTCTCTCTAATTTCTTTTGTTTCTTCCACGGGGCATTACTTTTCTATTCATCAATTACACATAATACTGGTGGCATTTTTCTCCATTCTACCAAATGTTGTTGGCCACAAGCGCTATTCCCTCATCTCTTTATCAAATAGATATTGTTAGCCTTAAGGTATTCCTTTGTCAATTTATCAGAGAATTTTTCCTCCTTTACATTATAAGTGCAATACTAGTGTTTGTTCAAATGTTCTCTCTATATATATAAATGTAGATTCAACATATTTCTTAACTTTGTATCACCCCAGCCCTATATCTACTCATGCTTTTCATAATTATTTCGTCCTTTTGTTCATGAATACCAAAAAAAAAAAATCCACTATGTCAAATATTTATTTTAGTCCTTATATTTAAAAATTTGAGTTTCATGGGTGTCATAATTAAATCTTTGAACTGGATATATATATTGTATTTTTTATTCTCAACATTATCAAACCTTAACAGGGAATACCTCCAAATACTCCGTGTGTGTCTATTTATATATAATACTCTTCTGGTCCTTAATATAGGACCTATTTAACTACTTTGAATAAATTAAGAAAGTCAATTAAGTTAGGTAATAATCATAAATATGACATATACTTCCCAAAATACCCTCAGTTAAAGCTTCTTTAAAAAACTGACATTTGAAAAAACCCCAAGAGTCTGGTTAACTCGCCTCCTCCGGTCTAACATTGTCCAAGTTCTCCTAGCTCACACACCGTTTGAGTTGCCGATCGTACTCATCAATTGTTGACGTTTTTCCATTACTGTTTCAGCTTTTGATACCGCCATGGGAAGCTACAATGAGCTTCATATCTATAGGAGCACTATTTTAGTGTTTGATCGAATGAAATCCACCATATTATAGTCATCTTTGTTTTTGGGATTTACAAATTCACACAGCTTACATAATTATCTTTTATATGTTTGATGCTAGTTTATAAATATTTTTAAATGAAATTTTTATAGATTCAAAATGATGTTTTTTTTAACCATCATGAGATGCTAGTTTATAGATTTAAAATGAATAGTAAATGTGTAGAATTAATTTTTTTTGGCTAGCAAGAGAGGGTGTAAATTAGGGTGTAACTTAGTTTAATGTTTTGTTTCTGTTTCTTCATTTGTTTTTAATTTTCCCGTTTATAAAAAAAAAAATTTGTTTTTCTTCGGGGAGGAACTTTTTCTATTTGATTGGGTAAAATATAAATAGAAAATTATGTTTTTCTAGGCACAAGGAAAAGAGATAGTATGTTTAATATTTTATTATGCTATCTTTAGATGTAAAAAATCCAATAACCTTGAATAGGTATTTGTATGAAAATATTTTTAAAAAAAATGTTTTAAATTATTTTATTAAAAATATAAAATAGTAGAATTGATGTATGTGTGGAATTAATGAGTAATAAGTACTCACTCACTTTATAAAATATATAGGTGTATTATTAATTAATAATAAGTATTATTGTGGTATTTAATTATTTAATAGGGGTAATTTATGAAAGAATTGAAAAATATGAGAAATAAGTCCTATATTTTAAACTAAGATCAACTTTCTAATTAGGTCCTATATTAAGGACCGGAGGAGTATATATATTTCCAATCTTAACTTCATCTTATGTTGAAACAATAACATTGGTTGCTTCTTTTATATATCATCCTATTATATGTTTTCGAAACTAATGAACATCAATTTCCCATCACTCATATGTTAGTAAATTATAAGTTTGTATTAGTATAAATTTAATTCAAAATAAATATTTATGAAATTTTAATGATGAGAACTTAATAAATATTCATTTTGTGTTTGCTAGAGTAGCTTTAAGCCTCTCCAGGAGTCTTACAGTGATCTTAGGTTAGTCATTTTTAGTGGTTTTAAGTTATAAATTAATGTTTTTATTTAATTATTGGAATCTAATATTTATGTGGAATCCTTTAGGATAGCTCGAAAGCTCTAGAATAGCTTTGGAATAACTTTAGAGTAGCTTTAAGATAATTTTTAAGTAGAATTGAGATTATAAATTAATGTTCTTCATATGTCTGCTTTTTGTAGACTATCATTGAGAGCCCCTATTGCTGGAATTTGGTATTTGACTTCCTACAGGCTAAATGAGAACAGACAACTTAGGGATTTTTTATATGTATGCAAGCTTGTTTGTCATTATTGGATGTATATAGATTTTAATATATCAAACTCGATATGCTAAAGTGATGCAAGTGGATTGTTGAGATTATGGAGAGGTAAAAGATTATGATTGCATTACTTTTTGTGTTACTTTAACTCCTTTTAAATTTTTTTTTATATTATGATTATTGTTGTGAAAATTCTATGGTGGTTTTTTTCTTTCAAGTATGCTTGTATGTGCTGGAATTGCTGCATATAGATATGCATGACATGTATTGGTGATTAGGTGGCTGAGATGTCATGATTTCCATTTGTGTGATATACTATAACCATATGGTTTGCCTCTACTTTGTGTATAGTGGTTGGCCTTTTTAGATCTTATTCCTTAATACTTACTTGGCCAGGTTTATGCCGAGAGAATGTGGGACTATGACACCTCCTGGTTTGTATGTTAAGATGAGGAGCTATAGTTTGAGCTTGAGCTTTGTACCTTTGATCGGGTATATCCTGAGTACTAGAGTAACTTTGGTTGCTTAGTATGTGGGCTAGACTCTGGATAAGCTTATAGTTCTAGTCAAAGGAATAAGGTTGGATGATCAATGAGGAAGGAAGCATCCATTGCATATAGAAATGTTAAACTTATGGCTATTACGAAGTTGAGCAATATTTGTCTACTAACAATTATTTAAGTTGTTTTTGTGATTGCATATATGCACTGATTGCTTGTGTGTGAAAGTTTGTATATGCATGGTGAAACTCTAGGTTACTGAGACGTTAGTGCCCATCCCACTTTTCTCAAAACATTTTTCAGACAAAGAGCCTAATAGGAATCAAGGGAAAGTACCAAAAGAGTAAGCCTTAAGGGCTCTATTGTGCTTCTCCAGTGCTTATTGTGATTATATTTAATTGCCATGACTCGAGGAAATAGTTGATGTGTTGTAAATGTTAATTAAAGTATTTCGAAAACTTTGCTTTATTATTTTGAATTTTTTTTTGCTTTTGAATTAAGTGGATGTCATTAGGAAAATCCTGTCACATCCCGCCAAATTTGAGCCTAATAATGTGAATGATAAATTAGACAGAGAGTCAAATATTAAAGTAGACTTGGAGGCGGAACAACTATTGAGTTAAGTTTCGACCCTTGTCTAGACTGATATTTTTGAAATTATCGATCCAAGAAGGGCAAAATGAAAAAATTAGAGAAAAATTTTGAAAAATTTTCAAAAAAATGGTAAAAAGATAAATTAAAGGTTTTGGAACCCTATTTGACACCCCAAAGGTGGAAATGGCATAGAAATAAATTATTATTGATTTTTTTGTAAATAGAGATTTTTCAGAAAAAACAGTGAAAAATTAGCCCAAAATAATTATTTTAGATATGTAGAGGCCTTAATAATTCCAAAAAAATATGAGAAAATTATTTAAGAATTTATTTGAATTTATAAAATTGTTTTCAGGCCCTGGAGGTGAGAGGATTAATTTTAGAATATTTAATTACTGAAATCTTTTAGGGGTTGAAATAAATTCCCAAATTTTCCAGAATGCTTTCCTATATTAGAAAAGAGTTTTTAATGGAGAGAAATGAATTTTTGGAGGCCCAGAACTATTTTTGAAGATAGTAACTGAAATAGTGAGTTTTGGTTAAAAATTGATATTTATGAGTGGCTCCCACTTTTTCTTCCTTTCTAAATCAGATTTGGGTTTCATATTCAGCCAACGGAGCCCAGAAATTTCGTGCAAATGATGGCCTGACAATTAAGGAGTCTTAAACCCAAATTAAATCAAAATATCAATAGGAAAAGTCAAGTAAAGGGATACTTGGACAAATCAGAAAAATTGGAGCATTTAATGGCAGCCACATGGCCATTTTTGCTGGCCAACTTTTGACCACAAGTGAGGAGAGGGAGGTCAGATTTTTGGACTATAAATACCCCCTCATTTCATGCACAATTCGGCCAAATAGAGAAAAACAGGGGAAAATTTTGCCAAATCCAAAACTCCACTCCAAATAGCACCCAACACCTTCCAAATTCAAGGAAAATCATCAAGCTTCAAATTAGGATCCATTAAGGTATGTCTGCGCTTGATTTTGGTTGGATTTAAGGGTTGTTTTGATTGATATTTCATGAAAAATTCCATGGTGACATGCTGTAGCAATTCGACCTGATTGAATATGGTTTAGGGAAGGATAAAAACCATGAATATAGACTTGGAATTACATGTTTAATTGATGTTTGGATTGAATTTTGGAAGAAATCAACATTAGGGTTTATGTAACTCCTATTCGGTCACTATGGTATCTTGGGGTTGGAGGTTGTTTCAATGTGATTTGATGATTCCAATGAGTTTAAAAGGTGTCTTTGTGTAGGAAAACACTAAGAAAAGTGTTTCAAATCATTAGAATCAAAATTGAAAACTTTGGAATATAAACCTTACCTATTCGACCAAAGTGAATTCAAGGGGAAGGAATGTGATTTGGTAAAATCTGATTTGATATTTGGATTTTACATGAAAATTTGTGTAGGAATGGACCAAAAGATTGATGGAAACAAAGAGGAAATAATTGTGTCAAAAATCAAGGAAAAATGGGTTAAATTGAAATCAAGGTTGAACATTAATGTTTATGCTTGAATTGTTGGTAATTTGGGATGTGTTTATGCATCAATTGATAGACATTGTGCAAGAGAACAAGGAGGAACCCAAAGGAGTCAAGGAGGCCGAAATTGTGCATTCAAAAGGGGTAGCATGGAATTCACAATTTGTAATGTTAACTTACTTGGTTATTATATGATATGATTACTTGAATATGTGCTATGTTATATTTGAAATTATTTAATGAAAATGACATGTTAGTTGATTACATTGTATACCTTGGCAACACGCATTAACATGCTGTTTATGAGTGAATTGTGATGATACTTGCATAGCATAGAATGTTCATGAATCTATATGTAACCTACCTTGTATATTTGACATATTGTAATTCCTGCTACTGAGACTTTTATGAAATCTCATTCCTCTCAATTACAAACAATCAATAGGTGTAACATCCCAGTTTTTATTCCTAGTGTTTAATTAAGTTAAGAAGTGGTTTAATGCTTAATAAATGAGTTTTATTCTCTAATTATTTAAGAAAAGAGAATTATTGAAAATAAGATTTATAAAATATATATAGATAAGAAAATTACTAAATAATAATAATAAAACGGATAGGGGGAAAAAAAGAAAGAAAGAAAATGCAAAGAAAATGGGAAAAAGGGGTACCAAACTGTAATTTTGTCTTATTTTAACATAGGGTCTTTAACTGAAATTTAGTCCAAAAAATTTGTTTTAACCGTTGGAGGGGTAAAAGAATCAGTGTTTTCATCGTCTTTTCCTTCCGTCTCCAGTAGCGCCGTTCCTTTCTCTTTTTTCGGTAGGGCTTTAATCTTTACGGATCATTTTAGTAAGTCAAATGACTTTTTTTCATCAAACGCTCTTCATAAAAAAATTTCTACTGATCTATATCTATCTAATGATGGTAGTTTTATACTAATTAGAGAAAAATTTTGGGTTTAGGATTTGAAGTAAGTGTTGAGTTTTGATGATAAATGAGCATAGTCTTGTAAAGCTATTTTAATAGATCATTTCTATTAGTTTAGTTTTATTTTTGACTGACCTAATATTTTTAAATAAATTATTTTAGTTAAACAGATATTTATTTGTGGAAAATATGATATTTCTACTTTAGAACTGTTAACTAAATTATTTACTTAGGTGTATTTGATGTATATTGAATTTCTAATGGTTGATTTTTGAGATTTAAACTTGAGATAGGATTTTTAAATTTTAAATATGAAAATTTCTTATTTTTAAAAATTTGAGAAAAATTCTGCATTAAAGTAAATACTTTGAAAGGTTTAAATGAAATTATGGATTGTTAGGATATATGAATTTTTGTGCTAAAAGACTTAATTATGGGTTATGAGAGGTTTGGGTTTTAGCATAGAATTAGAAACTTTAACTTATATATATGTATTAGCTCAAGTAATTAATTAAATAGCTTATGTATTGATATGTAAATGTATTGATTGTGTAGATTAAATTATTGGATTGTTGGTTGAGCATTAGATTAACCTTGAGGTAATCTTTTTCTTAATAGACGAGAGGTAACTACTTTCCACTTATTATTCATACTCGTAAGTTGCTTGTGATTGATTTTGAATTATATGGGATTTATGAAATATTACTGAATTGTGATATGAGCTATGAAATTATGTTGTTATTGAAAGTTGTCTTGTGAGACTTTCTTTACAAAATATATATGTGTCTACAATTATGATGATCTCATGTATTATGAATTAATCGGAAATTGGAAATTCGAAATGATTTTGATATGTTGTTGATTTATCATGAATACATTATTTTGAATATTGATATGTGAGGGGTGGCGGATGTTAATGATGAGAACTATATCAAAGAGGATATAAGGGGGTGAACTATGTAAATTTGAGGATATAAGGTGATAGGACCATCAGGTGTACATTGATTGGTCCTTTGGCTCAATTACTCATTATAGGGTATTGACACCCCACTAGTAGACTAGAGGAAAAACCCATGGTCCAGTCTTATGCTATGTGGATTTTTGCTAGTCGATATCACTTGATCATTGAGCTTGTCTAATTACCAGTCATATGGATGAAGATTTAGCCCATGGGTTCAATCAGAGGATATAAGGTAGGTAGATATAAGGGAGGTGAAAGGATTATTGATTGTACTTTGTTATATGCTTTGACAATATGAAATTTGTTTGAATACTATGAATTTGTAATTGTCTCACTTGACACATCATGAGCACTTACTTGTATGTTTGATAAGTAGGATTATTGGTTACTGAGACTTTTGTCTCACCCCATTGATTTAACACTTTTCCAAGTGATAGTTCCCGTTCGTGTCAGTCAGGGAAGGCTCAGGAAGCTTGAGCCACTACTACAAAATAGTAGTGGTTCCACCCTTTTGATTGTGTTGAATAGATGTATATTACCATAATTGGGCCCATTCCACAACTCTGATATGTTTGAAACTGATTATTTTGACAGTATACTTTTGATAACTATTACTAGATTGCATGCTAGCAGAAGGCCAGAGACCTCTAGGTATTTGCATGTGATTTTTTTGGTATGAGTTGTGGACCCACAACAACCTTGACATCAGATGACTTCTGATTTTAGAAAGTTATGAAAAATATTATTTAGTAATTCGTGTTATGGGCTTATGGGTGAAAATGATATTCTGGGTTCATAATGCCCAAAGCCCTATTCATTGTGAATCTCGATTTGCACGAAATTGATTTAGAAGGACTCTTTTAACCATGATAGATATATTTATATATTGGTTTAACTCTTTTCTATCATGGTTAATCTCGTGTGATTTAGGATGTTTATATAACTATGATAGTATTTTTTAAATGCTTTGCAAAGTTTCTTTTCTATAATGGTTAACTTTTCAATATTGATTAATTTAAAAGTGTAGTAATTTTGTTGTTACAATAGGAGTCTCAAGCGGTGTGTTCAAGGGCAAGGAGATGGTGATTCCATGAAGAAATTATGTTATGGAATCATATAGAAGTTACTTGAACCTTATGTATATGTTTTTGTAATTATTATGGATTGTTATGTGTTATTGTGAATTATGTTGGAATATTGTACTAATGATCAAGGATGCTTTACATGTGGGCATTGATTAAAGAATCATGTTCAAGCATGAGTTATGTAATTGAAATGATCATATAGAAGAAAAAGAAAAGAAAAAGCAAGAATGGCATACAAAAGGGATAAAAGTTAACTTTTTAAAGGTGAAGTTTAACTAATGAAATTTTATGCAATTGGATGAGTCTTGAGCTGAAATTTGGCAGACTTATAGATTATAATTTTAGCTTTAAAACAAGTGGTGCTTTATCAAATTTGAAATTTTGCACAGAAAGTTATGCCCTTCTAACCTTGGGCATATATTCTGAAAAATTGAAAAATAACCATATGAACAGTACCACTTTGAACGAAATCTGGGAGTGATGGATGAAACATCCTACCTTTAACCCCATAAAGTACATATTTGGAAGTGCTATGGTTTAAGCGATTCACAAAACAAGCCCGTAGATTGAACTTTGTGATTGGTTTTCGGGTTACTGTTTACTGGCTAAATTCTCTATTTTCAGTCCAACTTTGAGCAATCATAACTCTTAGCACACACATCCGTTTTAAGTGATCTACCACTTGTCTTAAAGCTTAGGATGTGTACTTTAATCATGCCAACTTTCATGAGCAGAATCAGTCATTTGCCATACTTATACTCTATTATTATTTTGTTGCTCAATTAGGGATAGCTTATCCCCTAACTTGTACTAACAATTCATGATTAAGACTTTCCATATATAATACCATTTCATTCATACACTAACTATTCCTATACATTATCATAGCTAATTACACAAGCCAACATCATTATTTATCATCACATACCATCAATGGCACAATTACAACATTTATTGGTATATAAAGTGTATAACGTAATGTAATACATTTCTTAAATTCTTTTCCTCTCTTTCTTTCTCCACTTTCTGATTTCTTCTCCCATCCTTTTGCACCTAGTATGGTTGGTTAAGGGAGGGTGAGATTCAGGAGAATCTCAGTAGCAAACATTACCATTTATGCATGCAAGATGGGTGCAAGTGTATGACATACTTTTGTGCACATAACTTTATCATTCATGCACAGTGAAATGCCATGAAAAGTAAGCCAATTCATTCATATTCACATAACATAATGCCAAGGTATGCTTAACTAAACATAGCAATCATAATTCAGTAGCATAGCTTAGTCGCATCATGGTATTCATAGCACATACACATATACACATCAAGCATACAAGAAAGGTAAGTTCGTTACCTTGTATCCTTAAGCTTTCTTCTTACTCCCTTTTGCTTCCAACTATTAAGGTTGTTTGCTCAACCTTTACTATCCATTTTCCCTTGATGTCTCATGGCCCTAAATGCATGAACATATAATTTTCATTTGTTTATTAGAACCATGGTAATCAATAACATCAAGACTTTGTTTTCTTTGAGCTATATTAGCTTCTAACTTTTGAGCTTGATTTCCAACCTTTTCTAAAATTAATTTCACATAATATTCCCACAAAATTTTTCATGTAGAATCCATTTCCAAGCTCAAAATAATCAAAATAAAACTCCTCCCTACTCAATTTGTTCTGGCCGAACATAAGGTCTTAGGGCTCAACATTCCACTTTCAATTCTAATGCTTCCAAATTTGTTTTCTCACCTTTACCCACATAATTTTTCATTTTAAACACATTGGAAGCATCAAAATCATCAAAATCCAATCCTATCCCCAAGAACCAGCCTTGGCCGAAATATTACTCAAGTTACATAATCATGAAGTTTAACCAATTTCAGCATAAAACCACTTGATTCGTGTTCCTTTCAAGCCTTTGAACATTATTCTAACATCAATTTTATCTTCCCCTACTCTTAAAAATTTAGTGCAAGATAATCCCATAAGGTTTTAAGCTCCCAAAAATCATTAAAATCCATAACCAAGCTCAACAACAACAAGGGTAGTGAAAACAACATCAAAAACCATAAACATATCTTGTTTTAGAGCTTGATCTTGCAGATGACCACTTGGCCTTTCTTTCTCCCTCTTCTTTCTCTCTCTAGAAACCATTTTGCCAAAGCTTTGCTAAGGTTTCCATGAGGTTAGGATGAAATTAAGGGAGGGGAGAGGGTATTTATAGAAAAAAGGACTGAATCTGGGCTGTTGATCTTAAAAATTTGTGGCTTGATCTGGACCGTCCATTTTCTCTTTTAATATGATGGTGACAAGTGTCCTATGACATCATGCTTACCTCATCATGATGACATCATACTTAAATCATCAATCCACATGCCTTTAATCCAACCGTACACGCGTCTTGCATCTGACCGTACATGTAATATCTTTTTTTCCCATCTAACTATACACTTGTCTCCTCCATATTCCTTCATCATTAAGGCATTAAAATATGGAGGAAATTAATATAAAATTCGTGCAAAATACAACCCTTAGGCATTCCTCCACCTATCTTGCCATTCTACACCGTATGGGGTACTTTTTGGGGTCCTGACTTTCCTGGGTCTACTGGGACATGTTATGGCACCATCTCAAATAAATCCACATGGCATTATATAACATGCCTAAAGAGAGAGTGATGCTCTTCCCTTGTTCTTCCATTAAAATAATTAATAATATTTATTTCGAAATGATCTTGACAGAATTCTTTCTATCGGTCCACAGCTCTGAGAATCTATCTCCAGGTACCAATACTATTCATTCATCACGGGGAGTTTCTCTGATTTTTCTTAAGTCAAAAGTCAACCTCTAGACATTTGACTTTGACTTTTCCTATATAGTATGTAAATAGGCTTTAAATTCTATTAAAGCCAACCTCTTTACTTTCTGGGGATGGAATTATTTTCAAAACCTGTGATAATTCCTCAAGTATTTTTCTCCATTTTCTTTTAATTATCTGAGGCCTCCCCACACTTTAAATAATTTATTTTTGAAAATATTCCAAATTAGTCAAAACCCTGGGAATTCCACAATTTCCTTCTAGGGCCATTTTCATCATTTTTCGTCTCATACAGGCCTCTGAACCTTATTCATATTTTTTTGGAATTTTTCTAAAGTATTTAGGCCTTAACCTACTATTTCCCATTTTTTGGGATTTTTTTGGGATTTTCAGGCATAATTTTCATTTTTGCCCTTACCAGCTCAAAACTTTACAAAATTATGATTTTACCCTTGGTTTGGCTTAACTTCAACATTCACCTTATTGAGGCCTCTAACATAACCTTTGGCCTACATTTATCTCTATTTCTTAGTCTTGGGCCTTGAGACTTAGCTAGAGTCTCTAACTTTCTTTTTTCTCAGTCCCAGAAAACTTTTCCTTTGCAATTTAGTCCCTAGGAATCCCTCTGTCCTTCCAGAGAATCTCTGGGACCTCTGCCTAAAATAGGTCTAGCAGCCTGCCCATTTCAGGCTAATTTTGGTACATCTAGACCCAAAATCCGAGATGTGACAATGGATGAGCTCTGGATGCCAATAAGTATTTTTTTCTTTAAAGAGCATGTTAAGAGCTTTCCATAGAACTTAGAACCATCTCATTTTGATTTTTCTAAAATTAGTTATGAATTTTCAAAATTTGGCCTTTATAAGGGTTATAATGAATAGTAACCCGAATTTTAGAAAATTAAGGTTCAAATTTTTTTAACTTTAGGCCATAAGAAATTATTCTAAATGGTTTTAATTGAGATAAAATGAGGTATAAAGGTAAGGTGTGACAAATCCTTATGCCCTTATGGGTATTAGTTGGTAGCTAAGTATGCAAATTTTTTAGATGGAGTGTTACTTATCAAGGTTTAAGGTTACTCCAGAAGCTACTAGAGTATTTATTGGGATTGTAGTCTTTCATATTGAATTGCTCAATACATCAGATACTTTGGTCTCTTTTTTTTTAAACTTCGGCCCTATATTTTTTCGTGTAGATAAATGATTGATAACTCTTATAATAAGAAAATTGTATTTTCAAAATACATATTAATAAATGAAGTTTTCAATGGATAAAAACTCAAATTCTCTTTAATTAAAATGGAACCATAGATTTGTGAAGCAATATCATTTAAATTTGGATAATTAAAATTTTACATCTAAGCATATGCACCTCTTGTGAATCGGACAGGGGAATGCGGTAACTATAGCCCATCTTTCATAGAGCTTCCATGTCACATCCAGTAATATGGCAGTTAGGAATAAGGATATTCCCAAACATTTAAGGGCCAAAAAAGATAAGGAGAAATAGAAGATTTATGGCGGAAAATAATTATTATGATTTTCCAAGTCAATTATGAAAAGTTTGACTAATTAAGAAAAATTGGTCAAGAATAATTATGACAAATATTTTCAAGCCTCAGAAAATTATGTAAAAATAAGAATAATATTCCTTGAGAATTATATGAGGTTGTATAATTGGCTTTATGACCAAATTACCCTTGAAAAAATTACAAAGGAATTTTAAGGGTGATTTAAGCTAATTTGAGGCCTTTTATTTGGAAAATTCCAAATAAATATTTAGAAGGAGAATAAAATCCCAAAAAAATTTCTATGATGCCCCAAGGAATTATAAGAGATTATAAAATTAAAAGGAGACCCTCAATTATCCAGTATTTTTCCTAATTATTCAGAAAAGTGGAAAAATCACTAAAGAGAAGGAAATTAGTTTTCCTTTTTATTTAATTAATGGGAATTCGAGTTTGAGCTAAAGAGGGCATTTTGGGAAGATAAAATTAAGGAGAATAAATTATGATCTGACAGAAAATAATTACAGAAGTCAGAGTACTGTAATTATAGAAAAGAAATTAAACTTGGAGTAAAAGTGCACCGATACACTTTACTTGGTCCACAAGTTGCCACTTGTTAAGCCCTTATTAAAGAGCAATTAAACTTTTCAAGTGTCAAGCCTCAAGTGGAGGAGAGTTTGGAAATTAATTACAATTAGAATTAAATAATTAAGAGAGAAGTTTCAGGAAGGAATAGGTAAGTGACATATGGCATAGCAATTAATTGTGGTAGTTGGGTGGCTGAGATATTTGTGTTGGCATTGAATGAAGTTCATCCTCCCCCTTTCAAGACTCCCTCATTCGGCCAAACAAGAAAAGAAGAGCAAGTTGGAGTTCTTGAAGAGTGATCAAGAGAAAGACAAGCTATTTTGATCTATCAAGTTAAGATCTAAGGTTAGTAAGTGGTTCTATGTTATAGCTTGCTTGTTTTCCTTGAGATTGATGGTTGAAAACTCTTCTTTTTCCTCTTTTGGTTGTTGGCCGAATTGAGCAATGGTAAGGGGAGGGGAGTTTTGTTGTTTTGGCCAAGTCAAGAACTCAACCCTAGGATGAGATTTTCAAAGTTTTGATGCTTCCATGATGTTCAAAATAGGGAATGATGTAGGATAAACCTAGAGAACAAGTGTTGAAAGCATTGAAATCAAAGTTGTGATTTTTAGAAAAGCTTATACAACTATTCGGCCAACTTGGTTCTTGAGGAAGGAATTTTCTTTTCTTTAATCCAAGCCCATATTTGGATTCTACATGAAAAATCATGTACGAAGGAACCAAGAAAGAATTTTTAGGGCTTAAGAAAACAAAGCTCAAAAATTAAAGATCAAAGGTTAAAGCTTTAAAAGGCAAGAGTTTAATTGAGTTTTGTTATTGATTTTTGATATGGATTGGTTGGTAATGTTGCTGCCTCTTTTATGGTTTGTGATGTTAGGGTTTGTTAATTGTGGAGAAGAGGAAGAAGGTCAAAGAATCAAAAGCATTTGGATTAAGGTAGTGGGATTTAATTAGCCACTAATGTTAACTTTGCATTGTTATTTATGGCATGAATGCTTGCTATTGTATGGTTGAACTATGATGATTGTGATATGGTTGCTTCTTGCATTTGTTGCCATGGCCTTGCATGTTGAGGTTGCCTATTTATAAGAAGATTAGTTCTCCTATGATAGCTAATGTGAAATGCTTTATAATGATGTATGTTGATGTTTTGGTTGATTGATCTTGCTACTAGGATTTCATTGAAATTTCATCCCCCATATGTAACCTAACATTTTAGGGCTGAATCATTAAAAGGGAAGCTACCAATTCAAGGGTAATTGTGGTGGTGAACCATGAGGAAACAATTATAATTTGGTTATGTAAATGTATGATGATGGGATGTTGTAACCCCAAGCAGGATGCTACCTTAGAGCCACGTTTTTATTAAGTTCCCGAATGAATTTCTTTATAAAATTTGGTATGCTTAACTTCATAAGCTTTGGATCAATAGGTAGCACATTAAAAATGGAAAACTATATGATTTTTGATGATTTTTCAAAGTTAAAGTCCAGAATCTGAAAAAAAAGGTTTTTACCAAAATAATAGAGTTGACTTTTACAAAAATCTGGCACCTTTTCATAAGAAATTAATTTTTAAGATTATTTTTTCTTGAAAGGGCATTCAAAGAGCTTTTCACAGAATTTTGAACCACTCCATTTCAATTTTTTTGGATTAAATTATGATTTTTCAAAGTTTGATTAGAAAACTGGATTTTTACCACATGAACAGTAAAAATTCGAAAATCAGTGTTTTTTGAGATATTTTTGAGTCCAAGACTATCCAATATGGTCTAAAATGCCTCAGAATAAATTCTAAATTGTGCTAGAAGTAAGGTGTAACATCACCCATTTATAAGACATGTTCAAATGATATATTCCGTTAAAGATATTCTCATTTTCTTAGTATTATGGGGTATAATTGTATGGCGGTATGTAAGTAAATGAATGATTCTATGATTCAAAAAAAAAATATGGAATCTGTTTCGAATTTGAAGATTTTATGGGGTACATTATGAAAAAATGAAATAAATAAGTTAACAAATCAAAAAAGAAGCCAGCGTTACCTATTTAAGCATTTTAACAGCGCCGGTATCTTATACTTTCATCAATTTATCATCATCTCGTTAATTTATGTAATACGTTTTTTTTTTTGTTCTCAAAAAAGTTATTATTCACAGGTGTAATCTCTGAAGAATTGATTCAGGCTTTCACTCTATATGGCTGCGACTTCTTTACTTCACAATTCTTGAGATTTAAGCTGAGACTTTTGCACAAAGACGGAGGTATATTTAGTTTCTCACAAATTCTGTGTTGGAAAATTTTTTTTTTTTTAAATTATGCATCAGCTTCTTATTATAGGAGTAAAATATATATCTCAATATACTTTGTTAGTTTGTACAATTTAAATGATTAAAATATATTTTTTAAAATACATTGTAATATATGATTATTTCTTACAAGCTAAACGCATAAGTGAATATTTTCTAGGGATGAACTTTTCTTGGAATGAGAGAGGGAGATGTTATATTTTAAAAATTGATATGAAACTCTATCAAATCGAGGTATTGAACGGGTGTCTGGAGTGTTATCTCTGTTGTATCACTGGTAATTTTCTGAACTTTGGCATAACCCTAACTATCATTTAGCAATAGGTACGACCCCATTTGAGGTTGTGTATAGGGTTACACCCGCTCATCACCTAGCTTATGTTGCTGGTGACTCTTCTAATAATTTAGTAGATTAGACTTGCATTTCTTGAGATCTCATTGAAGGCTTAGTCTAGAATGATTCAGCAAGCTAATGAGAATCGCTCTGAACAACATTTTGAAGTTAGTGAAATGGCTTACTTAAAGTTGCATCCATTTAGAAAGAATTTATTCAATAATTCATCTCTCCATAAGCTTGCTACTCGTTACTTTAGTCCCTTCAAAGTTCTAAGACGTGTTGGTGATGTTGCATGTGAGCTCGTACTCCCAGCTGAAACACAAATTCATCCAATGCCTCATGTCTCGTTGCTTAAAAATTAAAACATGATAGCTTTCATACTATCTCTTCTTTCTTTCTACCATCTCTTGATGATAATGGCCACCTTTTGTTAGAATTTGAAGCAATACTGGGGCATAAGATTGTTAAACACCACATTTTGCCAATAACTCAAGTATCAATTCACTGGACATTTTCACAACCAGAAGGCGTAACATGGGAAGATCTTTCTATAATCAAGAAGCAATTTTCTCAGTTCTCCATTGCTGCGCCTCTTGTCAACTCTATCCTTGTGGACAAGGATGTCTTTTAGGGGGGAGAATTTTGATGTACGGGAAATATATAGTATATGGTAAATAAAGCACATGGGTTTTATTGGCTTTTACTGTAATTACTTTACTAAATGTATTTCCAAGTTAGTTACAAGAAAGATATAAGGACACGTGATTTGTTCTAACAAAGAGAGGTATTTAGCATGTACTTCTCCATTTTCATCTCCATTGAATGAAATCACCTTTTTTCTCTGTTTACTACTATCATCAGCAATTTCCAATCAATTCCTGAAAAGTTAAAGTTCATTTTTCACAACTTCAATAATATTTAATCATCATGGAGGACAAGGCAGCTACTTGAAACAATAATTCAAATTCAATTCTACCAATTCAGTCATTCAATCTACCACGTTTTTTTCAGATAGAGTCAATCCAACAAGTTATATTTTGTATGAAATGGAAGCAATTGTGTTTTCTTTCATGTGATAGCAAGTTATTTTCATTAATTATGGAAGAGAAGTTGTGTTTTATTCAATATATAGCTTGTTTTGTTTAATAAACCTCTTTTTAGTGTGGAAACGTGTTTTTTTCAATATGGTAGCACGTTCTATTTCATGCTAAATAAATTTTGTACAACAATTTATTTCCGATGTGAGCATCTAATATGAATTTATCAGTAAGGAATAACACTAATAAAGCAAGATATTGCCTATCAAGTGGAGAACAATTACAATAAAACAACTCAAAATAACCCAAAATTCTAGAGCCTTAATTATTATTTGACTCACAACTTGTGTGAGTGCACTCTTCAAACATTCCAACGTGCTTGGATGCTAGATATTCCAGAAACAACCCTAGTTGTTGTTCAGCGGCAATATTTCGGTCGTACGTAAATCTACTCATAACTAATAACCTTCTCTATCCTAAACAAACACGATAAATGTAACTTCCTTTTTTTATTTAAAGAGTTAGTTGTAAGATAAAGTATATATTTAAAAAGTATACAATGATTTATGTGGAATGCAATTTTTAAAATTTATTCTACATATACAGCAATGGGATATTAGAAAGATCGTGTAAATGAATATCTAATGAAATAACTCACTGAATTGATTATATTAGATATATAAGTGTGTCATGTGTGGGTATTAACTTGAAATTGAATTAATTGACATTATATTAGGTAATAATAATTAGAAAAACCTCTAGGATTTGAAAAGACTAAAAAAATCACTTAGATAATATTTAAATCTAATCAAATTTTTAATATTTGGATGCCATAAAATAATTACAATTGATTTTTATTTTAGGTAAAAATAAAATAAAATATATATTTTTAATGTCTTAAAACAAACCTAGATATATATGTGTGTATCCTTTTCACTTTCCCACTAGCATGTCGCCGCCTTTCCTCTTGTTTCTATCTTGCTTTCTTTCTCTTATTTTTCCATCTCCTCTGCTGCCTTTTCTCATTCCTATCAACATATACGGACCCTTTAGTTTCCCTCTCATCAATATTCTCTCTCCATCTCCCTCAAATAAGTATATATATAACGCCTCATCAACCTTAATGAATCAAATTCCCCAATGGCACATTGCCACAGTTGCTAATACGCACAATACACACACACACACACACACACACACTACCTCTTTGGATCTTCTTTTGCTTTGCCGCATCACTGTCAACACACATGCAAATATATCAAAGTCCTTATCTTCACCTTTGAACATGTATATATGAGGTAATTTCTCTATTCAATGGGAGAGTAGATTTTAAGGTAGTTTGGAGTGAGTAACTATAGAATAATTTTTGGGCTATATATTAATACATGTTTATGTGTATGATTCTTGTAGACGCTCATAGAAAACTTTGGAGTAACTTTGTTGTAATTATCTATAAGATAGAATAATAGGTAACTTTGAAAATTCTTCCATATACAAATGCACCGTATGTGATTGTATTGTGATTGACATTCTCTTAATTTAATATCAAATTATATAAATACATCTATGTGTGCATAATTTAATTCAATAATTGTTTTTTTATATTCATGATTTGTACTACTGATAAACACACTAATTAATCCACAAAAACAATAGTTAAATTTCTTAATAATTATAATAATTAGACTATAACAGTATTATAATTATTTATACTATTAATCTTGGATTTCTCTGCATATGGGAGTTGGATTAAAAAAGATGTATGTATGTTGGAACTCTTATATACATGTCTTAGTTCGAAACTTTTCAAACATGATTGTGTGGCAATAAAATATAATGTACTTGAAGCATTTCAAGCATGTTTGGGTAAGTGACAACGCATGATTTGAATTGAAATTGTTTTATAGTATTATGATCTGGGATGATATGATATTTGCTGAGGGTTTAGTATAACAAAGTCATTGCATTTGCATACATGGTGATAGGCTTAGATTAGGAGCAAGTGTTTATGATGAATACTTTTACCACGTGTTATGCCATCACTCAGTGCATAGTGGATGACACTTTTGAGGGCCTCTTCTTCCATGTTTTCCTTTGGACGGGATTACATAAGAGCTATGGGACATATGACACCTCCTTCGTGTTGTTCTTTAAGGAGGGGAGCCATAGCCTAGATTTGAGCTCTGTGCCTTTGATTGGGTACATCACAAGTATTGTTGAGCTTGGAACCATGCATCAAGTTACATGGATTGATTTTTATTGAACTATATGTGTTAACCTATTACTCCAGTCACTGGTATAAGGATGAACGATGATATAAGGGAGGCATATTGCATATCTTCATATATAATGTTTATATGGAATGTGAGATTGTGGTATCTTGATGAATTAAAAATAAGTTTGAGATCAATATGATATCTTATTAATATAATTATATAAATAGATACATGATTTAAATGGCTACATATTGTGTTATGTGAGGCTTACTTGTGTATGTGAGATTTCCAATAGTTACTAAGATGTTCGATCTCATCCTTGATGTTAATATTTTCAAGTATAGGATCATGTAGGAGAGGAAAGGCACAAGGAGAGTGAGCCTTAAGGCTCTTCCATACTCTTTTAGTATGGGTGTGTTTTTATTTAATTGCTATGACTTTAGAGTTTCTTTTCTTTTGATTTTCTATCTAAAGTATTTTTAAGAACTCAATTGATATTTTGCATTATTTAGATATAATTTGTTGTTGAGTTGGGCCCGTGTCGTTTTGGGATAATGTCCCTCAACCCTAATAAGGTATCATTAATAATTAAATACTAAGTATATAAAATTGTTCAATAGGGTGTTACAATAAATATTCCAAAAATCATCCTCTTTTTTGTTTTGGGGGATATTGAAAAGCTTGAATAACAAACAAAATTAATAAATTCAAAATATCGACTAAACAAAAGGTCATACAACTAATATTGAAGAATTTGCAAGCAACATAATACTCAACATTTAAAATCTCTAAGGCAAGATTTTAAAGCAATGTTAAAGTCAAAACCAAAATAAAACAACTCAAAGGAATTAACATCATAAGTAGTGAAAGATATATGTGATTAAAAAGAATACCACTACTCTAGTCCTAACAAATATATAAGTTTTGGGATTTAGCCATAAGAGATAAGAGACATGAACTTCTTAGCAAGGCATAAAAAGAAAACATGCAGTTTGGAGTCCTAAGGATCGAAACTAGAATCAAAAAATCATCAAGCCAAGGAGCTATTTTAATTAATGGAAATCAGTGCCATGTCACTGGAATCACTACTACAGAAAACATTCTTTATGATGGTTAAAAAGGGCTTTTCACGACAGTTTTTGAGATGTAGTGAATAATAGCATCATAAATAGAA
Source organism: Neltuma alba (assembly GCF_004799145.2). Classification (NCBI taxonomy): domain Eukaryota; kingdom Viridiplantae; phylum Streptophyta; class Magnoliopsida; order Fabales; family Fabaceae; genus Neltuma; species Neltuma alba. Next base: position 426,519 of record NW_021635387.1, read on the forward strand.
TAGGATTTCATGGTAGTTACTAACCGCTACAAAAAATGCGCTTTCCATTGTGGTTTATAGTAAAGAACAGCCATGGAAAATCCACAATAAATAATGTTCATAGGGCTCTTTTCACGATGGTTATTTATTTAACCACCTAAAAATTACATTTCATAGCAGTTATATAAATAACTATCATGAAAAGTCCAAGTTTTTTTGGAATAAATTTGCTTTAATTTGTATACAACCTCCTTATAATACCAAACCAAACAAATCAATTCTAACTAACAAAACAGAAGAATGCAAAACTAATTCAAAGCTAAAACTCATATTTAATACTAATATAACTAAAGTTTTCAATCCTTGGTCGATCATAACCAAAAAAACTTAACCAATCCATAGTTCAACTAACCCTAATAAACAATGAACTAAAAAGCCTATATTCAACTATTAGTACAAAAATTTTGACAAAGCATAAATCAACCCATATTCTCAAGTATTGTTGTTGACAAAGCACCCCTTATTGAGTTAATTTCTTTAGGATCATATACCACACTATCTTAGAACGCCTGTAAATTAAAAAGAACAAAGTCATTAGTCAATTGGATCAAAAATGTGAAAAAAATTTGAAGAAGTACAACGTCACTTTTATTTACCTTATCTAACTTCTTAACAACCCCTGTCTCAATGATGTCATTCATATAATGGATCATGTAATATCTGTATTTAACACTCCTGGGTTGACAACGGTGTTAACAAAATGAAAAATAGAATTAAATATTTAACTTTGATTATCTAAAAAATTTATAAAATATACTTAGCTTAGAACAATATATTTGTGATAAAATCTATGTTGGTGGTGGCTTTTCTTCTTCGTCACTATGTCAAAACTTTACAAAGCCCTATCAACAATCAAGAAAAAAAAGGACATTATTGTGTATTTTTGTAAACTTTATACATAGTAAATTTATATATATAAAAACTCATGTCTCAATGGCATCCTTAGTTTTACCTTTTGGTGCTCCTCAGAGAGAATCAAACCAGTAGATGTCATTATCATGGGAGCAAGAACAAGAAGCATCCAATGATAACTACAAAATACAAATCATGTTAATCATAATTCTATATATAATCTGTGTGTGTGTCTATCTCAATGGCATCCTTAGTTTTCCCTTTTGGTGTTCCTCAGAGAGAATCAAACCAGTAGATATCATTATCATGGGAGCAAGAACAAGAAGCGTCTAATGATAACTACAAAATACAAATCATGTTAATCATAATTCTATATACAATCTGTGTGGGTCTCAAATACAATAGTATATTTACATTTCAACATAAGATGCAAAATATATTTTCTTCTTTATGTGGATCATTGTGGTCATCAAGCAGACCGACCTCACTTCCACATTGTTTGTTGTTTATTGCACTCATATGTGCCCTCAATTCCCTTATCCATGCAGATGTAGCTAAAGTATTTGTTATTCAAATAAAAAATAGTTAGGACATGCATAGCTATAATATAAAATAAGAAAATGACATTATAACTTACAAAATGGCCAGTAACATAAAGACTACATCCTACTCCTCAAAGTTAAGGAACTCAATGAGGTCCTTCTTTGTCAATGGTAAAGTCATATGTTAGATCTAAACCCATAATCCACAGCAACATATTGAAACAGAGGGGTTGCACTATTTCTTGCACCATGGAATGAAGCAATGCTAAACTTCCATATATATTCACAATGTCAGCATCAAGGGGCTTGAGGATAGGAACTGTGTCCTTTACTATCTTCTTTCTTGTTGCTGCTGGTTTTTCAAAAAGTCTGTTTTACTACAAAATAAAACTTCCTTTACCCTGGGCTAGTAATTGAATCTCATCAATATGGTTGGGTGAAACATCCTTCCTTAAACCCCCTTTTGTATGCATTTGAAAGCATTATGGTTCAAGTAGGTTACAAAACAAGCCCGTAGATTGAAAATTTGCAATTTGTTTTTCAGGTTACTATTCATTGGTTAATTCCATATTTTTAGTCCAAATTTGAAAAATCATTTCTAATTATAGAAAAATTGTATTGAGGTGGCTTAAGATTCTATTTGAAACTATTTTAATTCTCTATTGAAAAAAAAAAATCAATTTGGACTCAACCCTTGCCAATTCATACAATTTATTGCGTGAAGTTTACTGTTCATTTGGCAAATTTTCCAATTTCTAGGATTTTTCCTAAATTTGGATTGCCATACGTTTTCGTACAAAATTCCAATTTGAGTGATCTACCACTAATTTTAAAGCTTAAATGAGATTTATAGATCTGCCAAATTTTATGGCCAAACTCCTCAATTTGCCCAGATTAACATGATCACAAGTTTACTACATACTCAAGGATACTTTATCCTCTAACTTGCAATAACATATCATAATAAATTCAACACATATGTAATACCAATCTAACATTGCATTAATCATTCTTATTCATCATTATAGTCCATCATACATGCCAATAATGTTAATTCCCATACATATCACTAATTAGCACATATAATCTCATAATCACATATCATTACATAACATAGTATAATGTGCTCTTTCACATTTCTTCCTTTCTTTCTTTGTTCTCCACCAAGCATTGCTTTTCCATGAGCATAAACCTATTATGGTTGGTTAAGGGGGAGTGAGATTCAGGAGAATCTTAATAGTTAACATTACCCAAATGCATGCATGATAAATGCAAATGTATGATATGCTTGGTTTCACATACTTTCATGCTCTGAAAATAACATTTATAAGCTCAACGTTACATACATGCATGGCATGAATTAAGCAAAACATAAAGCAACATTTAAGCAATTATGCTTTCAAATCATCATCAACACACAAGCATACATGTCAAGCAGTCAAGAAGATAAGTTCACTACCTTATAACCTTTAAGTTTTCCTCTTGGTCCCTTTGCTTCCAACCATCAAGATTACTTGATCAACCTTGTTATTCATCTCTCTTAGTGTCTCATGGCCCTAATTAACATCAACACATAATGCCAATCACTCGTTAGAGACATGATCACAAGTAATATAATTCTTTGCTCTCTTTAAGCCATAATGTCTCCTAACTTTTAAACTTGATTTTTAATCTTTCTAAAATTAATTTCACATACTATTCCCACATAATTTCACATGTAGAATCAATTTTTGAGCTCAAAATAATCAGAATCCTGCTCCTTCACCTAGAACTAGCTTTGGACGAACACATAGGGTTTTAGGGCCAAAGTTCCATTTTCAATTCTAATGCTTCCAAACTTGCTTTCTCACCTTTAGCCCACACAATTTTTTATTCTAAACACATTGGAAGTATCAAAATCATCAAAATCTAACCTTAACATGAACTCTAAGTTTGGCCAAAAATTACACAAATTTGAGGGGAAGTTGGATTTCTTGCAAACTCATCATATATAAAACTACTTGATTCTTGTTTCTTTCAAGGCTTTAAACATTATTTTAACATCAATTTCATCTTTCCTTTAACTTAACAATTTCGTGCAGCACTGTACCCTAGGTTTGAAGCTTCCAAAAACCATCAAAACCTATAACCAAACTCAATAAGACATAAAGCAAGGTAAACTACATCAAAAACCATGATCTTACCTTGTCTTGGAGTTTGGATTTTCCTTGAACTTCATGAGCTTCTTCTTCTTCCTTTTCTCTTGAGAAATTTCATGCTTCCCCTAAACTCTTTTCTTGGCTGAAAGTCTTCAAGGAATGGGAGGGAGAGGGTATTTATAATAAGCAAGCTCTTGGCCATTGATCTTGTGTATATGTGGCTTAATCTTGGCTATTCATTTGATCTTTCCTTATGATCTTGCCAAGTGTAATTAAGATTGGCAAGTGTCCTCATGACATCACACTTACATCATCAAGCCATGTGTCTTTCATCTAACTATACACGTAATACCTTCTCCTCCCATCTAACCATACACATAATTCCTTGCCTGTCCCTTTATCATTTTGGCATTAAAATAGGGAGAAAATTAATAGGAAATTCGTGTAAAATGCAGCCTCTAGGTATTCCTCCACCTATCTTATCATTCTGCACCGTATCAGGTACTTTTTTGGGCCTTGACTTACCCAGTACCACTAAGACATGTTCTGGCACCCTTTTCTCATATCTAATAAGTCCACATATGGCACCATCTCAGAGGAGCATAAAAGAAAATACTTACCTGCACTAAGAGGCTACTTAACCTCACTGAGTTACACAGTAGAGATTTCACTGTATCGCGTAAATAAAGTACTATCTAAAACATATTCGTACTGCGTTTTGATTTTTCTATTGTCCATAAATATCTTCTGATGACTCAGCACGCTGACTTAGAGGTGTCATAATTTTGTCATAAATACACTTGGCGACTCAGCACCGTGATAAATACAAACTTATCTCTTTGTCCCCTATTTAGGGGCAAAATTATTTACTATTTGACTAGAGCATTTTACTCAATCTAGAGCTCCAGAAATTCATCTATTCATACCACAGAATTCCTTGAATTCTGGAAAAAAAATCTGTGAATTTTCTCAGGCAATAACTCACTTTTATAATTTTTTACAACCTCTTAACTCATAAATCCCCATTTTTACTTACTTTTCTGAGGCATTCTCATAGCTCAAATAATTAAATTGAATTTTATACCTCAAAATGAGCCATAATATTTAAAATTCATTTAAATCCAATTCAAGGGAATTTTGTCATTTTTCTTCACATACAAGCCTTAACATGTTATTTCCTATTTTTTGGGATTTTTTAAGAAGTTTTGGGCGTAATTTCCATCTATGCTGTTTCTGGCCCAAAACTTTGTAAAATTACGATTTTGCCTCTAGCATAATCTTTAGCTTATATTCATCTCTATTTCTCATTCCTGGACCTCGAGACTTCACAGTCTCTAACTTCCTCTTTTCTCAGTCCCAAAAAACTTTTCCTTTGCGATTTAGTCCTTAGGAATCCGTCTATCCCTTTAAGGAACCTCTAGGACTTCTACCAAAAGAGGTTTAGTAGCCTTTCCATTTCAGGCTAATTCTGGTACTCCTAAGCCCAAAATTTAGGATGTTATATGGGTATTAGTCCTTGACTATTGTAGACTTTATCCATCGTCATCCTCACTTAATCCTTTATAACTTTTTTTGTCATGGATTGTTGTGCCCGTGAGTGCTCGACCATCAGTAACAAGGCGAGATGAACCTTTAATGTATGCATAAAGAGCATAGGGTAGTTCATTAGTTTAGGCATGATCAGGGCTAGGGTCAGGTTCAGATGATGTCAACTGTGGCATCTGATTATTACAAATTAAAGAGAATGGCTTTTTCATTTTTATAAAAATTTTGGCAGAGTTTTTCCTTAAATATAATGGATCCCAGATAATTTAGACAATGGACCAATTAATTAACCAATCAATTGGCCAAAAATATAAGGAACAAATACAAGGCAAATTTGAACAATTATACCCAATAAAACAAATGTAACTATCTCAAACCGATAAATAAAGGTTCTTAAAGCTAAAATTTCTAGATGCAAAACACGAATACAAATGATATTTGTTTGTCATCAATCAAAGTTCATGACAACAAAAAAGTTGGCCAAACACTCAACAGATTATTCATAACAAAAATTTGACAAAAATTCAAAATAAATATAAAAAATTAACAAGAAATTACAAACTTAAAAATTAATCAACTTTAAAGGTTTCAACATGTAACTAATGTTGTATATAGGAAGTAATTGTAATTTTCATATTCCAAATGTCACAAACCAACCCTCCAAACATGTAGAATACTCAAAACACACAATGCAAAATGTTCCAAATATAAAATCAATCAACCCATTTGATATATAAAAAATTTCTATCATTAAACATCCAAAATAATCAGAAACAAGGAAGAGAATGAAGGGAGAAGAAACTCATAGTGTGGGAGATGAGGAAAACATGTAAAGAGGTGACTTAAACGGTGCCTTAATGGCAAAACACCACGGTAAAAAAAAAACAAGGTGAACAGATGGCAAAAAATGATAGAGAACAGTAGGATTTGGTTAGAAAATATGTTGTGAGGCAGTTTGAGTGGGGGGACAGTGGAGAGGGACCATGTCGACTATGAAAAGCTATGAAGTTATTGTGTGATAGGGATTTTTTTTAAACTTACGGTAAACACTTTTTGTGGTGGTTATTTGAATAACTACCATTAAAAGAGTTTTTAACAACAGTTATTCAAATAACCGCCATGAAAAGTACTTACAACGGCGCTTGCTTCAGCATTAGTTTTTACCACAGATTTGGACTTTTCATGGCAGTTATTTAGTGAATTGTCATGAAAAGTCAAAACTTACCACAATTTCATTACAAAAATGCCACCGCCTTTTTTTAACAGCATTTTTTCTTTTAACCATTGTAAATTAGCATCATGAATTGTGTTTTCTCTAGTAGTGAATGTAGATGTTTTAGTGCTATATTTACATTATCCAGTTCACACTAAAACATGCGATAAAGAATGGAACCAGATTATGGCAATATGAGACCTAGGAGGCTAACATGCAGCATGATAAATCAAGGCTAACCAAATTGATACTGCAAGGCTAGAAAGACTAGAGAGATCAAAAGTATATTTAATGAGTATTGTTGCTTAACTATCAAATAAAACTAGACTAACTAATGCAATATAGCAATACTAACCTAGGTCGTATTCATTAAGGAGCCTATGTGAGTTTCTAATTAATGAAGTGTAGTTAACAAGTTAACCATTAGAGTGTATGAGGATAAATTCTACCTAGTAGACTCATCTAAGCTACTATTTACATGTTTCTTATTGTTAAGTGCATGAATGTAGTGGAATAGAATAGAATAGGATGAAATGTTAATGAGCTTCCTTGATGAGTGAATTAGTTAACCTTTCCTAGTCTCAATTATATGGAATTCCTCTCTTTGTTAAGTGATAAGGTGCCTAAAGACCCTTTGGGTGAATGAGACTAACTCCCGAAACGTTACCTAAACACCTAGATTACATATAGTTCATTAGAACCATTTAATGATTCTTAACATGTTTAGACTTGCAGGCTTAGTTTCCTTACTCAATCAATCCCCACACATTAATAATGTAAGAGGTACAACTATCAATATAAAGTAAACAATCTTAGGAATAAAGGAAACCAAGGTATTAGATAGACAGTCAATACGATAAGTACAATATCTGGAAAATCTTAGTCTTAAAGTATTACTAATTTTAGAGAATTTATTTCCAAAGTCTTACCGATAAAGTCTTATTTTGGAGGAAATTCAAAATAAATAGTTAGATATGAAGATAAATTCCAAAACTTTTTAGATTGCTTTCCTATATTAAAATAGGATTTTTCATGGAGAACTATGTGATTTTGGAGGCCTAGAATAATTATGAAAACTTACAAGTGAATAGTAACCGACAAACTTCATTTTTGTTTAGAATTGATATTTTATGATTGGGCCACTTGTCTTGACCATTCTAGATCACAATTAGGCCCAATTTTGGGCCAAGAAAAGCCCAGAATTTTATGCAAAATAGCAGGCCCATAATCAGAGAGGTTTAAGCCCAATTCCAGCCAAAATATCTATGGAATATTCTGGAATAAGGACACTTGGCATGATCAGCAAGTTGGAGACACTTGATGGTAGCCACTTGGCCACTTAGGTGGTAGAATATCACGCCACTTTGAGGGGGAGGAGGTCAAAAAAATTTTTCTATAAATATCCCCTGTAAAACACTTGAAATTTGGTGGAAATTGGAAAAATTAGGGAAGGTGCTACCAAACTGAATTCTTGACCTTGAGAGAGAGCCTTTAATCATGCAATTGAAGGGGGAAACATTAAGTTTTGATCAAGGATTATTGATGTAAGTTTGAGCTTGGTTTTGGTTAAGTTTAAAGCTTGTTTCAAGTAAAAATTTGTGACAATATTTCAAGGTTTCATGTTGCCAAATTTTTGACTGAATTGGATATACATTATAGGAGGATAGAAACCATGAAAATAAGCTTGGAATTACATGTTTAATTGATGTTTGGATTGAATTTTGGAAGAAATCAACATTAGGGTTTATGCAATCCCTATTTGGTCATTATGATATCTTGGGGTAGGAGTTTGTTTCAATAAGATTTGATGATTCCAATGAGTTTAAAAGGCGTTTTTGTGTAGGGAAACACCAAGGGAAGGTATTAAAAATCATTGGAGTCAAAAATAAAATTTTTGAAAGTTATATTACCCTATTCGGCCAAGTCAAAATGGAAGGGAAGGAGTGTGAATTTTTCAATGTAGGAAGTGACCAAGAAATTGATAGAAACAAAGAGGGATTAATTATGTCAAAAATCAAGAAAAAAGGGGTTTAATTGAGCTTAATGTCAACTATTAGTGTTTATGCTTGAATTGTTGGTAATTTGGGGTGTGTTTGTCACACCTCTTTTTATACCACATTATATCACAAATAGAGGCATTTAGAACCATTTCCCAAGACTTAAAGATGAGACAATTCAAGATTTTAAAATTTGGTCTTGGGTTACTATTCACTGTTCACTAAAATTTTTGGCCATTTTGAAAATTCATAACTAATTGTAAAAAGATCCAAATGAGATGGTTTTAAGCTTTCTGGAAAGCTTGCAGTACATTCTTTAAGGGAAAATTACTCACTAGAATTATATCATCATGAAATAGAGCCAGAAAATTCACAAAGTTACATTGTTCATTTGGTCATTTTTTAATTTTTTAGTATTTTAGCCCAATTTTAGAAGGGCATAACTCTTAGCACAAAAATCTAAATCTAATGACCTACTACCTGATTTAAAACTAAAAATGAGATCTATAAGACTGTAAAATTACAGGTCCAAACTCGACCAATTGTTTATTATTTTATGTGTCATAAAATTGCCCCTGTTTAGGGTATTTTTATCCCTTAAGTCATATTTTCATGGATTTTCTTTCCTCTTTTTCATGCCACACCAAACCAGCCATACAAACCATATTCACGAGCATAGATACCACATTATAATTACATAATCTCAAGGTTTACCATGTCACAATCCATTGCAAACTTGTATCAAAATTCAATATTATACATTACAACAAAATATTGTCATAAGGCCTATATAGTTTCATCATCCCAAAACTATCTCCTTGGCTTTGTCCATGCTTGATCCATTCCTTATTCATGGAAATCTCAGTAGCAATAAATCATAATTCTCATGTTAATCAAGCTTGGTGTAACATCCAAACTTTTAGGCCTAGAAGTACCAGAAATAGCCTGAATTGGATAGGCTACTAGAGTCCTTTTGAGCAGAAGTCCCAAAGATGAGAAAGGAAGTCAAAGCAGTTTCAGGGACTAAACTGCAAAGTGAAAGTTTTCAGGGGCTCAAGTATAATCAAGTTAGAGGCTCCAGTAAAGTCTCGAAGGCCCAGAGAGAGAAAAGAGGCTAGATACAGGCCAAAGGTTAAGTTAGAAACCTCAAAGAGAGGATTATATGAAGCTAAGTCCAAGCAGGGACTAAATCGTAAATTTAGAAAGTTATGACCAACAGGGGTAAATATGAAAGAGTATACAGAGAATTTCAAGAAAATTCCAAAAAAATGAGAAATAATATTCTAAGGCTCTTTTGTGAAGAGAAAAGACAAAAATACCCCTGAGGCAGCTTAAATGGAATTTATGAGGGTATGGTCGGTATAAAGTATACCGTTTGAGGTAATTATTTAAAATAGTAAGAGACCTTAAAAATGTATACGAAAATGAGGTTAAATGGTTGAAAGGTTGTACTAATTTATAAAATTAGTCTCGCAACCAAAAGGTCAATGGAGTGGCTTTAATAAATTAAATAGCCGGTTTTGCTGATAAAAGAGTATTTTAGTAAATAAATTTTTACGCAAGGCTTAAAGGAAGTGTTATGGCCTAAGAAAATTCATAGATATTCTCTAGAATTAAAGGGAATTTATGGAGTAGACAGAAGAATTTTCTGAGCTCCGGGAGGCCATAAAGAAAGCCGGAGAAACGTGAGCCAAGTAAATTCGGAGAAAACTTATAAAACAAGTTTGATCCAATGGCTAGGATATAATCTCCCTTCTCCTCCACCATATTTTTGACACTTGGCACCTTCTAGAAGAATGAGGTAAGCATGATGCAAGAAAGTGATGCAATGATAATGCAAAAGTCCACTTGAACTTCCACTACCAGAAAAAAGGCTTTTCACGGCGGTTTTGAAGGTAAAGTTGATAAAGGCGATGTTGAAAGGTAAAGAAAACACGGCAGTTTAGAACCGCTATGGAAATTCATTTTTCCACGGCGGTTATAAATATAACCGCCATTAAAAAATTTTTTTTTTAAATTCTACTTGATTTTCATTTTTACCACCCTGCGGTTTACAGTTCCAAATAAATGTAGGCAGTGCAGAATACGCAAAATAAGATCAATTAGCTAGTTAATATATATACAGCATTGAAATTTCTTTTACACAATGCGAAAATAGGGAAACCGGCCAATAGAACTAAGGGGTTAATTAAGACCAAGGAACACGTATTGGCTAGGTCCAACAATTCTAAAATAGAAGTAACTACTTCTTTGTACAATAGAAATCATGAACATGTACATATAAGAGTGAACCGAGAGAAAACATTTAACAATGAATTTTTTGAGAAATGACCTAACTATTTGAAAGCTAAATTTCAATAGTTTGTACCAATGTTGTTGACAAAGTGTCCCTCATCAAGTTGATGTCATCCATGAGATATGGTGCAGTATTTTGGAATACCTGTTAATAAAAAATAACATAGTAAATTTAGTCAAAAATGTGAAATGAATTGAAGAACGTCATGCAACGTAACTCATCTTTACCTCGTCTAATTTCTCAATCGTTCCTGTCTCAATTATGTCATTCATGTAGCGGATGACATAATATCCACACTCAACATGTCCTTGTTGACAACGGTACTAAAAAAATAAGATATAAAATTGAATATTAGACATTATTGATTATAAACATTAACTTTAATTCATCCAAAAATATTTAAAAGTTAGTTCAAAACAACATATACCTTTGGAAGAATCCATGTTGGTGCTTGTCTATTTTGTTTAATCGCCACAACATTAAAAGTATGAAAAGCCCTATCAATAGTATAAGAGAAAATGATATTAGGGCATGCTTGTATAAACTTCACAAGTAATAAATATATAAACAAAAACTAACGTGTCGATGACATCTTTGGTTTCTTCGGATGGACTTTCATAGAGTGAATCGAACCAGTAAACTTTGTTGTCAAAAGGGGCACAAACAATTAGAGTCCAATGATAACTACAAAAGGCAAACCATGTTAATTATAACCCGACACATACAACTTGTATATCTCAAATACAATAATACACTTACCCTTCCACGTAAGGTGCAAAATATATTGGCTTTCTGGTCTGAGTCATTGTGGTCATAATGTAGATTGACCTTGCTTCCACAGTATTAAATTCTTTCTGCACCCTTTGAGGACACAAAAAGCCATATGTTCCTTCAAGTCCTCCGTTTCGACAGATTTGATTAAAGTGCTTGTTGTTCAAGTAAAAAACATTAGGACATGCATGAAGTATAATATGTAATAAGAAAATGATATGGTAACTTACAAAATAGCGAGCTGCATGAAGACTATATCAAGCTCCTCAAAGTTGAGGAACTGAACGAGGTTCCTCTTGTCAATGGTGAAGTCGTATGTTATATCTGAACCCACAATCCCCAACGGCATCTTGAAAGTCACATGCTTATCCATGTTTGGCACCATGGAATGAAGAACCTCCAAACTAGAATACATAAGCGCAACATCACCAGGAAGAGGCAAGAGTACAGGATCTGATGATGTGCTCGTTGTGGCCTTTTTTGCTGCCACCTTCTTCACCATTGGCTTTGCAATAAGTCTCTTTGGCCACAAAATGAAATGTCCTTTAGCTTGGGCCAAGAGTCGAACCTCATCAGTAGGATTGGGCACTAGTGTACCCCCTGACCACGAACAATCCTCTCTACTGTCAGCCTTGCTTGATCGCTCAGAATTTTGTTGCCGTGAATCGTTGTGCCCATGAATGCTCAACCACTAGCAACATGAACAGGTGAATTTTCATAATCCACATAGAGAGAACACGGCATCCCATTGTCTTCGACAGGGTCAGACACTATCAGTTGCTGTGTCTGATTATTACTGCCCTTTCCGCTTTTTATCACAGGTGAACCCTGAAACATAATATGAAATTAGTTAAGGAACATTAAATAAGTTTAAATAGATCAAATGAATCTTTAGAAGATTTAAAAAGATGTGTGATTATTACCTGGGAAGGTTCAGATACTCGGGGCATCTGGAATCCGCTTGTACCCATTATCATCAGAGTCTGTTGAAACTTGGCATCGAATTCGTCATATATCTTTTGCATCTCTGCCATGTGTTGTTGACTTAGTTCAACTCGAACTCTCTCTGTTTCTTCCTGTAGTCGTTGGTCGAGCTCCTCTTTAGATACCATGTTAGCAGAGGATGATCTAGTGCTTCTTCGTGAAGTAGAGCCAAAAAATTCTTTAATACCGATCCCTTTAGGAGTCCCTCTAACTCTTCCAGGATGGTCAGCCTTTCCAATAGCAGTGGCCAAGATATCCATCCGTCCTTGAGGGATGAATGTACCTTGAGATAATTGCTCCTCAAGTGTATCCTATATCATTAAAGCAACAAATTCAATTTAAGATAATTGAAAAAAACAATTAATGAAGCATAATTCTTAAATATTACTTACAATCCTCTCAGCAACAGCAGCAGACTGTGGAGTAATGTATTGACCCTTTTTAATCCTCGCCATCTTCCATTTTTCTTGGCGAGAAGGACACTCAATAGGTGGAATGTAGCCAGTAGGATCTAAAGCAGCGGCCATCTGTGCATTCTTCATCTGTTCCTCCTTCATACTTCTTTCCAACCCACCATACCCTGCACGAGACATGGTATGTGGGTATACATTCTGCTCAGATATTTGTTTGTTGTTCTGACTCAATGCCTATGACAATGAAACAAATTCGACAAAGTTAGTTTAGTTAAATAAAATATGACCTGATTAAAAATTAAGTTTGAAGAAACCAAACCTGAAATGCAGGGTCTTCACGTTGCTTCACAAAACTCTCCCATGCCTCGTCACTAATAAATGAATATCGTTCCTTGGATGCTCACCCTTTCTTTTTCCACGAATATAATGTTTTGTAAGTGGGCCTTAAAATCCCTCCACCGTTCATCAAGTTGCTTAAACAGACGGTCTCTCATTTGCTTAGTGGCAGGAATATCAAATGTCAGCTGCAATACAATAATAGCATAGAGTTATAAAGTAAATAAGCAACTATAATTGAAACAAGTAGAGAAAACAATGCACAATATAATATACCAATATATCCTCCCAAATGTTTTTCTTCAAATCTTTGTCCACCTTCTTCCAGCTAGGAATGTCAATGCCAATCTTACTGCGTGTGACATAACCCACATAACTAGTAAATTGAGCCCCAGCCTTTCCTATAGGCTTCAGATCATCATCAAACTCCACTGCAATCCTCATAGGCTATGTGCTCTCATCACGTAAAGCTAAATGCCTCATATGGGTTGGCCCTCTACCCTTTCTCCGGCTAGTAAAAGAGCTGTCGTCACCAGAACTCTGTTGACCGGATCCGTCCATTTCCTGTTTAAAGAACAACGAATTAATAAATGTAAGAATAAGAAATATCAAGTTAATATAAAAAATTATATTATTAAGTATATTTAGAAAAAAAAATCAAATAATTCATTTGAGGCTTACAATGATTATCCTCCCAAATTCCTTCACAATGATCATCTCTAACAGCATAGTCATCATCTACCAAATCTAATTCAACTGCTTTAGGTCGAGTAGCTGTGAAAGGCGGGTTTCATCAAGATTAAGCTCTAAGTCACCATCATCTCCACCAACTCCTTGCCTTTTACCTTGAAGCACGATAGACAATTTCTTTTTTGCTAGATCGGGAATGAAGAACACTTGTTTTGCTTGACTTGCAAAATAAATGGCTCGTCTCCATATCCAAACCTCTCAAGATCGACTAAAACAAATCCAAATTCTTCATCCACTGCACAGCATTACTATTAACCCACTTACATTTGAAGACGGGAACTTTAAACTTGGTATAACTAACCTCCCATATCTCTTCTATTATTCCATAATAGGACATTGCCGCCAACATTGGGTTTCTGTCTTTAGAACTAGCAAAATGCATGGCTTCCGCTACTACCATCACCCTACTATTCTGCATAGTACTCTTATCGTCTTGGGTTTTTGTGTAAAAAGAATAACCATTTATATCATATCCACCCCAACACAAAACCTCAAAAGAAGGCCCTGCAGCTAGCCTCTGTATTGTCTCAGAAGGATTGTCATCTTTTAACACTTCTCGATTGAACCACTCTGCGAATGACTTATTATGTTCATTAGCTAGTTGCATATCACTCTTTCTTGGATTCAAGTTCCTCAGCATATTCTTGTGAGCATTTAAGTAAGGCAAAACTTTATCCGTGTTGTTTAAAATGTATAGATATGCCTGCATTACAACTTCTCTTGACATAGACCTCACTATGACACCCCGTGTTCCCTTGCTTCTTCTCCCCTGATCATGTCGAGATTGAGGAAGACCAACTGCCTTTACCCTATCAAGATATGTGTTACAAAACTCAACTGCGTCCTCAGCTACATATCTCTCAACAATTGATGCCTTAGGCCGATAAGGATTCTTAGAGTACCCTTTTAGGATTTTCATGTATCTCTCAAAAGGGTACATCCATCTTAAACAAACAGGGCCACAAAGTCTTATCTCTCGCACAAGATGAGCTATCAAGTGGACCATAATATCAAAAAATATGGAGGAAAATGCATTTCCAATTGAGAGAGGATCACATAACCTTCATTTTCTAATTCATCCAACTCAGCAGGATCAATGACTTTACTGCAAATGGCACTAAAAAACATACAAAGTCTTGTAATAGTATTTCACATCGGTTTTCATAATGCCTCGAATAGCAAGTGGAAGTAATTGTTGCATCAACACATGACAATCATGAGACTTCATTCCTGTTATCTTCAAATCTTGCATTGAAACAAGTTTGCTTAAATTAGAAGAATAACCTTGTGGCACCTTAATACTATTGACAAAACCACAGAAACTTCGTTTCTCTTCTTTTGATAATGTGTGCACAGTTGGATGTAAATAAGCCCTCTTACCATCTCTTTCTTGTGGGTGAAGGACATTTCTTATTCCAATTTCGACTAAGTCTCGTCTTGTATTGATTCCATCTTTAGTCTTTCCACTTATATGCAAAAGTGTACCAACAAGACTCTCACATACATTCTTCTCGACATACATCACATCTAGACTATGCCTCACATCAAGACTTTGCCAATATAGAAGATCAAAAAAGACATATCTTTTTTTCCATATATTTCTCTCACCGGTAGTCTTCTTCTTCTTCTTACCGAAGACTACATTAATTCCCTCCACTCGCTGATAAACTTCTTCTCCAGTTAATGGTCTTGTAGCCATTTCATATTCTTGTGAGCCATTAAATGCCTTTTTCAATCTACGGTAAGGGTGATACCGACTAAGAAACCTTCTGTGACCAAGGTATACTATCTTCCTGCCATGTTTAAGTTGCATATAGTGGGTGCCTTCTTCGCATATCGGGCATGCTTTATGCCCTTTAACACTGTATCCTAACAAATTTCCATATGCTGGAAAGTCATTTATCGTGGTGAAGATCATGGCACATAAATTGAAGGTCTCTTGTTTATATGCATCAAACACATCAACACCTTCCTCCCATAATTTCTTCAGATCCTCAATCAAAGGTGCCAAATACACATCGATATTGTTTCCCGACTGTTTTGGCCCCGAGATCATCAAAGATAGCATGATATACTTTCTTTTCATACATAACCAAGGAGGCAAGTTGTAAATTACGAGGAGCACTGGCCAAGCACTGTGTGTGCTACTAAGATTACCATATGGGTTAATTCCATCCGTACAAAGCCCTAGCCGAAGGTTTCTTGGCTCGCCACCAAATTGAGAAATTTTTGATCTATTGTTTTCCATTAAGGAGAATCTGCCGGGTGACGAAGCTTTCCATCACATATTTTCTCATCGAAATGCCATCTCAAGTTCTTTACATCTGTGGCATTAGCAAATAGACGCTTAAATCGTGGTATTATTGGAAGATACCACAGAACCTTCAAAGGAGAACCTTTGGTCATCTCATTATAATCACCATCATCTTTCTTCATTTTGTATCTTGAAGTCCCACATTTTGGGCACTTATTCAACCCTTCATAATCATTTCTGAACAATATGCAGTCATTAGGACACGCATGTATCTTCTCATATTCCAAACCCATCGGACACAAAATCTTTTTTGCCTCATACATTCGTTTCGGAAGTGAATTCCCTTTAGGAAGAATATCACTCAGCAATTCAAGCAATTCCGTAAAACTAGCATCGGTCCAACCATTTCTTGCCTTCAAATTCATCAGTTTCAATACGGTTGTCAACCTTGTGTAATCATCTTTGCATCCCGGGTATAAAGGTGTCTCTACATCACTACACAAAGTTTCAAAGGTGGAAGAGAACTGTGTAGAGGATTCAGACCTTATATCACGAAACATATCCGAAATTCTATCACCAAAGTCTTCATTCACAACCTTCTCATTTGCAGACAGTATAGTCTTTCTAATTTCTCCATGCCATATCCAATTTGTATACCTCAAATTTATCCCATCACAGATAAGATGCTCTTTTATCTCAGAAATACTCCGTCGACTATTGTTTAAACATTTGACACAAGGACAATAGTACAATCCATCTCTTTTACTAGGGGCATTTCTCTGAGCAAATTCAAGAAACTTTTCAACCCCATCCTCATATTCCTTACTAATTCTCTTAGCTTTCATCCAACTAGGATTCATTGTTCTACAGATTATTTAAACAACACTTTACTATCAATCAAAATTCATAACGAAGAAAAAAAACACAAAATAACAAACAGATTATTTATTACTAAATTCTTATATTTATTACAAAAAATTACCAAAAATTCGAAATAAATATCAAAAAATTATAAAAAAATTTAAAAACTTCACAACTAATCAACTCCAAACATTTAAACATGTTTCTAATACAGTATATAAGAAGGAATTAAGGTTTTCTCACATCCAATGCCACCAATCAACACCAATCAACGGTTCAACCACATAAAAATGCAAAATGAACAATACAAGCCAACCACAATGTAAAACTAACAAATCCATTTCATATATAACAGATTTTCATGGCCAAAACATTTAACAAACGAAGAAAAATTGAAAAGAATGAAAGAAGAGGATACTCACAGAGCAAAGAAGATTCGAATGCGAAATGAGGGCGTTTGAATGGCGGCGGACGGCGGCAACGCACCACAAGCTCAATGGAGGAGTTTAAACGGTGGGATAGTGGGGGGTATGGCCAGTCTTCAGTGGTGGGACAGAGGGGACCACGGCCGAGCAAGAATGATGCGAAATGAGGGCCGTTCGAACCACGCGGACGGCGGCAAGGCACCATAAGCTCAATGGAGGAGTTTAAACAGTGGAGTAGTGGCGGGAATGGCTGGTAATGGCAGTTTTTCAGTGGTGGGACAGAGGGGGACCACGGCGCACTGATGAAATGAGCAAGAAAGTGACGGAAAATCAAAGCGGAGGAGGTAAAGTGACACACTTTCCACTTAAAAACCACCGTGGAAAATGAAAACCTCTTCAACTTATTTAAAAAAATGCCACCGCCTTTTTTTTCACTTCATTTTTCTACTTAACTGCCATTATTTTGCGACGTTAAAAGTCTTTTTTCTAGTAATGTTCCAAGATTGCCCTTACTCCTTCTTCTAGCTATCAAGGGCATTTTGGTCCATTCAAGCCAAATTTTTGGCTATAAATAGACCCTCCCTCCTTCACATTTTCGGCCAAGCTGAAGAACACTAGGGGAAACTCTTGCAATTTTGATTCTTGAAGCTTAAATCAAGAGGAAGACACCTACTTTGATCAACCAAGTTTAGATCTAAGGTTAGTAAGTTGTTTCCTCTTGTTTCTTGCTTTGAATCTTTGGTTTTTATGGTTGAAAAATTTGGTTTCTCTTAGGGCAAGGTGCTGGCCAAAATTAATAAGAGTTAAAGGAGGATGATTTTGATGTTAAACTTGGTTAGAACACATTGATTAGAGGTTGTTTCAAGTGGATCTATGTGGAAATTGGAAGAATTATGTGATGATTTGATGCCTGTTTCGAATGAGTTAATTTTTGTATCTGATTCTGAAATTTGGCATGCTTAAAGTACACTCTGTAAGATTTAAATCCATGGGTAGAACACTTCATTTGGATATATGTACAATTTATGGTGATTTTTCAAAGTTAGGGTTTGAAATCTGGAAACAGTGTTGAACTTTTGGAAGAGTGTTGAGTTCCATACAATTACGGTACTGTTCAGCATAGAATTGGTTCCTGAAACTATTTTTCCTTTAAATTTAACTTAAGGAGATTTCAGTGGGACTTGGAACCACTCAATTTTGATTTTTCTAGAATTAATTATGAATTTTCAAAGTTGAGCAAAAATTCTGGAGTTTCTGCGTGAACGGTACCCGCGAACCAAAATTTCCAGATTTGATCTTCTTGAATCTAAGGCCATCTAAAGTGGTCCTAATTGATGAGAAATAGATCTTAAGGATGGGAAATGATTAGATTTATGTTAGAAAAATTAGAAAGAAAACCCTAAAAGCAAGAGAAAGGGTTGAGGTTCAAGAGAGCTAATCTTCAACTTTATGTAATTTAGTGGTCCAAATAGATTGTGTGATCATTATGGTTATGTTTAGGACCTTGAAACATCCAAGAAGATGTTTGGTGATGTTGACTGAATGCCCACATGGTTGGAAAGTCAAGGGAGTCAAAGGAAAAGTAAGAGGAATGCTTGAGGTACAAGGTAGTGAACTTACCTATTGTCATTGCTTGATGTTGTATGCTTGTGTATTGCCGTGTACATGTTATTGAATGTTATTGTGACATGTTTTGGCTACTGTAATTGCTATTCATGATGAGTAGATTATGTCTCCATGGCCATGCATCAAGAAGTTAGCTTTGAGCATGCTAATATGTCACTAATTAACAAGAGAATAAACAAGTTACGTGTAGTGCATTAGCATCCATCTAGCATGATTAATATGGTATTGTTTGCTACTGAGATTCTCCCGAATCTCACCCCTCCCTAACCAACCATTTAGGTCAATCAACGATGGGCACTAATGGCATGAGAAGCAAGGAGAAGAAAGCGGACAATTATTGACGTTAATGATTGAGATTATGTTCAATGTATAATTCTCCTATGTTGTAAATTTATGTTATGAATGCCATCAATTCAATGTATGTGTTTATAATGTTTATGGCATGAAAAAAAGTGCATGAGTATGAATGGGAAATAGTAAGCCCATGTTATGTACGTTAAAGAAATTAAAAGAATTAATGCAAAAGTTAGTTAAGGGATAAAACGTAGGTCCTGCAGCAGTTAGTTTTGGACTTCAGTTTGACCTATAAAATGAATGAGTTAAGTCACGAGTTTTGGTAGAATCATAGTACATGTCCCAAGCTTTGAAATGAGAGGTAAATCACCTCTTTTGGATGTGTACACAAGGAGATATGAATCTCCAAAGTTTAGGCACAGAATCTGGAAAGTCCAGATTTTACCAAATAAACAGTAATTGTTATCCGATAAACTGTATGAATTGGGCAAGAATAAGTACCAATGGATATTTTTCCCTTAAAGAGCATTGAAAGAGCTTTCTGTAGAATTTTGAAACACCTCCATACAATTTTTGTAGAATTAGTTATGTTTTTTCAAAGTTGGACTTGTAATCTGAAATTTGTACAGTGAACAGTAATTTCAAAAAAGTAACGTCCCAAAGGTGATTTTTGAGCTCAAGACCATCCAATGTGGTCAAAAGGGATTCTAAATGGATTCTAAGATATTATATAAGTAAAGTGTGACACTTGGCATAATGTATTATGATACAATACTTCAAGATATCCTCAAGTCACATGTCATACTTTATGTCATGAATTTAAACAAGCATATAATACCTTTGACATATCATTTTGCACTTGGCCAAAGCATATCAAGCATCATAAATTCAACCATTCCATAACACAATTCAATCAACGTAAAGCAAGCAAGTAAAACAATCAAATTATAGATTTAATGCTGCCTCTTAAGCTTGAACCAATTCGGCCTTCTCAAGCAGTTTATGTTCTTCTTAATTCTTCTCCACAAAACCTATCAATTCAAGTACAAATTTCAAGCCACATTAACAATCATTCAAACTTGAATACAAACATGTATCCTTAAACCTACTTAAATCCTCTTCTCTTTTTTTTTTGGATTTTTAACATTATTATTCCTCCTTTCATTCTAGTAATTTCTTAGGTCATTCTTATCTAATTTTTCATGTAGAATCCAAATATTAATTTAGATTTATCAAAATCACACTTCTTCCTTTTCATTTCATATTGGCCAAATAGGGGGTATATTTTCCCAAAAATTCTATTTTTTATTCCAATGATTTTAAATACTTTTTCTTGGTGTTCCTCTACGCAAAAACAACTTTTAAATTCATTGGAATCACCAAATCACAACAAAACAAACTCCTACTTATAAAACTCCTCTTGGCCGAAATATATATATAATCTCTAACTTGGTTTTCTTCTATGAATCAATCCAAACATCACTTAAACATGATAATTCTAACTCATTTTTAAGGCTTCTATCCTTCCCTAAAGCATACTTATGTCAACTAAATTTGGGCAGAAATTCCACCTTAGAAAACAACTCAAATTTTCAATCAAAACAAGCTTTAATCTTAACCATAATAAAGCTCAAACATACCTTGATGAATCCTTGACTAAAACTTGGTGATTCCTTGTCCAAATGCACTTACTAAGATCAGCTTCGCAGCTCAAGAAAACAATTGAACAACACCTCCCCTCTTTTGTCAATTTTTTTTGCCTATTTTAGTATATTTATGGGGTATTTATAGAGCAAGAAATTTGCCCCTCCCCCCTCCATTTGGGCATGCTAAACTGCCACATAAGAGGACACTTGGCTACCATCATATGCTCCAAGTCTCATGATCATGCCATGTGTGAAATTCCTAGAATATTCCATTGATTTTTATGTGAAAATTAGGCTTAAATCCAATTTAATTATTTGGCCAAGCTTTTACATGAATTTTTGGGCTTTTCTTGGGTCAATGTGGGGCCCACTTTGATCTGGAAAGTTTTAAGAATTTAGCCTAACAATAAAATATTAATTCCAAGCAATATTGAAGCTTATTGGCTACTATTCACTTGTAACTTTTCATAATTTTTTAAGCTTCCAAAATCCCATTTTTCTTCGTAAAAAAATCCTATTTCAATATAAGAATGCAATCTAAAAATTTTTAGAATTTTTCTCTACCTCTAACTATTTATTTTGAATTTTTTCCGAATAGGGCTCTATCGGTTAGACTTTTGAAAATAAACTTCCTAAAATAAATTCTTGTACTTTCAATGCTTGAAACCAATTTTATAAATTCCAATAAATATATAGATAGTTATTCCATATTTTTGTGAGAATTATTGAGGCCTCTAAATAATTATAATAATTATTTTTATTTAATTTTCACTATTTTTCCTAAAAAACCTCCGTTTTCAAGAAATTCCGTAATCATCTATTTTCACACCATTTTCACCTTTAGAGCCTCTATTAAGGTCCCAAAACCTCTAATTTATCTTTTTACAATTTTTCAAAAATTTTCTAGAATTTTTTTCAAATTTTCCCATTGTGCCTTTTCTAGATCGATAATTGTAAAATTATTAGTCCAGACCCTATCGGGGTTTCATATCAAAAGTTGTTTTGTCCTTCCATCTGCCTTTTATATTGGCCCAAAACAAGATTTTTAACTCACAATACTAGGATGAATTTTTCAGGATATGACAGTGTTTGGATTGATAGGCATTGTGCAAGAAAACAAAGAAACCCAAAGAAGTCAAGGAGGCCGAAATTGTGGGTTAAAAAAGGTGGCATGAAATTTATAATTTTAATGCTGACTTGCTTAATTCTTACATGGTATTATCCTTAGGATATATGCCATATGTTATTTGAATTTTTTTGATGATAATGTGTTTGAATTGCTTGCATAAGATGCCTTGGCATAATGCATTCATTTATTGATTTGGATTGATTTGATATGGTTTTTATATGGCAAAGAGGTAGAAAAATTTTTGTGTATTGATTGTAATATATCTTGCATGTTTAATATTATCATTGCAATTTCTTTGCTATTGAGATTTCTATAAAATCTCACTCCTCTCAATGCATAAACAATCAATAAGAATCTTAGGGGATGTTACCAATGGCAAGGAGAAAGGAAAGGAAATCATATTGGAAGATGGTTGAATCTAATGCCATTAAAATTATGTTTTATGATTATTATGAATTATTATAAATTATGTTGAATATTTGTATTACTGACCAAAGTGGCTATGCATGTGAATATATCATCAAGTAATCATGTGTTGATGTAGGCTATGTATGATGACCATTCTTCCCCAAAAGCCCATTTAGATTAAATCAAATAATTTATCTGGAAGATTAACCACGATAGAAAAGAAGAAATTTTAAAATTATAAAACCACTATCATGGTTAAAAGAAATAAACTTATATCATGAGCAATATCAACCATTCACTTAGGCCTTGGACATCCGAAATCCAGAAATACCATTCAACCATTAGCCCAAACCAAACTCATACTTTCAAACATATGAATTGATTAGGGGTGAGCAAAACTGAACTGTAAAAGAAAACCGAACCGAACCGAATTTAATTTCGGTTTTTTGGTTCGATTATTTCAGTTTTTGGTTACATATTCAGTTTTTATTTTTGTAATATTTCGGTTTCGGTGTTCGGTTCGGTTAGTAGAAAAAAATTTCAGTTATAACTGAAAAACCGAAATAAATATATTATATATTTATATTTAATAAATATTATTATAATAAATATATATGTGGGTTTATGTGAACTCTTTAAATATATTTATATTCAATAAATATGGTTATAATAAATATTATTATAATAAATCACATTAAATAATGAAATATTTGATAATTAATGGTTGTAATTGTGTTTTATTATTATTATTAATTTAAAATCACTTTCATATTTATGTATTTCGGTTAATCAGTTAACTGAACTAAAATAGTTCGGTTAGTTCGGTTATCGCTTTCGGTTTGGTGTTTAAAATTTGCTCTATTCGGTTATTCAGTTAATTAAGTTATCATCAATAACCGAACTGAAAAACCAAATATTCACCTCTAGAATTGATAAATCATTTTAATATAAGCTATAGAGTGCATTAATTAAAAGTCAATACTTTTAAAAGAGTGTCACATGCAGAGTCTTAGAGGTCTCTAGCCTTTTAACGGCCCTATCATCAAATAGCAGTAATTAAAAGTATTAGCTTATAATATTAGAGTAGATGAGCCACTATAATCAATCCGTACATAAAACAAAAGAAGGGAAGCTATACAAGCTATAACAGCATACTAGGTCTCCGGAGCCTTTCCTAATGGACCACCACTTGAACTAGCACCTGAAGATATTAGAAACCATAGGGTGAGACAAAAGCCTCAATAACCAACTTTTCAACTTATCATACATACTAACACGTGCTCATGAGGTGTCAAGCGGGATAGTTATTAATTCTCGAGAAATATAGATATATCTATAGAAATATAATTTCAATTATTCAAACCCTTAATATGAGGGCTAACACACAAGCCACATAAGTTTATCCCTCACTATGGGGATCAATCAGACTATAAGCCTATCCCTTATTTTGGAGGATGAATAAGAAGCCACAAAAGCCTATCCCTTACCATGTGGGATGAAAGAAGCCAAACAATATGTACCAATGGCGGCCTTACCACTTGGTAGAATAGGGCTTATCTCAAAATCCAAATAATAACCAATCATTCACAATATAATGAGAAATATCTCAATCTTTTCTCAATATATATCTATAAGATATAGATCATCTATTTTTCTAAACGGCTAAATCACAATTCCAAAAGTCCCGCAAGACAAATTTTTATAGCCCAAAAAGTATAATATATCTCCTGGAGTTTCAAATAGCACAAAATTATTCTAAAATAACACACACTCACAAACAACATATTAGCTCATAAAACAAGTGGAAAATGGTTACCTCTCGCCAAATTAATACTAAGAATTACCACAAGGTTAATCCTTTGCTCAACCAATAATTAATCTACACAATTAATATAACAATATATTAATATAAGCTAATTAATTAAGCTCATATATATATTAGTTAAATTTCTATGTTAATTTAATTTATATTCTAAATTCCTACAACTCTTATAACCCAAAATTAAGTATTTTAGAACTAACTTATAATTTTTTTAATAAGCCAAATTATTTACTTACATCCTCCAAATTATTTACTTTAATAAGAAAAATTTTCAAAGTTTCCAAAAATGAAATTATTATGTTTTAAATTCTAAAAATCCCACTTGAAGTCTAAACCTTAAAACCAAACCATCAAAAAATTCAATACTACCTCAAATATTTATAAATAAATAAGCTAATAAAAAATTAATAGTATAACTATCACATTTTTTCCCCACAAATAATGAACTTTTTTGCTAAAATAATTATTTTAAAACCTTCAGTCACCCAATAAATAAAACTAAACTGATTAAAATCTCAATAATATATCAAACAACCCAAATGAATTATTTAACTTAATTTCAATCAGTAAAAATATGATATATATATATATCATATATAATAGATTTTTCAACTAAAAAAATTATTTTAAATACTAAAAACCAACTCTAATTAAAATTAACTACTAATTTACCTTTAAATTTCTATGGTCATCTATTATCAAAACTCAATAATTACTTCATACCTAAATCTCAAAATTTTCTTTAATCACCATAGTAATACTATCATTAGAAAGCTTAAAATATATAGGAAATACTCATGAAGAAAGTTTGATAAAAAGAAGTATATTTGTGTACCTGAATGATCTCCAAATATTATATTGTCTTTCAAGTACCATGCATCTTGCAACTCTGCTCTTGCTCGCTCTGCTCGTTCTCTCTCTCTCTCTTCTCGCACTCTCATTTTCTGCCTCCCATACTCTTTTATTCCATCTCATTCTATCTTCCAACCACCCATCTCCCATTTTTCTTCTTTCATTAAATCCTTCTTCCCCAAATTTCTTCCTCATATTAAATGTTCCTACCTTTCCACCGAATTCGATAGAAAAGGTAGTCATCATTTTTTTAATAATAATAAAATATTATTATTTTATAATAATATAATAAATTTTATTTAATTTTACTAATTTTTTGCATAAATCCTAAAATAAAATTTAAGATATTACAACTCTCACAACCTATAGGAATTTTGTCCCTAAAATTCAAACAACCATAAAAAAAAAAAGAAGCAACTCAAGGTGCTTACTAAGAAAATAAGAAAAGGTACTCGCAACGCATTTGCTCTTCAGTCTCCCAAGTAGCATCAATGGGACGCATGCCCTTCCAAAAACCCTAACAAGACAGATGGTCTTGTTTCTTAATTATTTGTCCTTAACGTCTAAAATCCACTCTGGTTCTGCTAGATAGGTCAAATTATCTCACAACTCGACCTCTTTGGGCTTAATAACATGAGACAAATCTGAATAATATTTCTTCAACTGTGACATGTGGAACACATTGTGTAAACTGGAGAGATGTGACGGCAACACAATTTGGCATGCAACATGTCCAATTCTCTCTAAAATCTCATAAGGGCCTATGAATCGGGGTGTAAACTTCTTGGCTTTAATGGATCTGCCCACACCTGTGACAGGTGAAACCTTCAAAAATACATGATCACCCATTTCAAATTCTAACAGTCTCCTTCAACGATCCGCATAACTCTTCTGTTAACTTTGGGCCATCAACAACTTCTGCTTGATCAACTCAATCTTTCTGGTTGTGATGTCTAGTAAATCTAGGCCAATAATTGTTCTTTCACTTAATTCAATCCAACAAATTGAAGATCTACACTTCCTCCCATATAAAGCCTCATAGGTGTCATCTGAATACTAGAGAAGTGAGCTATAGGCAAACTCTGCTAATGACAAGTGAATGTCCTAACTACCCTTCAGCTTTATAGCACAAGCCCTCAACATGTCCTCAGAGTCTGAATAGTCCTCTCGGTCTGTCCATCGGTCTAAGGATGTTAAGTAGTACTAAACTTGAGCTTAGTGCCTGTAGCTTCATGTAATGACCGCCAGAAGTTTGATGTAAACCTCGGGTCCCTATCTGAAATGATGGACTCCGGCACTCTATGAAGTCAAACAATCTTATCTATATATAGCTTTGTCAATCATTCCAAAGAGTAGGCACTCTTGATAGGCAGGAAGTGTGCTGACGTAGTCAATCTATCCACAATTACCCATATCACATCGTAGCCAGCTAAGGTTCTTGGCATACCAGTAATGAAGTCCATGGAAATACTGTCTCATTTCCATTGGGGAATATCTAGATTCTTTAATAGTCGGAGAGGTCTCTGATGTTCTATCTTGACCTTTTGACATGCCAGACACTTTAATTCATGACATCCCTCTTCATTTTTGGCCACCAGTAGTTCTTTTTTGAGTTCTGGTACATCTTGGTTATCCCTGGGTGTATCATGTAATTACTATGATGCGCGTCTTCTAGAATAGTCTTTTTGATTTCCTCATTATCGGGACACAAATCCTCTTCTTGTACCTTAGGATTCCTTCTTCACTAATTATATAATCAGGCACATCACAGGTCTCCACTTCTTCTCAGATGCTCAACAACCAGTCATCCTCTATATATACGGCCTTTAAGTCTCAAAAGAACTCATAATCACCTAAAAGTTTATTGTAGAGTGGCTGGAGCCTCATGCACTACATGGAGGTCTCTTAATCTCTCTAAGCAATAGGGTTCCTCTAAACTCATGTGAAACACATGCACCGTTTTCCTACTCAAAGTTGTAGTCCTTGATGAATTCCATCCACCGGCATTGTCTATTATTTAGTTTCTTCTGATCTACTAAATACTTCAGGCTCTTGTGATCACTAAAGACTTCAAACTGTGATCCATATAAGTAGTTCCTTGAGATCTTCAATGCAAAAACCACCGTAGCTAATTCTAAGTCATATGTAGGATAATTCTCCTCATGTGGCCTTAATTGCCTATATGCATAGGCAACCACCTTACCTTCCTGTATCAGGACACACCATAAACCCTTAAGTGAAGCATCAGTGTAAAGGGTCTATGGTTTACTAGGATCTGGAATAGTCAACACTAGGGCCATGGTCAACTTAGCCTTCCATTCTTAGAAAGCTATCTCACAATTTTCATCCCAGATAAACGACTGGTCTTTCTTGGTCAGCATAGTTAGAGGCATGGCGATATGAGAAAATCCCTTAATGAAATATTTCAGTAATACCCAGCTAAGCCCATGAAATGTCTCACCTCCATCATAGATTTTGGTGATTCCCATTTCAACATGACATCAACCTTGCTAAGATCAACAGCCACTCCCTTGACAGATACTATGTGACCTAAAAACTTCACTTCTCTAAGCCAAAACTTGCACTTACTTAACTTGGCATACAACTGATGATCCCTCAATATTCGCAATGCAATGTAAAGATGCTCTTGATGTTCTTTCTTGTTTTTCGAGTATATTAGGATATCATCTATAAACACCATAATAAGCTTGTCTAAGTAGGGCCTGAAGATCCTGTTCATATAGTCCATAAACACTGCTGGAGCATTTGTCAAACCGAAAGGCATTACTAGAAATTTGTAGTGCCCATATCTGGTGCGAAATGCCATCTTTTAGGATGTCTCCTGCTCTGACTCTTAATTGATGATATCCAAACCTTAAGTCAATCTTGGAAAATACCGCTAACCCCATTAGCTGATCTAGCAAGTCATCAATCCTAGGTAAAGGATACTTGTTCTTGACAGTCACTTTATTCAACTGTCTATAATCTATACACAATCTCAAGTTCCTATCCTTCTTTCTCACAAAAAGTACTAGTGTTCCCCATGGTGAGACACTTGGTCTAATAAAACCTTTTTCAAGTAACTCTTTGATTTGCTTTTTCAGTTCTACCAATTCAGAAGGTGACATTCTGTATGGTGCTTTGAAAATTGGAGCCGTCCCTAGCACTAGCTCAATGGAGAAGTCAACTTCCCTCTCTGGGGGTAAACCAGACACTTTCTCAAAAAATACATCAGGAGACTCCATTACCACCTAGATCTGCTCAATACCAACTTCTTGATTCGTACTAATAGAAAAGAAAACAGCGTAGGCCTAACAACCCGTTTGAATATACTTAGTTGCTTAAGTAGTAGACAACCATAAAAGACCATTAATAGTCTCAACTATCATAGTGCACAAGGAAAGAGTTACCATCTTTCTTTTGTAATCCAAAATAGCATTATTTGTTGATAGCCAATCCATGCTAATAATCACATCAATACCCTTGAGGGGTAGACAAAACAAATCAATCATAGACTCACAATTCTCAAATTTAAGCATGAGACTTAAACAAGCGTGTGTGGTTAACACAGTGGATCCTGCTGGAGTTGACACTTTCAATGAGTAAGACAAATCATGCATTGAAAATTTAAACTTTTGAGCACAATCCACAGCAATAAAAGAATAAGTAGCACCAGAATCAAACAACATAGGTATAACATATCCTTAAAGAGAAATAGTACCTTTAATTATATTAGGAGATGTATCGGCCTCCTCTCTAGTCAAAGAAAAAACTCGCCCTAGAATAGTGGATATGAAACTAGGAGGTTTTTGCTGTGCCTCTAGACAATTGCGAGCTAGGTGTCCAAACTTATGGCATCTGTAGCATTCCAAACATTGCCCTGTATGATTCTTCCTACATCTCAAGCAAAGACCACTAATACTTAGTGTGGATCTGGCAGGCTCATGATAGAAGCTGTGATCTCCTCCCATATGACTCCCCTGAGCCAGTTTCCTTTGCATAAAGCCTTTACAGGTTGAATCCTTCTGACTTTGGCTCTTGCCTTTGCTTGAGCTGTCACACCTTACTTTTATACTATATGTTATCTCAATTAGAGCTATTTCTTATTGCTCAAAGTTGGGAAAATTTTCAACTTTTCTTAAATTCAGGTTACTCTTCAATGTAACCCTTACAAAGACCAAACTTTAAAAATTCATGACTAATTCTAGAAAAATCAAAATGAAATGATTCTAAGTCCCATAGAAAGCTCCTAGCATGCTCTTTAAGACAAAAATACTCATTGGCATCTCATTCATTAATCCCAAATTTCAATCAAAGTGGTACTGTTCATTTGGTAAATTTTTAATTTTTCAAGATTTATGCCCAACTTTGGAAGGGCATAACTTTTTGTACAAAACTCCAAATTTGATAAATTATCACTTGTTTTAAATCTAAAAATGAGACCTATAATCATGCCAAATTTCAACTTTAGACTCAGTTAATTGCTCAAAATCTCATTAGTCAAACTTAACCCTTAAAAAGTCAACTTTTATCCATTAAGTCTCCATCCTTGACTTTTCCTTTCCTTTTCAATTCAAATCATCAATCCACTCAACAATTCAATACTAAAACAAAACTTTTAGTCAAATATTCACGTACATATTATCTTTAGTTATTAACACAAATATTCAACATAATTCACAATAATCCACATTAATTACAAACATTGTTCAAAGAGACACATTAATCAATTTTCTCTCAAAATGGCTTCCTGCCCTTTGTCCTTGCGTGGTCCAACTCCTCTATGGTGAATTTTAAACATAAAAGAGTGAGATTTCATTATGCAACATTATGTTCCTATGATGTGATTGAGCAAATTATGTGAGTAGTAAAGAACCGTAATCATCATGCAATTCATGCTATGTAAAAATGTGACGTGTACATAAAATCAACATCATTATGCAACATTTCATGTACACACCATTTGCCATGGAAAAAGAACAATAAATCAAGCCATTCATTATACATATTGCCAAGGTATGTTCAACATATAATCCTATACCTACTCACATAAATTGCTCAATCACATCATAGGAACATAAATCACATAACACATACACATTTAAACAAGCAAGAAAGCAATCAAATTGTAAGTTCAATGCTACCTCTTGGTTGATAACTCAATTCGGCCTCTTTAGGCAAATGATGTTTCTCTTTGATCTCTTGTAATGTGCCTATTATTCCAAGCACAAATACATTGTAAATTACCAATAATGCAAGCATAAACATAATTGCTTGACATTAAGCTCAATTAAATCTCTTTTTCTTTGATTTTTGACCTAATTAATCCCTCTTTGTTTCAATCAATTTTTTGGGCCAATCCTACAAAATTTTTCATGTACCAAATATCAAATCAGATTTTACAAAATCACACTCTTTCCCTTTGATTTCAGGTTGGTCAAATAGGTAGTATTACTTTCCAAAATTTCCATTTTTGATTCTAATGATTTTAAACACATTCCCTTGGTGTATCCCTACAAAAGAAATACCTTTTAAACTCATTGGAATCATCAAATCACATTAAAACAAACTCCTCCCCCAAGACAACATAGTGACAGAATAGGGGTAACAAAACCTTAACTTTGATTTCTTCCAAAATTTAATCTAAACATCAATTAAACATGTAATTTCAAGCTCATAATCATCGTTCCTATCCTCCCCTAAATTATTCTTGACTTGAACAAAAATTGGCAGCATCATACCGTAGGATTTGTCATGAAATATCAATCAATATGACCCTTAAATCCAACCAAAATCAAGTTTAGACATACCTTAAGGGATCATAACTTGAAGCTTGAAATGTCCTTACTTTTACTCCTCAGAGTACGTGTTTGAAAGTGAATTAGATATGCAAAAGCTTTACTTAGACCCAAACATTTAAAAATTTTCTTAAGTCCTCGGGTTATTGTTCACTATGCATATTTCCATATTACAGGTCCAACTTTGAAAAATCATAACTAATTCTACAAAAATCGTATGGAGGTGCTCCAAATTTCTATTTAAAGCTCTTTCAATGCTATTCAAGAAAAAAATATAAAAATGGACTTATCCTTGACCAATTCATACAGTTTATTATCCAAATTTTACTATTTATTTGGTCTGATCTGGAACTTCTAGATTTTGTGCCTCAATTTTAGAAAATTACATCTCCTTGTGTACACATCCAATTGAGGTGATCTACCTCTCATTTTAAATCTTGGGATTTGTACTATATGCCTCCCAAAATTTGTGCCTTAATTCATTCATTTGGTAGGTCAAACTGGAGCTGGAAGTTGATTGCTCCAGGACCTACGTTTTATCCCTTATACAATTCTTACTTTAATTCTTTTAAGAATCCACATAATTCAATCTCATGCATTGTCATTACCTCTTATACTCATTC
Organism: Neltuma alba; assembly: GCF_004799145.2. Taxonomy (NCBI): domain Eukaryota; kingdom Viridiplantae; phylum Streptophyta; class Magnoliopsida; order Fabales; family Fabaceae; genus Neltuma; species Neltuma alba. Next base: position 458,133 of record NW_021635387.1, read on the forward strand.
TTACATGCCACCAATGTCATATACAACTAAATTACATAACTAGAGAATTTAAGCATCACATAGTAATACTAATAATTCTCTACTTCTTTGCATCAATCTCTTTGCTTCTCTTCATCCAACTATTGCCTATCATGCTTGACTTAAATGGTGGGTTAGGACATGGTGAGATTTGGGGGAATCTTAGTAGCAAATATTACCACATACATGTACAATATGGATGCTAATGTATGGTATGTAATTTTTCATAAACTTAGGTTAACTAGTGACATGCTATCATGCTTTATGCTTAGTATATAAATGCATGGCCGTGAAAACATATTAAGAGCAGCATTTTTAGTAACAATTATCATGTCACAACATCATATAGTCAACATATACAAACCAATACAAAGCATACCACATCAAGCATATAAAGGGTAAGTTCACTAGCTTGCACCATAAGTTTTCTCTTGTTCTTCAACTTGCTCCCTAAGCTTCCCAACCATCTAGCTTTTGGTCAACCACACCCAAACCTTCTCTTGGATGTCTCAAGGTCCTAATCACAGCCACAAGGGTCAATTACTCACTTGGACCAAGAGATCACACAAAGTTCAAGACTTGCTTAGTACTGTTCATCAGTATTTCTAAAATTTTTACTCAACTTCAAAAATTCATAATTAATTCTAAAAAAATTAAAACTAAGTGGTTCCAAGTCCTACTAAAAGCTTCTCAAGATTCTTTAAAGGAAAAGTAATTTTATGACCCAATTCTATGCGAAACAGTACCAGAATTGCACAAAAATTTCCTACTACTCCAATGGTCAAGACTATTTCCAGATTTTAAACCCTAACTTTGAAAAATCATCATAAATCGTACACATATCCAAATAAAGTGTTCTACCTATAAGTTGAAAGCTTAGAGAGTGTACTTTAACCATATGAAATTTCAGAATCAGATACAAATAAAATAGGCATCAAGACAGGTGCTAGAATCTTCACATACCTTGATGTTAAAGCTTGAATCTTGTTCCTTCTTCTTGGCCTTCACCCCTACGTTTTCTCTCTAATTTTTGGCAGAGCTTTCCCTTTACAAATGCTTGCCAAAATGCTCTTCTAAGGTGGGGTATTTATAGCCAAAACTTATACCTTGAATGGACCATTGTGCCCTTGAAAGCTAATAGAAGTTGTAAGGGCAAACTTGAAACTTTAAGTGCGCTTTTACATCATCAATACATCACCTTGTTACATCATCCCTTGCATCATCCTTCTAGAAGAGATCTAGGTGGCATAAATCTAATGGAGAGGAAAGGAAGAATAGATCTTGGCCTTTGGATCAAACTTAGTCTCCAAGTTTCCTTCTAATTTGCCTGGCTCACATTTATTCAGTTTTCTTAATGCCCTTTTGGAGCTCAGAAAATTCTTCTATCTACTCTATAAATTTCCTTTAATTCTAGAGAAGACTTATGAATTTTCTCAGGACATAACACTTGCTTTAAGCCTCGCACAAAAAATCATTTACTAACATGCCCTTAACTGGCATAATTGAGCCTTCTATTTTATTCCAACCATTCTGCTCATCTTCTAGAAGCGAGACTAATTTTATAAATTAACATAGCCTTTAATCTTCCTAACCTCATTTTTACATACATTTTTGATATCTCTTACTATCTATAATAATTACCTCAATTGATGTACTTTTTACTTGGGCCATAATCTTATAAATTCCATTTAGGTTGACTCGGGGTATTTTCATCATTTCTCTTCACAAAAGAGTCTTAGAATATTATTTTCTATTTTTAGATATTTTTTTAAAATTTTCTGTATACTTTTTCATTTTTATTCCTATTGGCCGTAATTTTCTGAAATTACGATATAGTGCCTACTTGGACTTAACCTCATAAAACATCTCTTTGAGGCTTCTAACTTAATCTTTGACCTGTATCTAGCTTCTTTTCTCTTTTTAGGCCCTTAAGACGCTCTTGAAATCTCAACATTACTTACACGTTTGCTCCTTAGTAACTTTCTTACTTTGCAGTGTAGTCCCTAAAATTAATTTGACTTTCTTTCTCATTTTTGGGACTTCTGCTTTGAGGGGCTTAGTATCCTACCTATTTTGGACTACTGCCAAGGCTCCTAGGCAGATATAACAAAGCTTGGCAACTTTTCTTGGATTTGGAGGGTATTTGGAGCTATTTGGAGGTGAGTTTTAATTTTGACAGAATTTCCCCTTAATTTTCCCAATTTGACCGAATTATGTGTAAAATGAGGGGGTATTTATAGAAGAAAAATCTGACCCTTCTCCCCTCTAATATGGCACCAGATTTGGCTACCTAAGAGGCTATGTGGCTGCTATCAAGTGCTCCAAATTTTATGATCTTGCCAAGTGTCTTGTTTTATGATTTTTCCATGGATATTTTGATCTAAATTGGGTTTAAGACCACTTAATCATTGGGAAAATATTTGCACAATTTTTTTGGGCCTTCTTGCCCAATATGAAGCCTAAATCTGATTTAAAAAGGAAGGAAAAGTAGGGACCACATATAAATATCAAATTTTGACTAAAACTCACTATTTTGACTATTATTTTCAAAAATGTTCTGGGTCTCTAAAAATTATTTCTCTCTATCAAAAACTCCTATGTACTATAGGAAAGCCCTCCAAAAAATTTCATAATTTATCTCAACCCCAAGCTATTTATTTTGAATTTTCTCTGAAATAGGGCTTTACCAATAAGATTTTGAAAATAAATTTTGTAAAATTAATTCCTATACTTTTAGGGCCTAAAATCAATTTTATAAACTCATGAAAATTGTTAAATAATTTTTTCATATTTTTTCAAGAATTATTAAGGCCTCTATGCATTTAAAATAATTTTTTTTCACTCAATTTCTACAATTTTTTTCCGAAAAACCTCAGTTTTTAGAAAATTCTGTAATAAGCTATTTTCACTCCATTTTTACCTTCAAGGCCTCCATTGAGGTTCTAAAACCTCTAATTTACCAATTTTTCATTTTTAGGGAGTTTTCTAGAAGTTTTGTCAATTTTTTCTATTTTACCCTTCCTAGACTGATAATTTTGAAAATATTAGTATGGATCCTTTCTGGATCTTGTATCATGCTAGGCTTCCTTAGCCAGTCTTCTTTTCCTATTGGCCCTTAACTTAATTTTTTATCCTTCTTATCAATGTAAAATTTTATAGGATGTGATATTTCCTCCCTCCTAAATAAATTTCGTCCTCAAAATTTAAAACGTACCTCATTTGAAAAGTTCGGGATAGTTATTCTTCATATCGTCTTCATTCTCCTATGTTGCTTCTTCTTGTGTTGAGCTTTCCTAGATCACTTTAACCATTGGAATGGTCTTGTTTCACAGCTACTTATTCTGCCAATCTACAATCCTTGTCAGCTTTACCTCGAACATCAAGTTGTCTTACATGTCTTCATATTCTAAGATATGGGAGGGATTTGGTTGATACCTTTTCAACTGAGAAATATGGAAGACATCATGTATTTGATTGAGATTTGGGGGTAAGGCCAACTACAAGCGACGGATCTTACTCTAGAGGGGATCTGAAAGGGTCCAATATACTTAGGCGTCAACTTTCATGCTTTTAAGGACCTTCCCACTCTCGTTGTTGGAGATACTTTCAGGAATACATGATCTCTAATGTTAAATTCCAAAGGCTTCTGTTAGACATCAATGTAACTTTTGTGTCTGCTTTGAGCTATAAGTAACCTCTGTCTAATCATCTTGATCTGCTATGTTGTCGTTCAACTATATCTGGTCCATAAATCCTTCATTCTCCTAACTCTATCCAACATAATAGGGTCCTACATTTACAGCCATACAATGCCTTATACAGAGCCATTTGTATACTGGAATGGTAGCTGTTACTATATGCAAATTTAGCCAACGGTAGGTATTCATCCCAATTCCCTTTGAAAGCTAGTACACATGCTCTTATCATATCTTCTAGCATTTGTATTGTCTGCTCCATCTGCCCATCCATCTGTGGATGGTAGGCCATACTAAAGCTTAATTTTGTACCCATTGCCTGTTGCACGCTCTCTAAAATCTAGAGAAAAATCCTAGATCTTTGTCTGACACAATCGTTTCTGGTATCCCATGTAACTTTACAATTTCCTTAATGTACAACCTCACAAGTCTTTCTGGGTAATAATCCTTTTTCATTGCTAAGAAGTGAGCAGACTTCCTCAATCGATCAACTATTACTAAATTACATCATATCCTAACGTTGTGCGAAGTAATCCCATGATAAAGTCCATGGAGATACTATCCTATTTCCTTTCAGGGATACATAAGGGTTACAGAGGTCCTGATGGCCTTTAGTGTTCCATCTTAATCTTTCAGCAAGTGAGACACTTAGACACATATTCTGTTATATCTTTCTTCATGCCAAGCCACCACAATGTTCTTTGATGTTTTGATACATCTTCATCATGCCTGGATGTATTGTATACTTGCTTTTATGTGCCTATTCCAAAATCTGTTCTTTAATACCCGTTACAGAGGGAACATATATTCTTTCTGGGCATATAAGTATTCCCTCCAGAGAGATCTTGAAATCTTGAGTTTTATTTCGCAGTGCTTTGGCTTTGAAAATGTCTGCCAAATAATCTCTCTCCTGGGCTTCCTTTATCTGCTTAATCAACTGTGGCTTCGCTTTTATTATTTCCACCTTTCTCGTCATTAGATGTATCTAACATATGGGGTTCTAATCTTGGATGTCTTTAATGAGTTTCTGTTCCTTAATCATTAATGTTGCTACCTATACCACCTTCTGACTCAATGCATCGGCTATGACATTAGCTTTCCCTGGATGGTACTTTATCTAATAGTCGTAGTCCTTGAGCAGCTCTATCCATCTTTTCTATCTTATGTTCAACTCTTTTTGGTCTTGTAGGTATTTGAGACTTTTGTGGTCATAATATAGTTCATGGTTGCCTTATACAAGTAGTGCCTCCAAATTTTCAAGGTATACACTATCGCTACCAACTCTTAGTCATATGTGGGGTAAACCTCCTCATGAGTTTTAAGCTGTGTGAGGTGTAGGCAACCACTCTATCTTGCTGTATTAACACATATCGCAATCCTTGCCTGCTTGCATCTGTGTACACTACATATGGTAATGTAGGATCAGGATAATCAGCACAAGAGTAGAAGTTAACTTCTGTTTCAATTCTTGAAAACTAACCTCATATTTTTTATCCTACACGAATGGGTGATTCTTCCTGGTAAGCTTGGTTAGCGGTAAGGCAATTCTAGAAAGGTCTTAAATGAATCTTTGTAATAACCTACTAGTCCCAGAAAGCTTCAAACTTCTGTTACTATTTTCAGTTATTTCCAATTCAATAATGCTTCAATCTTATTCAGGTCTACTACTACCCCTTCTCAAGTGATCACATGACCTAAGAATCTTACTTTGTTCAGCCAAAATTCGCATTTACTAAGTTTAGCATATAACTGCTTCTCTCTCAAGGTATTTAAGACAATTATCAAATACTGCTCATGTTCTTTTGGTGATTCTGAATATATCAGGATATCGTCAATAAAAACTACGACGAATCAATCCTAGTACAACTAGAAGATTCTGTTCATATAGTCCATAAACATTACAGGTGCATTCGTTAATCCAAAGGGCATTACTAAAAATTCATAGTGCCTGTATCTGGTTCGGAAAGTAGTCTTTGGTATATCTTCTGTTTTTATTCTCAACTGGTGGTAACCTGATCTCAAGTCAATTTTTGAAAACACAGTAGCACCAGCTAATTGATCCTGCAAATCATCAATCCAGGGTAATTGGTACTTATTCTTTATTGTTATCTTATTCAATTCTCGGTAGTCAATGCATAATCATAAACTACCATCCTTCTTTTTTACAAACAATACCGGTGTGCCCCATGATGATACACTAGGTCGAATGAAATCTTTTTCAAGTAACTCTTCTAAATGCTTCTTTAGTTCTGCCATTTCATTAGGGGCCATTCAGTATGGGGCTTTTAGAATTAGTCTGATTCCTCGTACGAGGTCGATAGCAAACTCTACCTCCCTTTCTGGTAGGAGTTCACTGATCTCTGTGGGGGAAAACTTCTTGAAACTCTTGTACCACTGGTATTTCTGTAATTCATTCTTCCACTTCTGCTTTTACAGAAAAGAATACTATATATCCCTAGCAACCCTGTCTTAGGTATCTACCTGCCTGTGGCTCCGTAATCAGGTTTAGTTTCACTTCGGTGTGAGGGCTAGGTTATTGGGTAGGAAGGATCAGTGTCTTATTCTTATAGTCAAAGAGTATGTTATGCGAGGATAACCAATTCAAACAGAGGTGATAAGCCTCATTATTTGCATATATTTCTAGTCCTAAACTTATGCTTTTGCCATTTATAATTGCATATATTGGGTATAATTAGCTTTCATTATGCACAAGAGTTAGTGAAGGGAATTGTGAGGTTTTATTTGTGTTTTTGCATGATTTTATGTGATTTTATTTGTGTGTACTTTTGATCCTTATTTGGTGTGAATTCCAGGGAGCTCGTAAAACATCCTACCTTTAACCCCTCAGAGCATGCATTCGTAAGTGTTATGGTTCAAGCAGATCATGACACAAGCCCGTGGATTTAAAAATTCCAACATAATTACCCGGGTTACTATTCACTGTCAAATTTCCAGATTACAAGTCCAACTTCAAAAATTCACAACTAATTCCATAAAAATTATATTGGGGTGTTCTAAAATTCTACAAAAAGATATTTCAATGCTCTTTAAGGAAAAAATATCCAATTGGACTTATCCTTGCCCAATTCATACTTTTTAATTAATAACTGTTACTGTTTATTTCATAAAATCTGGAACTTTCAGATTCTGTGCCTCAACTTTAGAAATTTGTATCTCCTTGTGTATACTTCCAATTGAGATAATATACCTCTTATTTTAAAGCTTGGGATGTGTACTATGATTCTGCCAAATCTCATCACTTAACTCATTCGTTTGATAGGTCAAACTAGAGCTACAAACTCACTGCTCCAGGACCTATGTTTTATCCCTTAACATCTCTTTACTTTAGCTCTTTTTATTTCTTTGACATATATAACATGGGCTTACTCTTTTCCATTCATGCTCATACATTTCTATACATGCCATAAGCATTATAATTAATTACATGGCATCATATGCATCCATAACATAAATTACATAATAAGAGAATTACACAATGAATAATAATATCATTCATTGACATCAATAATTCTCCACTTTCTTCTCCTTCCTTCTCATGCCATTATTGCCCATCATTGATTGACCTATATGGTTGGTTAGGGAGGGGTGAGATTCGGGGGAATCTCAGTAGCAAACAATACCATATTAATCATGCTAGATGGATGCTAATGCACTACACGTAACTTGTTTATTCTCTTGTTAATTAGTGACATATTAGCATGCTCAAAGCTAACTTCTTGATGCATGGCCATGGAGACATAATCTACTCATCATGAATAGCAATTACAGTAGCTAAAACATGTCACAATAACATTCAATAACATGTACACGGCAACACACAAGCATACAACATCAAGCAATGACGATAGGTAAGTTCACTACCTTGCACCTCAAGCTTTCCTCTTACTTTTCCTTTGACTCCCTTGACTTTCCAACCATGTGGGCATTTGGTTAACATCACCAAACATCCTCTTGGATGTTCCAAAGGTCCTAAACATAACCATAATGATCATACAATACATTAGGACCACTAGATTACATAAAGTTCAAGACTAGCTTTCTTGAACCTCAACCCCTTTCTCTTGCTTTTAGGGTTTTCTTTCTAGCTTTTCTAACATAAATCTCATCATTTCCCATCCTTAAGATCCATTTCTTGTCAATTAGGATCACTTTAGATGGCCTTAGATTCAAGAAGATCAAATCTAGAAATTTTGGTTCGCGGGTACTGCTCATGCAGAAACTCCAGAATTTTTGCTCAACTTTGAAAATTCATAATTAATTCTAGAAAAATCAAAATTGAGTGGTTTCAAGTCTCAATGAAATATAATTAAGTTAAATTTAAATTAAAAATAGTTTTAGGAATAGATTCTATGCTGAACAGTACCGGAATTGTACGGAACTCGAAACTCTTCCAAAAGTTCAACACTGTTTTCAGATTTCAAACCCTAATTTTGAAAAATCACCATAAATCGTACATATATCCAAATGAAGTGTTCTACCCATAGATTTAAAGCTCACAGAGTGTAATTTGAGCATGCCAAATTTCAGAATCAGATATGAATAGTAACTAATTCGAAATAGGCATCAAATCAGATGCTACAGCCACCCCATACCTTGATCTTGAAGCTTGAACTTAGGTGGACTTTCTCTCACTAGAAATAGCTCTTTCTCTCTCTAGATGCAAGAGTGGCAGAGTTTCCCCTATAGATCCTTGCTTGGCCAAAAACGAAGGGGAGGGAATGCCTATTTATAGCCAAAAATTTGGCTTGAATGGACCAAAATACCCTTGGTAGCTAATAGAAAGGGTAATGGCAATTTTGGAACTTCAAGTTAACTTTTACATTATCATTGCATCATCTTCTTGCATCATGCTTACCTCATCCTTCTAGAAGATGCCAAGTGTCATAAATGTGGTGGAGGAGATGGGAGATTAGATCCTAGCCGTTTGATCAAATTTAATCCCTCTGAATTTACTTGGCCCACATTTCTCCGCTTCCTTTATGGCCTTCTGGAGCTCAGAAAATTATTCTATCTACTCCATAAATTCCCTTTAATTCTAGAAAATATCTATGAATTTTCTTAGGCCATAACACTTCCTTTAAGCCTTGTATAAAAATTCATTTACTAAAATACCCTTTTATCGGCATAACCGGCTTTTTAATTTATTAAAGCCACTCCACTGGCCTTTTGGTTGCGGGACTAATTTTATAAATTAGTACAACCTATCAATCATTTAACCTCATTTTTGTATACATTTTTTAGGTCTCTTGCTATTTTAAATAATTACCTCAAATGGTATACTTTTTACTAGTAATAACCTTATAAATTCCATTGAAGTTGCCTCAGGGGTATTTTCATCTTTTCTCTTCACAGAAGAGCCTTAGAATATTATTTTCCATTTTTGGGATTTTCTTAGAATTCTCTATGTACTCTTCCCTTTTTTTTATCCCTGTTGGTCATAACTTTCTGAATTTACGATTTAGTCCCTGCTTGGACTTAGCTTCATATAATCCTCTCTTTGAGGCTTCTAGCTTAACCTTTGACCTATATCTAGTCTCTTTTCTTTCTTTGGGCCTTCGATACTTTACTGGAGCCTCTAACTTTGATTACACTTTAGCCTCCTAAAGCTTTTACTTTGCAGTTTAGTCCCTAAAACTGCTTTGATTTCCTTTCTCATCTTTGGGACTTCTGCTCAAAAGGGGTCTGGTAGCCTATCCAGTTCAAGCTATTTCTGGTACTTCTAGGCCCAAAAGTTTGGATGTTACAATTCTCCCCCTCTCAAAAGAATTTCGTCCTCGAAATTCCGAGTCAACCCTCTATTCTTACCTTTAATGAGAGGTTAACTGAGGAGAATATCCTCACTTATACTTAGCTTTGACCTCTTCAACTTTTTATTATACCTTGTTTCTGGGTTTCAAACCTGGACTTTATACTTACATAACTTGTCGTTCTATACTTTTCTGTCATTTACATGAGCATGGCCTTTGCTTTTAAGCATTTTGTCACCACTGCTCATATTCTTCCTATACTTTAGGCTCATTCTTTCATTATAATACCATGACCATATACCTGTCTTCTTGGTATTTTACTATACCATGGCATTTTAGGTTCTCTTATTACAACCTTTATCTATTCTTTGCTATATACCCTGCCATTCTTCTTTACTTTAAGGGCATATCTCCTTTCTTTTCTTCATTGACTAGAACAGAATTGAGCTCAGTCTAATCGACAATAGAGGTTATAATTTTTGTAACTATCCTACTTGATACCTCCGAAGTACTTACTTGTATATGTCTAATGAGTAGGATTATTGGTTACCCAAACTTTTGTCTCACGTTATGATTTAACATTTTCAGGTGACAGCTCTAAGGCTAGTCTGTCAGGAAAGGCGCCGGAGGCTTAGCTATCAAGTTAATCTTGTATAGCCTCCTTTTGTTATGTGATGGGTTTTTGTATATTGCCACATAGGGTTTATTTTGCATACTCTGATTTATTTGAAACTGTTTGTATTAGCTATGTACTTTTGATAAATTGTTACTAGATTACATGTTAGTAGAAAGCTAGAGGCCTTTAGGTGTTTGTATCTGTTTGTAAATTGTAGATCAACAATGTCTTTCAAAAAAAATTAGAGTACTGTTGGGTTGCAAAGTTATAGAAAGTATTATTGAGAAAATGTCTTATTATGGGCTTGTAGTTCAATATGACATGTTGGGCTTCTAATGCCCAAGGCCCAGTTATTATGAAACATTGTTACTCTTGGTTTGCATGCAGTTGTTGTATATAAAACTCTAATATCCATGATAACTTTTGAAGATTTTATTTTGATTCTTTTCTATCATTGATGAGTATTCAAATATGAGTTTATCTCTTTTAACCATGATAACCGTGATATGCATTTTCAAGAATTAGTTTGACTCTTTTTTTTTTCATGGTTAACGTTTCTTGTAGTTCAAGCTTCTTTATAACCATGGCAGTATTTCCAAATATTATACTAAGTTTCTTTTTACCATGGTTAGTGTTATTTGAATAGAGATTTTAAAAGATTAGTAACTAATTTAGAATCATTGTTACAGCAGTCAAGAACTACTTTATCACCTTTAGCATCAACCAAGTTAACATAATCATAATCTAAATCAACTCCAAGTATATTTGGAGGTAAGTCACGTGATAGAATTTGAGAATAAGAACCATGCATATGCTTGACATCATCTACCATAAGTGTATGACCAATGGATACAAAATCATGCTCAAACAATCTAAAAGAATCCAAATGCATGTGACTAGTAACATGGAAGGTATGGAAGGCAAGTAGAAGACATCTTCATAGAATCATCAATAATAGGTACCTCAAACTCTTTCAAACATGAATTGACTTTGGGACTAATGACTAATTTCAAAGCCCACTCTTTATCTTCACTCTTGTATGAAGTAAAAGATGCAGAATCCAATATAAAATTGGAGTGTGCCACATTACTTTCACTTGTGGGAGGGAGAAAGGAAGTGGAAGATAAATAATTAAAAAGAGTCTCATCATCATGTATATCATACACAGTACTAGACCTTAAAGGCAATTCATGTTGATAATAAGCATCATTTATGTTTATGCTAGTGGAAACATGCTTGGAATCTTGAATTTTAGGAATTGAGTCATTACCTTTAGAAGTTTAGTTATGTTACCCATAAGGGCAGTCATAGCCTCTTTGTAAACTTCCTTTACATGACCACACATATTGATCTTTTCTAGTAACTCATGATATTTTGGCTTGATTCGTGAAACATCCTACCTTTAACCCCTCAGAGTATGCATTAGTAAGCGTTATGGTTCAAGCAGATCATGACAGAAGCCCGTGGATTTAAAATTTCAACATAATTACTCGGATTACTATTCACTGTTTAAATTCAGATTTTAGGTCCAACTTTGAAAAATCTTAACTAATTCTATAAAAATCATATTGAGATGCTCTAAAATTCTATGAAAAACTCTTTGAAAGTTCTTTAAGGAAAAAATATCCAATTGGACTTCTCCTTGGCCAATTCATATAGTTTAATCAATAAAGATTACTATTCGTTTGGTAAATTTTGGAACTCCCAGATTCTGTGCCTTAATTTTGAAAATTCGTATGTCCTTGTGTACACATCCAATTGAGGTGATCTACCTCTCATTTTAAAGCTTGGGATGTGTACTATAATTATGCCAAATCTCGTGGCTAAACTCATTCATTTGATAGGTCAAACTGGAGCTAAAAAATCACTGCTCCATGACCTATATTTTATCGCTTAACCTCTTTTTACTTTAATTCTTTCTATTTCTTTGACATACATAAAGTGGGTTTACACTTTCCCAATCATCCTCATATATGTATATTCATCCCATAAACATTGTAATTAAATACATGGTATCATTGGCATCCATAACATAAATTACATAATAGGAGAATTACGCATTGAATAATAACGTCATTCATTAACATCAATAATTCTCCACTTTCTTCTCCTTGCCTCTCATGCCATTATTGCCCACTATTGATTGACCTAAATGGTTGGTTAGGGAGGGGTGAGATTCGGGAGAATCTCACTAGTAAACAATACCATATTAATCATGCTAGATGGATGCTAATGCACTACACGTAACTTGTTTATTCTCTTGTTAACTAATGACATATTAGCATGCTCAAAGCTAACTTCTTGATGCATGGCCATGGAGATAATCTACTCATCATGAATAGCAAGTGCAGTAGCTAAAACATGTCACAATAATGTTCAAATAACATATACACAGCAACACACAAGCATACAACATCAAGCAATGACAATAGGTAAGTTCACTACCTTGCACCTCAAGCTTTCCTCTTAATTTTCCTTTGACTCCCTTGACTTTCCAACCATGTGGGCATTCGGTCAATATCACCAAACATCCTCTTACATGTTCCAAGGTCCTAAACATAATCACATGGGTCATATAATCCATTAGGACTAAGAGATTTTATAAAGTTCAAGACTAACCTTCTTGAACCTAACCCTTTTCTCTTATATTTGGATTAATGATCTAGCTTTGTAAAATTATTCCCTATCATTTTGATAAAATTTAGGCAGCATTTCCCTTTAGGAAAATGACTTCCCAACATCATGAAACTATCATAAAATCAACATATAACTACCATAAACCAACATAGAGAAGTTTGGAAGCCTTACCTTGGTTCCAAGTCACTTCCCCTCTCTAGAATTCTTCTCTTTCTCTCTCTAGTTTTGATTTTGCAAGAGTTTTCCCTCTTAAAATGGTCTTGAAAATGAATTATGGGTGGAGGGTATTTATAGGCTTCATACTTTTCATAATGCCACACATTCCCTTCTTGAATAAGAGCTCATCTTAACCCTCCATTCAACCACCTTTCATGTGTACACATCCTAAACAACATAGCCTTAGAAGATGACAAGTGTCTTGGTGAGTCATGACTTCAAGAAGCTTGTAGATGCTTCTAGAGATTTCTAGTTCCCTCTAGGTTCTTCTATACTCTTCTTGATCGCTCTAGATTCTTCTAACAACTTGAACAATTCCTTTCATGCCTGTTTATCACCTTGGCATTAAAATAGGGAGGAGATAAATGGAAAATTCATGCAAAAATATTTCCTTAATTATTTTTTTACCTATCAAGCCAATCTTGCACCATATCGGTTACTTTTCGGGTCCTGACTTACCCTGTACCACTAAGACAACTTCTTCTTAAAATTCTGACCAATAAAAGGTACATATATGGTGCCGTCTTAGAGGAGCATAGATGAAAATAATTAGCTCTACTAACAGGCTACTTAACCTTACTGAGTCATACAATCGAGATTTCACTATAACGAGTAAACAAAGGACTGTCTAAAATATTCCCGTACTGCGTTTTGATTTCCATGCTGTCCATAAATATCTTTTGCTGACTCAGTATGATGACTCGTAGGTGTCATGATTGCATTTAGTGACTCAACATGCTGACTCAGCGCTATCATGAGGATCTTTAGATATTTTCTTTCTCCTTTTCCCATAAATATTATTAAATAATACTTAATCGGGACCTTCTCCGAATTCTTTCTTTCGACTTGTAACTTTGTTGATCTGTCTCTGGGTTTCATTCTTTCCCTTTCATCATGGGAAATTCCTCTAATTTTTCTCAAGTCAAAAGTCAAACTCTAGATAGCTATTTTGACTTTCTCTGGATAGGGTATAAATAGGCTTTAAATTTAATTAAAGCTAACCTTGTCAGTTTCTAGGGACGGAATTAATTTTACAATCTGTGTAAATTCATCAACTACTGTTCCCCAGTTTTTCCTGATTATTTGAGGCCGTCTCATAGCTTAAATAATTCAATTTAAGTTACTATCTCAAATTGTCCAAAATCCTGGAACGACTTCAGGGCATTTCTGTCATTTCTAGCCTTATATCGGCTCTGGGATCCTATTCTCATTTTTCTGGAATTTTTCTAAGTCATTTGGGCCCTTTTTGCTAACTTTGAGCATTGGCCGACCAGAACTTTTATTATTTACAATTAGGTCCCTACTTGGCCTAGGAATCTTTTCTTTGCAATTTGGTCCCTCCTTAGGCTTAACCTTCAGAACCATCTCTTGCAAGTTTCTGGCATAACCTCATAAATTCCATTTAAGCTGCCTCAGGGGCATTTTCGTCTTTTCTCTTCACAAAAGAGCCTTAGAATATTATTTCCCATTTTTTGGGATTCTCTTGGAATTCTCTGTATACTCTTCTATTTTTACCCCTGTTGGTCATAACTTTCTGAATTTACAGTTTAGTCCCTGCTTGGACTTAACTTCATACAATCCTCTCTTTGAGGTTTCTAACTTAACGCTTGGTCTGTTTCTACTCTCTTTTCTCTTTCTAGGCCCTTAATACTTTACTGGAGCCTCTAACTTTGATTATACTAGAGCCCCTGAAAACTTTTACTTTGCAGTTTAGTCCCTAAAACTGCTTTGACTTCCTTTCTCATCTTTGGAACTTCTGCTCAAAAGGGGTCTAGAGCCTATCCAATTCAGGCTATTTTTGGTACTTCTAGGCCCAAAAGTTAGGATGTTACAATCCGATCAATAGCCTCCCTTGACAATTAAATCTACTCATCCTTAGGAAGTAGGTAAGATGAGACATAATTCAAATCACAAGAAGTACCAAGATAATCCATGATAGGGAAGGAGTTTAGAATAAAAATTTCAGTTAATGCAAGCAACTAATGAATATCCGGCAATGAAAGAATAGCAAGGAATATCAATGAATGAGTTATGGGGAATGAAAACAATGAAGAAATAGATACAGCAAAGTAGTTATTGGCTACAACCAAGAGAAATTTTTGGTTGCAATCAACAGTGAGACAAAAAAGAGTTTGCTAAAGCTAAAGAGCTTTTTAGTTGAGGTCAAAACCAAACAAAACTAATGGTTTTCGGGCATACCTGGAATGTATAATAGTCTCAGATAACCACGCGAAGGTCCGATCACGGTGATGGGGTCGGATCTTGGTTACACAGCAAATGCACTTTAGAGGAGGAAGAAGAGAGAACAGTACCGGGAAGGGAGAGTGGTTCGACTTTTTTTGTCTTTTGCTTTTCACGCTAATGATAATAACAAACCCCCCAATATACCGTTTGCAATAACCGTTCAATCCTATCTGAAATTACAATTTTAAACAAAATAGGGAAAATTACAATTCTCGACCCGGATGTTCTGTTATTTGCACCAGAACCCTAAAAGTTAATGGGTTTGGGTCTAATCCACTAAGGGTGGACTGGCCCATTTTCCTACATCTCCCACTCACACTTGGTGGATTAGATGTCGCGGGTCTAGTCTCTTTATCTCTCCTCAATTTCATACTTAGTACTTTGCCATGACCGCATGGGCATGACATCTTCACTTGGGTCCCTGTACTAGAAATCCCTTTTATAGGATCAGCACAAGTCACCCTCTCCTTCGTGTAGCTTGAATTTTAATATTATGCCACCGATGTCCTAGATTTACCTATATATACTTTTTCATGGCAAATATAATCCCTCTTGAGTTAATGTTTGACTCAAATTACCTTTCTCGTATGTCTAGTGTCCACACTTATGACAACAAAAAAAGTCATAAGGGACATGTCACAGACACTAGCACAGGTGTGTATATTGTAGTTAATCTTCCTTTTGCCCAAATAGTACTTTGATATGAATCAGTCACTTTTCTAGCATAATACCTCATATCGAATCTATCATGACTGTAGGAACCATGCTAAAGTAGCAGTCACTTAAACATATCTCTATAATATTGTCAAAGTCAAAAGACATCAATGGGGGATTGCTCTTTCCCTGGGACTCACACAGCAATGAAGAAGGGATCTTTCTCTTGCTTTCCTTTTGCGGTTCTTCCAGCACATGTGGTATGAAACATGAAACATCCTACCTTTAGCCCCTCAGAGTACACGTTTGGAAGTGTTATGGTTCAAGCGGATCACAACACAAGCCCGTGGATTAAAAATTTCAACATAATTACTCGAGTTACTATTCACTGTTTAAATTTCAGATTACATGTCCAACTTTGAAAAATCATAACTAATTCTATAAAATCTTATTGAGGTGTTCTAAAATTCTACAGAAATCTCTTTGAAATCTATTTAAGAGAAAAATATCCAATTGGACTTATCCTTACCCAATTCGTACAGTTTAATCAATAAAGATTACTGTTCATTTGGTAAAATCTGGAACTTTGAGATTCTGTGCCTCAACTTTGAAAATTCGTATCTCCTTATGTACACGTCCAATTGAGGTGATCTACCTCTCATTTTAAATATTGGGATGTGTACTATAAGTATGCCAAATATTGTGGCTAAACTCATTCATTTGTTAGGTCAAACTGGAGCTACAAACTCACTACTCCAGGACCTACGTTTTATCCCATAACATCTCTTTACTTTAATTCTTTTTATTTCTTTGACATACATAACTTGGGATTACTCTTTCCCATTCATTCTCATACATTTCTATTCATGCCATAAACATTATAATTAAATACATGGCATCATTGGCATCCATAACATAGTTTACAAAATAGGAGAATTATACATTCATCAACAGTCTCATCCATTAACAAGAATAATTCTCTGCTTACTTCTTCTTGCTTCTCATGCCATTATTGCCCATCGTTGATTGACCTAAATGGTTGGTTACGAAGGGGTGAGATTCGGGGGAATCTCAGTAGCAAACATTACCACATACATGCACAAGATGGATGCTAGTGTATGGTATGTAGTTTTTCATAAACTTAAGTTAACTAGTGACATGCCATCATGCTTTATGCTTAGTATAAAAATGCATGGCCATGGGAAACATATTAAAAACAGCATTTCCAGCAACAATCATCATGTCACAACATCATTCAAACAACAAATACAAACCAACACATGAGCATACCACATCAAGCACATAAAGGGTAAGTTCACTACCTTGCACCTCAAGCTTTCCTCTTGCTTTTCTTTTGATTCCCTTGACTTCCCAACCACAAGGGCTTTTAGTCAATAGCATCAAACATCCTTTTGGATGTTCCAAAGGTCCTAAACATAACCATAATGATCATACAATCCATTAGGACCACTAGATACCATAAAGTTCAAGACTATCTCTCTTGAACCTCAACCCTTTCTCTTAGTCTTAGGGTTTTCTTTCTAGCTTTTCTAACATAAATCTCATCATCTCCCATCCTTATGATCCATTTCTTGTCAATTAGGACCACTTTAGATGGCCTTAGATTCAAGAATATCAAATCTGGAAATTTTGCTTTGCGGGTACTGTTCACGCAGAATTTCCAGAATTTTTGCTCAACTTTGAAAATTCATAATTAATTCTATAAAAATCAAAATTGAGCGGTTTCAAGTCTCACTGAAAGATCCTTAAGTTAAATTTAAGGGAAAAATAGTTTCAGGAATCAATTCTATGCCGAACAGTACCGGAACTGTACGGAACTCGAAACTCTTCTAAAAGTTTAACACTGTTTCCAGATTTCAAACCCTAACTTTGAAAAATCACCATAAATCGTACACATATCCAAATGAAGTGTTCTACCTATGGAATTAAAGCTCACAGAGTGTACTTTAAGCATAAAAAATTTTAGAATCAGATACGCACAGTAACTAATCCGAAATAGGCATAAAAATCAGGTGCTATAACCATCACATACCTTGATCTTGAAGCTTGAACTTAAGTGGACTTTCTCTCACTAAAAATGGCTCTTTCTCTCTCTAGATTTGATTTTGCAAGAGTTTCCCCTCTTAAAATGGGCTTGCACGAAAATGAACTATCAATGGGGGTATTTGCAGGCTTCATACTTTCCATAATTTCACATATGCCCTTCTTGCATAAGACTTGATCTTAGCCCTCCATTCAACCACCCTTTCCACGTGTACACATCTTAAGCAACATAGCCTAAGAAGATGACAAGTGTCTTGGTGAGTCATGACTTCAAGAAGCTTGTAGATGCTTCTAGAGATTTCTAGTTCCCTCTAGGTTCTTCTATACTCTTCTTGATTACTCTATATTCTTCTAGATGGTTCTAGATTTTTCTAACAACTTGAACAATTCCTTTCATGCCCATTCATCAACTTGGCATTAAAATAGGGAGAAAATAAATGGAAAATTCGTGTAAAAATATTTCCTTAATTATTTCTCCACTTATCAAGCCAATCTTGCGCCGTATCAGATATTTTTCGGGTCCTAACTTACCCTGTATCACCAGGACAACTTCTTCTTAAAACTCTGGCCAATAAAAGGTACATATATGGTGCCATCTTAGAGGAGCATAGATGAAAATAATTAGCTTTACTGATAGGCTACTTGATCTTACTGAGTCACGCAGTAGAGATTTCACTATAACGGGTAGACAAAGGACTGTCTAAAATATTCCCATACTGTGTTCTGATTTTTATGCTGTCCATAAATATCTTCTGGTGACTCAGCATCATGAGTCGTAGGTGTCATGATTACAGTTGGTGACTTAGCATGATGACTCGTAGGTGTCATGATTACAGTTGGTGACTCAGCATGATGACTCGTAGGTGTCATCATTACGCTTGGCGACTCAGCATCGTCATGATGGCTCTTAGATATTTTCTTTGGTTTTGTCTCCTATTTAGGGGACAAAATTATTTAATAATTGACTGGAGCATTTTATTCAATCCAGAGCTCCAAAAATTCATCCAAAAATATCATAAAATTCCTCATATTCTAGAGAAAATCTGTGAATTTTCTCAGGTCATAACTCAACCTGTAGCCCCACTTAAAAATCATTCTTTAAAATGCCCTTTTCCGGCACAACTGGCTTTTAAGTATTCTTAAAGCCATTTTGCTAGTCTTTTTGGGATGAGACTAATTTTATAATTTTCTATAGTCTCTTAGATCATACATCCCCATTTTACCATAATTTTCTGAGGTTTCCTTATGACTCAAACAATTAAATCTACCTCTATATCTCAAATTGAGCCATAAACTTATAAATTCCTTTTAAGTTACCTTAGGGGTATTTTCGTCATCTCTCTTCACAAAAGAGCTTTAGAATATTATTTCCCATTTTCTGGGATTTTCTTAGAATTTTCTAAGTACTTTCCATTTTTACCCCTGATGGCCGTAACTTTCTGAATTTACGATTTTACCCCTGCTTAAGCTCAACCTCATAAAACCATCTCTTTGAGGCTTCTAACTTAACCTTTGGTCTGTATCTAGCCTCTTTTCTCTTTCTGGGCCTTTGAGACTTTACTGGAGCCTCTAACTTTGATTACACTTTAGCCCCTTAAAACCTTCACTTTGCAGTTTAGTTCCTGAAACTGCTTTAACTTCCTTTCTCATCTTTAGGACCTCTACTAAAAAGGGATCTGGTAGCCTATCTCATTCAGGCTATTTCTGATACTTCTAGGCCTAAAAATCGGGATGTTACAAAACACATGCTACGGTGTTACTCTTTTACTATAAGAGCGTATGTCATTTTGGACTTATCATTAACACCGTACAGACTTAAGTCTAGACACACTCAGTATCTAAACCCAAATTCTTTAACTCTGCTCATATCTACGACGTCGACATTGAAGAGTTTGTTATCTAGCTACAAGTATTATAGAAGTGGGATTCCAAACTTTGATCTAACTTTATCAACATGGATCTCATCTTGACTTGTTACACTTTAGTCAAGGTGACATAAAGTTTTTGTTTCTTCCCTACCATATCAGCATTCTTTGCTGCTTTACTGGTGAACACAAGTCTCTTATCTTTGCTCACTCCACCTGAGTGTTAAAGGCAATTGCCCGTGTGAGATAGCCAACCTTTTTAACCTGTATGACATACTAGACATTGTATACTTTCGGACAGACACATAAAGTGATGAAAGAAAAATATAATTTCATTAACGAGGTTTACATATTATACTTTACGCATGCTAAGGGCTTGCACGTGTTCTTTAAAAACTTTTTCACCTATTGGCTTTTTTAGAGAATCTGCTACTATACATTTGGTTGAAATGTATTGTACACTAACAATCTTTTGTGCTATATAATCTCTAACAAAATTATACTTGATGTCAATGTGCTTGGTTTTGCTGTGATACTTAGGATCTTTAGTATAGGCTATGGCTGTAGTATTGTCACAGTATACTATCACCAGATTGGTACTCTTGTTTCCAAGTCCAAGGTGTTCTATAAATCTCTTCAACCATAAAGCCTCTTGTACTGCTGCGGTACATGCCATAAACTCAGCTTCCATTGAATGTAAGGCAATGCATGTTTGCTTCTTGCTACTCCAACATATGGCGCCATTATTGAGCAAGAAGGTATAACCTAAAGTTGACCTTCATTCTTCTTCATCTCTGCCTACATCAGCATCAAAGTACCCAACAAGGAACAGATCACCTCCTTCGTAGCATAGTGCATAATTGGAAGTGCCCTTTAAGTATCTCAAGATCCTCTTCACTGCTTTCTAATACTTTTCACCGGGGTTAGATTGGAATCTGCTTACCAGTCCCACTGCATAACAGATGTTTGGTCTTGTACACATCATTGCGTACATCAGACTACCAACAACACTGGCATATGGAACTCTTTCCATCTTTTTTTTGTCAGACTCGGTTTTGGGACACACGTCAGGACTTAAGGCCACTCCAGTAGTAACAAGGGTACTCGTGGGATTGCAGTCTTTCATGTTAAATCACTAAAAAATCTTGTTGATGTAATTCTCTTATGAAAGAGAGAGGATTTGTTTTGAACGATTTCTTTGGATCTTAACTCCAAGTATATACTCTGCTTCGTCCATATCTTTCATCTTAAAATTCGATGAAAGCCATTCTTTAATAGCCATCACCAAATCTAGACTATTTCTGGCCAATAGTATATCATCTATATATAAGGATAATATAACAAAATTACCCTCAAACTACTTAATGTAGACACAGTGGTCTTCCTCTCTATCATCTGGAAGTCATATGAGGTTATTGCTTTGTGAAACCTCAAATACCATTGTCTGGATGATTGTTTCAATCCATAAATGGACCTTTTAAGTTTACAAACTTTGTTCTCCTTTCCTTTTTCAATGAAACCTAATGGTTGTTCCATATAGATTTCTTCATCCAAATCACCATTCAAGAATGCGGTTTTTACATCTATCTGATGTAATTCCAGGTCTAAACTATTTACTATTGCCAGAATAAGTCTAATAGAGTTAAAATGCATAACAGGTGAGAACATATCTTCATAATCTATGCCTTCCTATTGTGTGTATCACTTTGCCACTAATCGAGCCTTATATTTGTCAATTGATCCATCTATTTTTCTTTTAATCTTGAGAACCCACTTGTTCCCAATGACTTTATGCCCTTTTGGAAGATTAACTAACACCCAAACTTGGTTTTTTTCATTGAGTCCATTTCTTCTTCCATCGCTTTCTTCTATTCCTCCTTAGCAGGATTTGACAAGGCTCTTGTACAGAACGGGGCTCATCATCCCCTTCTGGAGTAACTAGGAAAGATTCACCTTCTATTTGAAAGCGTCTTTTGGGAATACTTTCCCTATTACTCCTTCTGACGGGAGCTGTTTGTTTTTCTTTCTTTCTTTGTTCAAGTCTCCATGTTGGCCTTTCTTGGCTCCTACTCAGATTGACACACCTAGATGATTCTGATTTGTTAATTTGTTTTGCACTGTCTTGTTCCTGTGTCTCATAAAGAGAAACAGTGCAGTCAACATCTTCTCTATTAGAAAATTTGGTCTCTATGAACATTACATCTCTTGATTCTATTTCAGTCACTATTCCATCTTCGTTTTCACCTATGAAAACATATCCCTTTGATTGTTTAGAGTACCTTATAAAGATACATTTCTTTCCTCTAAGACCCAATTTCCCATACTTATAGGAACCATCATGGATATACGCTGCTGACCCCCAGGGTCTTATGATGCTCAAATCTGGTTTGCGTTTTATCCATAACTCGTAGAGTGTGAAAGCGACTGATTTTGAGGGTACACGATTAAGTATGAAGGTTGTCATTAATAAAGCATCACTCCAATATGAAATTGGTAGGTTTGCTTGGGCCATCATAGACCTAACCATGTCCAGAAGAGTTTTATTTCTTCTTTCAGTGACTCCATTTTGTTGTAGAGTACCAGGGATATTCAATTGTCTAATTATCCCTTTCTCTTCACAGAGCTGTTTGAATTATTTAGATAAATATTCACGACCTCGATCAGTGCGTAATGCTTTAATTTTATTATCCATTTGATTCTCTACCTCATTTATGTATCGTTTAAAGCACTCAAGAGCTTCAGACTTATGCGAGATCAAATAGACATGACCATATCGTGAAAAATCATCAATGAAGTTAATAAAATACCAAGCTCCATGTCTCGCCCTCACACTCATTGGACCACATATATCAGAATGGATTAATTGCAATGGATTTTCAGCTCTTGTTCCCTTACCGAAAGGCTTTCTTGCTGCCTTACCAGCTAGACAATTCTCACATATTGACATTTTTATATTCGGATTGGCACCTAACAACCCTTCTTTGGCTAATTGAATCATTATATTTTGATTAATATGTCCTAGTCTAGCATGCCAGGTGTTTATGTCAACATTACTCGAAGAAATAACAAAGCATTCATTACTATTAAAATCACCAACAATATCCAAAACAAAAAACTTAAACAAGAAAGTTGAACCATCAAGGACTGAGTTGCTTAAAATGTCTGCAACTTTACCATGAAAGTTTACATCAAACCCAAACTCTAAAAGGCATAAGACAGAAACCAAGTTTTGCCGGATGTCGAGAGTGTAAAGTACACCATGGAGTATCAAGGTCTTCCCACCACGCAAAGTAAATTTGTAGGTGCCCAAACCTTTAACCTCAATCCTCGTATTATTCCCAACGTAAAGCCATTTGCTTTGATATGGCAACTGACGGTACTCAATAAAGGATCCTCGATCCCTGGTTACATGGTCAGTGAAGCCTGAGTCTATAATCCAAGAAGAAGAAACAGGTTCTGTTAGAAAAATAGTACTAGAAACATATGAAACATGTGAATTCACATAACCTTTTCACTCTCAGCCTGTTTTGAACAGTCACATGTGAAATGGCCCATTCTCTGGCAAGTGAAGCATTTGACCTTCTTCAAGTCTAGCTTCTTCTTCCCACCTTTTTTTCCCCTTCTTCTTGAATTGCTTCTTTCCCTTTTTGGGTTGAGGACCACCCTTCTTCCCTTTCTTTTAGAACTTCTTGCCCTTCTTGGAATTAGCCCTTGATTGGGAAGTGCCAGCGTCCTCAATGTAATAAGCTTGTCCAGAGGTCTTGTAAGCCTTTAAGCGTTCATCCTCTAGCTCCAAGTACTTGGCTACATTGTTAAAAGTAAAGATATTTTCATTATAGGTCAGACTAACCTTCATATGCTCCCAACTAGCAAGGAGCGATCTGATAACAGCCTGCACTTGCTGCTCGTCAGACAAAACATGTCTAGCTTCCTTTAGTTCCCTGATCATATTAGCCATCTCTCTTAGATGTTGCTTCATAGGATTGTTTGGCTTAAGTTTGTAGGTATCGAACTTAATCGTTAACCTCCTAAGTTTAGTAGTAGAAGTACCACCAAACTTGTCCTTCAATACCATCCACATAGCTTGTGCAGTTTTGTGCCTCTCAAATTCGCACATTATCTCATCAGCCATTACACCTGAAAGTGTGATTCTTGCTATGCTGTTTTTTTTCTCCTAAACTTGGTAAGCCTCTTGGTCTCTCCTATGTTGGGCCATATTCCCAGCATCAGGTTCGACTATCATAGTGGTTAAAGGTTCAACAACATCTTGTTCCTCCAAGATGTATTAGACCTTTCGGTGCCATATGTCCCAGTTATCCCTGTTAAGCTTTTCCCCTTTATTAAGCTCAGCAATTATGTTCTTGGTTGCCATTTTTAGTTCTCTGACAAATTTATCCCACATTATTCTATGTTCTCTCTAAAAGAGAGACGTACCATAGAACATTTCAGTTATATAGCACAGCGAAGTATACAATGTCATGTACTTATATTGTTCTTGATCAGAAAATAACAACACTGCAAGATCCATGATCAAGAGCCTACGTTTGTATCTCCCATCACATAGACACAAGCAATAATCATTATACTCTATCAAGAATTTTATATAAGTACTTCGTGACTCTTAGAAGCATCATCTCCTAAAAGCTCCCACTTATAAAAAGTATACAAACATTATTCACAAATAATCATATAACAATAATTTAAGTAATTTCATTAAATGAAGTAACACACTTAGTCTGTTGATATGAACTTAATATAACAAACATTAATAAAGTGAATACAAATATTACATCATTTGATATGAACATAAAGGTAATCAAGCCTTGCTTTTCTCAGTTTCCTCAATTTGCACGTTTTGGTCATAAAGGAGGATACTAAATCTATGGCCCAAATCTAGTAAAACTTCCTTATAGGTTTTCCTTTAGGTCCGCCTCTAACCCTTATTGCTCTTATGTATTCCATTATGACTTTAAGGTAGAATTCAGTATTCTTCTCATCGATCATGTATTGGACGTAAATGGCGAGCACGCTATTGATGCCTTTTATGTTTGTCAGTTTGGCTGCATCTCTTTCAGCTATACTCATAGCTAAAGCAGGGGTACAGGATTGATTCACCTCTTCTCCTTCCTCAACTTCGTTTTGATCAGGAAGACCAAGTGAATTATTAAAGACCAAGTAAGGTTCGACACGGAGGGGTTCAATGGGGAATAAAGTTTTTCGACTCAGGTCTAGAATAAATCCTCCGAGTCTTCTTGAGGAACCTCTTCAGGGTCCTCCTCAGGATCCTTATCTTCAGGTTCATATTCTGGAACTCCATCATCCATGCATAAGTAGTCCAATAAACCATGTTCGATATTTTCAGTTCTACCAGAAGCCTCTTGCTTCATTTTCACCTAAAACAAAATAATATAAATTATTTTGAATATTTTGGAATTTTTTCCTCATGAAAATACCAGAAAATGCACTGAAAATATTCACAAACGGATCCTTAATTGTCTCAAAAATTAGTAAATTATATATCAAATTGAAGATCTTGATTTTAGGGATTTTTAGAGACAAACCGCACCTGAAATGGAGCTTCCACACGCTTGCACGCGCCCTAAGAAGCATAAAATCCAAGAAAATAGAAAAAATTTTAAGTCTCACTCGCACTGTCGGCATGTGAACGACACGCGCCACCATGCAGCGCCACCGGCGACACGCGTCGTGTCGGCGGCCTCCACGTGCCACCACCTGAGTGCCCATGTGTTGAGCGGGCATGCCACGTGGCATTTCTGCCTTTTTTTTTTTATAAATTCACTGTACTTTTTTTAAAAAAATTGGACGGGTTTTTTTTATAGAAAACCCATTTTTTTTCTAAAAGGATTTGGACTGGTTGGGCTTGGTCCAGTTTGGCCAACCGATTCCCTCCACCCCCTTGTTTTTTTTTTTAATTCTGGGCTGGATCCTACAATCCGGCCCAATTTGGTCTCCCTCTTCCTTCTTCTTCTTGTTTTTTTTTTTAAATACAGAAGGGCAAACACTATAACATCCCGAATTTTAGGCCTAAAAGTACTGAAATTAGCCTGAAATGGGCAGGCTACCAGGCTCTTTTTAGCAGAGGTCCCAGAGACTCCCTGGAGGGGCAGGGGATTCCTAGAGACTAAATTGTAAGGAAAAGATTCCCGGGCTAAGTAGGAATCTAATTGTAATTAATGAAAGTTCTGGTCGACCAATGTTCAAAGTAATCGAAAATGGCCCAAATGTTTCAAAAAAATTCCAGAAAAATAGGAATAGGATCCCAGAGCTGATATAAGGCTAGAAATGACGGAAATGCCCTGAAGTCATTCCGGGGTTTTGAGCAATTTGAGATAGTAACTTAAATTGAATTATTTAAGTTATGAGACGGCCTCAAATAATCAGGAAAAATTGGGGAACAGTAGTTGAGGAATTTACAGAGATTGTAAAATTAATTCAGTCCCCAGAAACTGACAAGGTTAGCTTTAATTAAATTTAAAGCCTATTTATACCCTATCCGGGGAAAGTCAAAATAGTTGTCCACAGTTTGACTTTTGACCCGAGAAAAATTAGAGGAATTTCCCGTGATGAAAGGGAAAGAATGAAACTCAGAGACAGATCAACAGAGTTACAAGCCGATAGAAAGAATTCGGAGAAGGTAACCCTGATTAAGTACTCCCTCCGTTCCTTATTATAAGAGACATTTGATGCTTATGGCATGTTCCTATATATAAAAGACACTTAAAAGTTGTCTTTACTTTTTTGTATTGATTTCCTATTTTACCCATATTTATTGTCTCCAACTCACACACTCTCTCCTTCCCACTTCTCTTTCTTTTAATAATTTATCATTGTTCTCTCTCATGCTCTCTCTCCTTATTAATGAGGGCATTTTTGGAAAAAAAAATTATACTTTTTACACATTGATTGTTTTTAACTAATTTTAACTATTTTTTTGAACAACGTAATTCGGTTATTCGTCTCTTATAATAAGGAACGGAGGGAGTATTATTTAATAATATTTCTGGGAAAAGGAGAAAGAAAATATCTAGAGACTATTATGACGGCACTGAGTCAACATGCTAAGTCACCAAATACAATCATGATACCTATGAGTCATCATGCTGAGTCAGCATAAGATATTTCTGGATAGCATAAAAATCAAAACGCAGTAGGGGAATATTTTAGACAGTCCTTTGTCTACCCGTTATAGTGAAATCTCTACTGTGTGACTCAATAAGGTTAAGTAGCCTATCAGTAGAGCTAGTTATTTTCATCTATGGTCCTTTAAGATGGTTCCATATATGTACTTAATTAAGATGAGAAAATGGCGCCAGAACATGTCCCAGTAGTGCCGGGTCAGTCAGGACTCAAAATAAAGTACGCGATACGGTACAGATGTTGGAAATTGTGCCCTAGGGGTCAATCATTATGTTTTGAACATTGTTAATTTATGAATTTATCAATTACGTTATCATATTATTTGCATGTTTTCTGTGGTAACTATCCTTGGATAACTCATGGTTTATCCTAAATGTCCCTGGTCGGTCATCTATGTGGGAGCAAAGATGAAATAAGACCAGTATGACTTTAAAGATATATAGAGATATAAATTAAAGTCATAGGCACATGTAAGAGTACAAGGTGTTGGACCGACCCGCTATGAGAGAGCTGCATGGGTTAAGTCATAAGCTTCTCTCATATACAAACCACGTCACTATGCCCTTTGACCTGAGATCATCATGGATTCCTACATGAGAAACGCTTAGCTTTGACCTAGTCAAAAGTCACTTTTGACCGAGTGATCATAAAGACTGTGTTCAGGTTTAGTGGTTTTTCATGCGGAGGAATGTGAATGGTCAAGATGGAATTTGTCCCTCACATTCGTAGAGAGACATTACTGGGCCCCTCGATGAGTGAGTCTGAGAAATGTATGGCCATACTATAATGGAAAGGTAGTTCCGTTTCTATACTCAGACTACTCAGGGATCGAGAAAGTAACGGTCATGGATAGGAGGATGACGTTCTCCATGCCTCATCCATGACCAAAATGTCGTGAGACAAAAGGGACGTGATATGGTTGTATGAAAGGTTGCATCGTTCAATGATCCTCATATGATTTGGGTAGTCGTGATGTCTTGCTAGAGACCGCTTATGACTTGTGGGTCATTATAGTTAATGGCCCACTGCCAACTTCATATGGGCCTACAGGGTCGCACACAAAATAGCCCGACATGAGTTATGATGTCCAGATTCATTGAATCTAAGATATGTCCAGATTCAATGAATAAATAGGGTGGACGTGTATATATATATATATATAAATTCGTGTATATATATATATATAAGAGATATTAATTTATAAGGATAAATTAAATATATAAATTCCGTCATCTCTTTATTAAATAAATAAGTGAATTAAATCTGTGAGACGGATTTAATTTAAACTATATTTATTTAATTGTTCTCTTATCTGATTAGGCAATATTTGATATTGTATTAATTTCGGAATTAATTTAGAGTTAATTTCGAAATTAAATATTATTAATTAAACCTATATAGCATCCTATATATTTGATATGAGGAGCTAGGGTTTAAGCGAGAGAGAACTAACACCTAAGAGACGGCAAAGAGAGGAGAGAGGACGGATTCCTAAAACCCTAGACGGACACAGGCGCTGGCACGCCGTTCGAGGTTGAAGGCTACTCGTGTGGATACCGGTAGAGGAAGCCGACCGGAGTTGTCGACTTCGAACGACACAGGAGGCGAGCAGAAGCATCCTGAACGGCCGAATCATCAAGTCACCAGGGAATCGAACGCCTAAAGGTAATGCTTCTTACTACCTGACTTAAACGCGATCGGTAGATCCGGAAAGGGATTGAAAGTTTTAAAATTTTTCCGCTGCGCGTCGTCTTTCAATTCCCTACAACAGAATGGCAAAATAAGTAGAGGAATGCCTAAGGGCTATATTTTGCACAAATTTTATATTAATTTCCTCCCTATTTTAATGCCAAAATGATGAAGGAATATGGAAGAGACAAGTGTATAGTTAGATGGGAAAAGAAGGTATTACATGTACGGTTGGATGCAAGACACGTGTACGGTCAGATGCAAGACACGTGTGTGGTTGGATTAAAGACATGTGGCTTGATGATGTAAGCATGATGTCATCAAGATGAGGTAAGCATGATGTCATAGGATGTGACGGTCTAGATCAAGCCACGTATTTTAAGATAAACGGCCGAGATTCAGTCTTACTTTCTATAAATACCTCTCCCCTCCCTATCATTTCATCCAAGCATAAGGAACCCATGGGGAAGCTCTTACAAAATGGTTTCTAGAGGGAGAAAGAAAGGCCAAGTGATCCCAAGCCAGATCAAGCTCTAAAACAAGGTATGTGCGTTGTTTTTGATGTAATTTCTACCTCCCTTGTTATTTTTAAGCCTGGTGGTTAGTTTGATTGGATTTTTTATGATTGCAATTCTAAGGGGGCATGTTGCACAAAATTGATGAGGTTAGAGAAAGATGAAATAGATGTTAGAAACATGTTTAAAGGCTTGGAAACAACAAGAATCAAGTGGTTCTGTATTGATTTTGCAAGAGATCCAACTTTCACTTGGTTTGTGATTTTGTTCGGCCTTGACTATTCTGAATGGTTAGGATTAGATTTTGATTGTTTTGAGCTTAGAAATGGATTCTACATGCAAAATTATGTGGGATTAGTATGTGAAAATAATTTTAGGATGATTAGAATTAAAACTCAAAAGTTAGAATTCAATTATGTTCAAGAAAAAACCAAGTAAGAAATATGTTGGTGTCTTGGTTCTAATAAATGTTTGGCATTGTGTATGGATGTGTTTAGCACCTTGGAACATCTAAGAGGATATTTAATGGTGTTGACCGAAAATCTATAGGGTTGGAAAGACAAGAGAATCAAAGGAAAAGCAAGAGGAAAGCTATGTTACAAGGTAGTGAACTTACCTATAATGTGTGCTCGATATGTATGCTTGCGTGATATGGTTGTGTCGCCATGATGTGACTTAGCTATAATGAAATGTTTGCAAAGTTATGTTATGTTTTGCCTTGGCAATATGTTATGAAAGCATGAAATGCTTTAGCTTACTTTCCATGGCATTCATGTGTTAATGTTATAACATGTCATGCATGTGCATTATGTCTTGCATGCTTATGGGTAGTGTTTGCTACTGAGATTCTCCCGAATCTCACCCTCCCTTAACAACCCCTAATAGGTACTACAAGCTTGAAGGAAAATCAAGAAGTAGAAGTGCAAGATAAAGGGAAGAAACCAAGCATGTCTTATGTTTCCATAACATGCTATGTTATGTAACTATTATGTTAGTTGATGTTATAATCACGTCATGTATATTCGATGATGCTTAAAATGTTTATGGTATGTAAGATGGCATGAGATTATGTATAGAAATAGTATATGCAATGACAACATGGGAAATGCAAGAAATGAACTTATTTGAAAATGTTAATTTAAGTTAGGGAGTTAGAGAGTCCCTAAATGAGCCATGATTTGGTGCCAATGATGAGACAGAGCAAATGAATGAATTTTGCCATGAAATTTAGTGAGTATTTAGAGCACATCCTGAGGTTTAAAACAAGTGATAGGTCATATGAAATGGATGTGTATGCTAAGAGTTATGGCTGTTCAAAGTTGAGCTGGGACTTCTGGAAAACACTGTTGTGACCAAATGAATCATAATCTTTGATGATGAAACTGTATGAATTGTCAAGGTTTAATTCCAGATTGTTATTTTTTCCTTGTAGAGAATTGAAAGAAATTTATGTGAAAATTAGACCACTCTATTTTTATTTTTTTAGAATTAGTTATGATTTTTCAAAGTTAGATCCTAAATTCTGGAATGTGTAGTGAACCGTGATCGTACAAGTCAAACGTTAAAACTTGATTTTCTAACCTTAAGGCTAACGAATATGGTTCCAAATGCTTCCATATAATGTGCTAAAGTGTATAAAAGTAAGGTGTGACAAAAACGTTGCCGTTTCGGCCCTAGAGGTTGTCTACAACCACCGGCTGGGTCGTTTTGACCCGGTTTCTGCAAGCGGGTCGAGTCCAACAGACCCGTCAAACCTGAAAACTTCTCTCCTCCATATCTCCTTCGTCGACGTCCAAATTTTACGTGCTATATATCGTTTTCTTTGTTTTTTCATCCTCTACATAATGGTATAGGTTTTGGAGTCTAAAAACTTGATTTTAAGCAAATCCAAAAATGAAAAGTAGTACGGCCAAAAAAACGATCCAAGAAAAAAATATGTTCATGGAGGCAAAGAAGAATCTAACATCTCTAATCACAAATATAAGATACAGAACTATGATATTAAAAGTAAAATGAAGGATTTGCATAATATTGTGAAGCAAATATGATAACCGAACCTTTACTCATGGAGATAAGCATATGGAGTAATAGAAAAACGTACATGCATCACACAAAAAATGCAACTCTAATACCAATAATGGTTTTCGGGCATACCTAAAATGTATAACAGTCTCTGAACACCACACGAAGGTCTGGTCACGCTGATGGAGTCGGATCTTGGTTACACAGCAAATGCACTCTGGAGGAGGAAGAAGAGAGAACAGTACCGGGGTGGGAGAGTGGTTTGACTTTTTCTATCTTTTGTTTTTCACGCTAATGATAATAACAAACCCCCATATACTGTTTGCAACAACTGTTCAATCCTATATGAAATTACAATTTTAAACAAAATGGGGAAAATTACAATTTTTGACCTGGATGTTTTGTTATTTGCACCAGAACCCCAAAAGTTAATGGGTTTGGATCCAATCCACCAAAGGTTGACTGGCCTATTTTCCTACATCTCCCACTCATACTTGGTGGATTAGATGTCGCGGGTCTAGTCTCTTCATCTCCCCTTAATTTCATACTTAGTGCTTTGTCGTGACCGCACATCTTCACTTAGGTCCCTGTACTAGAAATCCTTTTTATAAGATCAGCACAAGTCACCCTCTCTTTCGTGTAGCTTGAATTTTAATATTACACCACTGATGTCTTAGATTTACCTATATATAGTTTTTCATGGTAAATCTAATCCATCTCGAATTAATGTTTGACTCGGATTACCTTTCTCGTATGTCTAGTGTCCATACTTACAACAACAACAAAAAGTCATAAGGGACATGTCACAAACACTAGCATAGGTGTGTATATTACAGTTAATCTTCCTTTCATCCAAATATTACTTTGATATGAATCAGTCGCTTTCCTAGCATAATACCTCATATCGCATCTATCATGACTGTAGGAAACATGCTAAAGTAGCAGTAATTGAAACATATCTCTGTAATATTGTGAAAGTCAAAGACAAGCTATGAGAGGAGATCAAGCAAGAGGTGGAGGCCAGCATTGAGGCTATGGTAGAGGCTAAGGTGGAGGCTAGGATGGGGGAGCGTGATCATCAGTTATAGTTTCGGCTTGACTAGTTCAAGGCAGCTGCTATGGCCATGCGTGATGTGATGATCAGTTTCATTCCAAACATCCTACTTCCCCAGTTCCCTGACATACACCTGACAGCAGCCCAGCCCCAGTACGAGCAGTAGCCAGCCCATCCCTAGTACGACCAACAGCTAGCCCAGCCCCGGCGCGATTAGCAGCCTACCCAGCCCCAACAGGAGGATCTAGTGCTCGACGATCATGATGATGTTGTTTCTGCCCCTCACCCCTGATTTACGCCCTTCTATTGTATTGGATTTTATTATGTTATGTTTTATGTGAATATTTATTCAAATTTTATGTTTATTTATTTAAAACGATAGTTGTTTAATTTTATTATTAGTCACTAATTCCTTTTTTTTATTTGTTACTGTTTTATTTCTTTTTTTAAGCAGATGAAATTTGTAGCAGTCTGTAACCACTACAAAGGTTGCAAGAAATTTTAAATCCCAGTTGACAATTTCTAGCGGTTAAATTTCTTACCGTTACACTGAACTCCCACCTCAACATTTCTAGCGATTATAAACCACTAGAAAAGTCTTACCGTTGGCAAATTCAAATTTCCCTTCCACCTCAACATTTCTAGCAGTTATAAACTGCTAGAAAAATCTTGCCATTGACAAATTCAAATTTCCCTCCCACCTGAACATTTCTAGTGATTACAAACCGCTAGAAAATTCTTATGAATTCAAATTTTTAGCTATTCTACCTACTAGAAAATGTATATAAACGCTAGAAATTACAAAATGTTGACTGTTATATATCTGTTGGCAGCTTCTTTTATAAGTTGAAGAACTTCATCTGAAATTCATCTTAACTTCTCTTTAAGCTTTTCATCTCATATGTTCATGAAATTTGAGCAATATTAGTGATAGATAGGTCGTGGATCAACTTGCACCAGTCGACTCCACAATACTTGGCTGGTCTAAACTATTTCTTGGATTTTGGTTTCGCCAATACTGTCGTAAACAGTAAGATTCATTGTCCATGTCCTAAATGTAATTTCAAGAAGTGGCATCCAAGAGATATTGTTAGAGAGTATTTGATATTTAAGCCCTTTCCGCAAGAGTATGTATTTTGGCAACTATATGGGGAACGACTAGATATGATTGCTGAGTCAGTTCCAGTTGTTTCATAGATGGGAGTTCGAGCGGAAGAAGCCGATGTCGTGAATGATGCTATGCGTGATGCTTTCAGTGTTCACGAAAGTGAGGATCCCAATGAAGATGAAGTAGAGGGGCTTTAACCGGAGTTCCTTAGAAACGAAATTGCCTAGGAATTTTTTGACCTCATGAACAAAGCTGATAAGCCTTTTTATTCTGGGTGCACAAAGTATTCTAAGTTGTCATGCTTGGTGAAACTTTATCATATCAAATGCTTGTGTGGTATGATTGACAAGGCAATGTCCATGCTATTGGAATTACTTTCCCTCAAGCTGAATTCCCCCCATATTTTTATGAAGCAAAGAAGATTAATAACAAGCTTGGCTTGAACTACAAGAAGATAGATGCAGGCCCAAACGACTGTATGTTGTGTTGGGGAGATGATGCAAATAAGGAGATTTGTACGAGATGTAAGACATCTCGCTATAACTCAGTACGGAAGGGGAAAAAGTAGAAGAACAAACCAGCCAAAATTCTCAGGTACAATTCATTTTAATGTGTTACTTGTTCTATCTCTAAATATTCGATATTTGAAATTCTCAGTACAATTCATTATAATGTGTTACTTATTTTGTCTCTAACTATTCAATATTTGAAATTCTTAATACATTATTTTGTTAGATACTTTCCTTTGAAATCGCGGTTGCAAAGAATGTATATGTCATCAAAAATGGCTGAGCACATGAGGTGGCATGTGACTAAGGAAAATCCAGATGGCAGGTTAAGACACCTACGAGATTCAGAGGCATGAAAAACGTTTGATGCGAAATTTCCAGACTTTGCCAGTGATCCTAGAAATATACGTCTTGCATTGGCAACTGATGGTTTTAATCCCTTTGGAAATATGAGCACAAGCTACAATATCTGGCTGGCGGTGTTAATTCCATGCAATCTCCCACCTTGGATGTCTATGAAACAGAGCTCTTTTTTGCTTTACATAATCATTCCTGGCAAGAAAGCATCGGGAAATGATATAGACGTGTAACTAAAACTGTTGATACATGAATTGATCAACTTGTGGATGAATGGTGTTGAGACATATATAACTCATATGACAAGCGACTATTCAATCTTCGTGCAGCCTTGATGTAGAAATAAGTGATTTTCCGAGTTTGGGAATTTTGTCTGGGTAGAATGTGCATATTAGGTTGGCCTGTCCTGAGTGCAATTTTGACGCCATATCATGTCGCCTTCCACACAGTCGCAGGTGGTGCTTCATAGGACATTGATAGTTTCTCGATTCCAAGTAAAGATTTAGATTGCAAACGAATTCGCTTTGATGGAAAACAATAAAAGAGAGATTCTCCTGTTACTTTATCTGGTGTAGATATTTTGTGGCAGTTAGAAGATGTTGATGTCAAGTTTGGCAAGAATGTGGACCCTGAACAACTGGGACAACAGTCTCGTGGGACATCTGATACGCAACCTATGCAATGGGAGAAGAGAAGCATATTTTTCACTCTTCCTTATTGAAAATCTAATATGCTACAACACAGTTTGGATGTTATGAACATTAAAAAAAATGTGTGTGATAATATGCTATATATATTGCACAATGAAGCTGGAAAGTCTAAAAGACCATCTTGTAGCTCGAAAAGATTTACGGGCTTGTGGAACTCATGAAGAGGCTTGGCCTGATGAAAATGACAAGTTTCAACCAGCAAAATTCACCTTGACGAAGCAGAACAAGGATATCTTCCTTTCGACACTGAAGAACATAAAAGTACTTGATGGATATTCTAGCAACATCTCAAGGTGTATTGATCTATAGACTCGAAAGGTTACTGGGTTAAAAAGTCATGATTCCTATGTTCTTATACAACAGTTACTTCCATTGGCTTTGAGAAACATACTTCCTTCTGATGCATCAGTGGTTTTGGTAGAATTGTGTTTATTTTTCAAGAAGTTGTGTGCAAAGGTCTTGATACTGGAAGAGCTTGATTAACTGCCAAATAAAATAATTCTTACACTTTGTCACTTGGAGGTGATATTTCCTCCATCATTCTTAATTGTCATGGTTTACTTGATTGTTCACCTTGTTCGAGAAGCAAAGGTTGCTGGCCCTGTTCAATACCCTGTAGAGAGGTATTAGATTACCTTTTATCCCTGCCTCTTTAAATTTGACATTGTTATTTCAATTGCTCACAATTATTAATGGAACATTAACCTGCAGGTATTTGGGAAAATTAAAATTATATGTTAGGAGTAAGGTGTGGCCTGAGAGGTCAATAGCAAAAGGTTATTTTGGAGATGAGGTCCTAACTTTCTATTCGAGGTGCTTTGATGACATGGAGACATCTTTTAACCGCCCGCTTCGCATAGATGATTCTCCTCCTGGTCCTTCCATGTCCCTTGATTTCCTCTTCTTAGGAAACCAGTTGGAGAATATGAATTCTTCAGACTCACTCCCACAGAGAAACTCCAGGCACACATACATGTTTTAATAAATTACAGCGAAGTCG
Organism: Neltuma alba; assembly: GCF_004799145.2. Lineage (NCBI taxonomy): Eukaryota > Viridiplantae > Streptophyta > Magnoliopsida > Fabales > Fabaceae > Neltuma > Neltuma alba. The sequence continues at coordinate 494,032 of NW_021635387.1, forward strand.
AACCCTTCATGCAATAAGTATTGTATAAGCTCACTGACTTTTACACTTTATATTTATTTCTCACTGACTCTTCTAACAAATTACACTTCATTATAGTAAGTTTAGAAATTAACTCAGGCGGCAGCTATGAGGGCATGCGCATTCTGCTGACATTGATAAAAGAGTCCATAGAGAGTTTCCCGATTGGTTTACACATCGAATACGTAATGACAACAGCCAATACACAGATGAATTCAAATCTCTTTCCCTCGGTTTATTAGACTATGCACGAAGGTTTACCATGTATGATCTCAACAAGCTCAAGCTCTATACGGTTGGACGTGATCAGGGATTGATCACACAAAACTATGGAGTTTGCGGGACATACAGGATGAGATGTTATACTAGCAACTGTGATGGTGATATGCGATTTGGAGGCATCACTTACTATGGAAAGCTAATTGACATCGTTGAGTTAAGTTATCAGCTTTTCACCGTAACTCTGTTCAAGTGTTCTAAGGCAAATACGACAACTTCATAGGGACTCACTACTGACCACTTGGACATCACTTCTGTTAATTTCTCTAGACTCATTCACACAGGGGAATCTGAAGATGATGAGCCATATATTCTTGCCTCCGAGGCACACCAAGTTTACTATGTCGAGACGAGAACCATAAAGACTGGAATATGGTCATTCACCTCAAGCCACGAGATTTTTATGATATGGGTGATAGTGACATTATTTACGACAGCGAATCCTTCTAACTCACGAATTTTGAAAACTTCTTTCCTTAAGGAGACGATAATTTGGCCATTATCAGGTATATGTCTTTTCTTGAATTATTTAAATAATTAACTACTAATTACTATTTTTTCTAAATATATTATAATTCTAAAAATAATTTTTTTAACATCTCCTTTCAGGCAAGATGATGATCAAGAATAGCAGTTTTAAAAATTTTTATCATTCAAATAATTTGTTTTTCATAAATAAATATGTACAAATTAAAATTGGTTCAGTTTTTTAAAAATTAAAAAATTGCAATTTGTAGCAATTACAGAGCCGTTAGAAACTGCAAAATCGCTAAATGAATAAAACCGTTACAAATTGTAAGCAACTGCTAGAAACATCTCGCTAATCTCTATAAATACCATATCACCTCCTCATTCATTTACCCCATCTCTTTTCCTTTCTCTCCTCTTCTCCTCTATAATTCTCTCTTTTCTTCTTACCCTCTCATATGGTGATTTTTTTCCTCTTCTTTATATGGTAATATGGTATTCATTTTATAAATCTTAATTTCTTTTATTTAGCTTTATTTATAATTTACTAACATATTTATTTATCTTTTTCTTTCAGATTTTTCTTTTTCACATTTGTCATGTCCTTCTCAACTGATTCAACCACTTTTCAACACAAGAATTAAGATTGAATATTATAAACTATCCCATGTCCAATTCAACTATCTTATTAAATTCAATTCAATTCATTTGACACAATCATAATTTAATTACTTATTATTGATCACAAAATTCAAATATATAACATGTAATACATTGGTAAATATACATATTAACAAAAATTCTCTAATATAATCGATTTAATGGTTTTTTTAATTTATAATATTATGTTTTTTAATAATGAAACATTTGAATTTTATTTTTTTGGCCTGGAATGAGCTTTGTAGTAGTTCAAAACTGCTAGAAAATTTAAAAAAAGAGGAAAAAATTTCGTAAAATTTAAATTTGGTTCCACTTGGCACCAAATTTCTAGCGGTTTTTAACCGCTAGAAAGTTTTGGCACCAATTTGAAAATTTCATTTCCCAACAAAATGTAATTTTGTCCAAAACTTTCTAGCAATTTATGTAACCGCGACAAATATTTTTGAAATTTTGTAGCAGTTTTTAATCACTACAAATGTCATCTCATTCACCTGTGCTTGCTTGTTTTTTCTAGCGGTTAGCGTAACCACTAGAAAGTTTCTAGCATTTTGACCATACTGTGTAGCGGTTCCCTTAACTGCTAGAAAACTGTTTCTTATACTTGATTTTCTAATAGTTTGTCTAACCGCTACAAATGTTGTTTGTTGCAATTAAAACCGCTAGAAACGTCATAATTTAACCGCTACAAAAAATATATTTTTTTTGTAGTGATTATAACACTCCTATGAGTGTTAAAGCAATTAATCATAACCATAGCATTTCTCAATCCTCATCAGGTATCACAAGAACACGTATCATATGAGATTTAAAACATCTTAACCACATCAAATAATTTATATCATAGCATACAATATTATTCTTAGGTAATCAAAGCAGAAACATATCATTCCAAAAACTCATGTTGACATACGAAATACAATCAAATAAAATAGTAGCTTAAGTACTTCACTATGACAGACTGCACAGTAAGCCACAATTCCATAATTTCATCCAAAAATCATTAATCAGGCTTCTATCCAGTCCTAAAGTTCTAGTAATTGATTCTTTTTTTCATAAACCAATCCTAACAGGCATGTTCCAAATTTCTAGAAGGTTTTTTCATAATTTCAAAACAGTTTTCCAATTCCACATTTTTCAAGATCAATCCTAACAAGTTCAATTTAATTAAAAACTCCTCACAGAGAAACCAGTAGGAGATACAAATAAGAATTCACGTTACCTAGTATCCAACAAGTGCTTACAAGTCAAAAATCAAGACCCTGATCCTAGGGTCATCAAACCAAATTGTAGATCTACAAACAAAAAATATGCATTACTATAGTATCTTATGGATAAGCTCCATATTAAATTTCAACCCATAACTCCCTCTCTGAGGTTTCTGAATTAATACTAGAATTCTAGCTCGAATAATTTTTCTAAGGTTTAAAGTAAGAACAGGGGTACCATGGTTTACTTTTTATTCCTTTGTTTCTTTAGCTTATATTATCTTTTAATTAATAGATTATATCATTAGAATCATCAATCACAATTGATTCATAACCTAAGTAGAAAACCCCCAATTTATAGCCTATATTTTATTTTCAAAAAACTAAGAGAAACAGATTTGATACAAGTTAAATTATTCTCACTACAGAATTTTAATTATTAATCTAACCACCAAAATTAAAGTATTTGATGTCTCAAGTCTATTCTCCAAATTTTGGGTCGATCCAACGGTGAACATAGTTATAAACAATAATTTACTACTTAGGAATTTATGTACAAAATCTAAAAAACTGAGTTCACTACATACATATAAATCTTACCTTAGAGATCTAACTGATAATCCAACTGTTGAAATTGACAAGGTAGATGTCCTGGACTGACAGACCAAATTTCAGCCTAATCCAATGGTCTGCAAACTCATACATGTCATTTCACTGAAACTATCTTAGTTATGTGTAAAAATTATTTAACTTGTTCTAAACTCCCCCTACTACCACCTATATATAGGCTCGTAGAACCCTATTCTCTCATCATTTAGTCGATGTGGGCCTTTTCAAATTTGTTGTTTTATTCAATGATTCATATATATATATATAAGTATAAATATACATACCCACACATACATATGATCATAATTATTTTAATTACTTATATATATTTAACTTTTGTTAAATCGATGCTAATAAATATTTACTTATAAATTTACTTTAGTTTTAGTGATAAAAAAAATTAGGATGTCACATTTATTCTCCCATTTGAAATTAACAACTCATAATCGTTTCTTTGCATATATGCAAACATTACAATATTTCATAAATCATTCTCATATATCATTATGCTCAATTTTACATGCCATTTCATCATTCATCATTTCATAACATTATTTGCCATGTCTAATCATTTATCAACATAATCCTACATAGTTTCATCTTTTAAACTCAATGGAAGTATCAAATTAACTTGAATCAAACACTAGCCTCATGATCTCTTCTTGGCCGAAACATGTACATATATATAATATATATCACAAGTTTAAATTTTTTTTTATAAACCAAGCTAAAATACAAGTTTCCAACCATTTTATATCTTCTAATCCCTATGCTATCTTCTAATAATTCATAATAAGTTATATGAAATTTTGGTCGGCAATGTTTTATAGGGTTTTTAGCCATTTTTAGCCATTCAAAACAATCCCAAAGCAATTAAATCCTTAATGAAAACCTTAACTTACCTTTAATGATTGCTTGAAGCTAACTTGGTCTCCTTTTTCCTCTTTCCTAAACTCAAGAGCAAAACCTTCTCCCTCTATTTTTTCTTTTTACCAAAATTATTTGAATTGGGAGGGTATTCATGGACACTTTTTTTTACTTGAATTTCTTATTTTGCCCTTGAAATTGCTTGAAATTCCAAGGGTCTTGTGGCTTGATCTCTTACCCCCTATTCAAGCCTATTGCCATGTGTTCAAATCTCTTGCCATAACACTCGATCTCTTACTACATGTTATGCCACCTAATGCACATGTGATCATAAATAATATATTTTATTATAATCTAACTTGTTCCAATTATATCCTTACAAAAATTGTATAATTCCTTCCATGTCCCCCCATTAAATTAACAATAAAATAGTGAGAAAAATAGGGAGAAATTCATGCTCCCTCTTACCCTTGACTATTCCTTCATCTATTTCATAATTTTATATCATATCAGGTACTTTTCTGGGTCCTGACTTACCTAGTAACATTAGGACATGTTCTAACATCCTTTGTCATCACAAATAACTTCACATTGCGTTATATATGCATGTATATTGAGAGAGATGCTTTCTTCTTTGTCTCTCCATTAAACATTTAATAATATTTATTTCAGAGTAAATTTGACCAAATTCTTTTTATCGATCTATAATTCTAAAAATCTATCTCTAAGTACCAATAATTCTTTTTTATTATGGGAAATTTCTTTGATTTTTCTCAAGCCAAACTTTGACCTGTAAATTGTCTATTTTGACTTTCTCAAGATAGGGTATAAATGGGTTCTAAATGCTATTAAAGCCAACATCTACGTATTATAGGGACATAATCATTTTTAAAATTTACAATAATTCCTTAACTATTTATTTCTCTTTTTTTTTTCCAATCCTTTGAGGGCTCTTAATGTTTTAAATAATTCAATTTCGACTAATAACCCATAGTTACCCAAAACCTGGAAAATGCATAATTTGTTCTTAGGGTATTTTTATCATTTTAACCTCCTATGCACCTCAAGACCTCATTTTCCATTTTCCAAAAATGTTCTGGACTTTTCGGGCATATTTCCCACCATTACTCTTTTAGGCCTAAAAATTTTTCAAATTACAATTAGGTCCATGCTAGAGTTTAGTCCTAGGAACCATCTCATCGAGATTTCTATCATAACTTCTGGTCCATGTTTATTTCAATTTCCCATACTCGACCCTCGAGACTTCATCAGAGTTTCTATCTTCCTTGTTTCTTAGTCCCAGAAAACTCTCTCTTTATCATTTGGTCATTGAGAATCCTTTTATCCTTTCAGGAAACTTCTAGGACTCTTGTCAATTGAGGTCTAGTAGCCTCCTCATTTCAGGCTATTTCTTATACCTCTAGGTCCAAAATTCAGGATGTTATAGTGTGAGTTTACCTGTATGGGTGGCCACGCGTTATATTTCTAATTAGTTTGGTTTTTGTTTGTGTGCCACCGAGGATGACTAGCTTTCATGTTTTGTACTATTGATTAGTTAATTCATTTGGACTTTATAAGCCCAGACTATTATCATTTGTGAAATTTTGTTCTTCTTTTTAGAGCCTTGAGGGCCAGGGATTCATGCTAGAATTGTGGCATCATTGCAATAAATAAGTGGATCTAGTACTTGTTATACTATTAACAGCTAGACATTTATTATTCTACTATGAATTGTGTAAATCAGGAACATGGGAGGGTTTTTATAACCATGTTAGGAAATTAATCTTCTTCTAATATGGTTATATTGACGAGGTAAGTATAGTTCTTTTATAATCATGATATGTTATGTTGTAGACTAATCATGTCGTTCCTTTTAATATCACAGTTCTGAAGCAAAAAAAAACAAGAGAGAGAGAAAGAGAGAGAGAATTTTGGGACTTGTTTCCTTAATTACCACGGTAACTATGGTAAGGTTTGTTAGACGTGCTAACTATGATGAGTCCTTAGGTAGGGTGTTACAATATTGCATTCATTTTCTTTTAAATCCACATTGGATGTTAGTTATGGTGAACTCACTTAAAGAAACGGGAAAAAAAATGTATAAACATGTCAAATTCTTATAATGTTTATTCATACTTTTTAATTTTAGTTCATGAGCTTAACAAAATCTAATTCTAAAAATTAAAAAATATGTATAAACATGTATAAATAATTATCTTATTATATATAATATAAATTATTATCATATTATAATAAAAACTAAAGTTTCAAAAGTATTAAATTACCAGTGGATTAGCCATGGAAAAAAAATTCTGTCGGAAATCCATCAAAAATTCTGTTAGTAAATTTATTGACAGAATTTTCGATGGTTTTCTGACCGAAAAATTTTCATTCGTAATTGGGTATATTTTTTTGTAGTGTCACATTTGGTGCAAGTGGGTTAATAATGATATTGCCTTAAGAATTGTTGACTTGGTTGATACAATTCAATTTGAATAAAGAATAATACAAACACTACTAGAAAAAAGACTTTTAACGTCGCAAAATAACGGCGATTAAGCAGAAAAACGACGTGGAAAAAAAGGCGGTGGTATTTTTGTAAATAAGTCGAAGAGGCTTGCATTTTCCACGGCGGTTCACTTTACCTTCTCGGCTTCGATTTTCCGTTGCTTTCTTTCTCATTTCATCAGTGCGCCATGGTCCCCCTCTGCCCCACCACCGAAAAACCGCCATTACCGGCCATTCCCGCCACTACTTTACCATTTAAACTCCTCCATTGAGCTTGTGGAGTCTTGCCGCCGTCCACCACCGTCCGTCGCGGTCCGAACAGCCCTCATTTCGCATCATTCTTGCTCGGTTGTGGTCCCCTCTATCCTACCACCGAAAACCGGCCATACCCCCCACTATCCCACCATTTAAACTCCTCCATTGAGCTTGTGGTGCGTCCGCCGCCGTCCGCCGCCGTTCGAACGTCCTCATTTCGCATTTAAATCTTCTTTGCTCTGTGAGTATCCTCTTCTTTCATTCTTTTCAATTTTTCTTGGTTTGTTGAATGTTTTGGCCATGAAAATCTGTTATATATGAAATGGGTTTGTTAGTTTTACATTGTGGTTGGCTTGTATTATTCATTTTGCATTTTTTATGTGGTTGACCCGTTGATTAGTGTTGATTGGTGGGCATTGGATGTGAGAAAACCTTAATTCCTTCTTATATACTATATTAGAAACATGTTTAAATATTTGGAGTTGATTAGTTGTGAAGTTTTTAAATTTTTTTATAATTTTTTGATATTTATTTCGAATTTTTGGTAATTTTTTTGTAATAAAGGTAATTTTTTTGTAATAAATATAATAATTTAGTAATAAATAATCTGTTTGTTATTTTGTGTTTTTTTCTTCGTTATGAATTTTGATTGATAGTAAAGTGTTGTTTAAATAATCTGTAGAACAATGGATCATAGTTGGATGAAAGCTAAGAGAATTAGTAAGGAATATGAGGATGGGGTTGAAAAGTTTCTTGAGTTTGCTCAGAGAAATGTGTTGGAAATTGTGCCCTAGGGGCCAATCATTATGTTTTGAACATTGTTAATTTATGAATTTATCAATTACGTTATCATATTATTTGCATGTTTTCTGTGGTAACTATCCTTGGATAACTCATGGTTTATCCTAAATGTCCCTGGTCGGTCATCTATGTGGGAGCAAAGATGAAATAAGACCAGTATGACTTTAAAGATATATAGAGATATAAATTAAAGTCATAGGCACATGTAAGAGTACAAGGTGTTGGACCGACCCGCTATGAGAGAGCTGCATGGGTTAAGTCATAAGCTTCTCTCATATACAAACCACGTCACTATGCCCTTTGACCTGAGATCATCATGGATTCCTACATGAGAAACGCTTAGCTTTGACCTAGTCAAAAGTCACTTTTGACCGAGTGATCATAAAGACTGTGTTCAGGTTTAGTGGTTTTTCATGCGGAGGAATGTGAATGGTCAAGATGGAATTTGTCCCTCACATTCGTAGAGAGACATTACTGGGCCCCTCGATGAGTGAGTCTGAGAAATGTATGGCCATACTATAATGGAAAGGTAGTTCCGTTTCTATACTCAGACTACTCAGGGATCGAGAAAGTAACGGTCATGGATAGGAGGATGACGTTCTCCATGCCTCATCCATGACCAAAATGTCATGAGACAAAAGGGACGTGATATGGTTGTATGAAAGGTTGCATCGTTCAATGATCCTCATATGATTTGGGTAGTCGTGATGTCTTGCTAGAGACCGCTTACGACTTGTGGGTCATTATAGTTAATGGCCCACTGCCAACTTCATATGGGCCTACAGGGTCGCACACAAAATAGCCCGACACGAGTTATGATGTCCAGATTCATTGAATCTAAGATATGTCCAGATTCAATGAATAAATAGGGTGGACGTGTATATATATATATATATAAATTCGTATATATATATATATATAAGAGATATTAATTTATAAGGATAAATTAAATATATAAATTCCGTCATCTCTTTATTAAATAAATAAGTGAATTAAATCTGTGAGACGGATTTAATTTAAACTATATTTATTTAATTGTTCTCTTATCTGATTAGGCAATATTTGATATTGTATTAATTTCAGAATTAATTTAGAGTTAATTTCGAAATTAAATATTATTAATTAAACCTATATAGCATCCTATATATTTGATATGAGGAGCTAGGGTTTAACTAAGAGAGAACCAACACCTAAGAGACGGCCAAAGAGAGGAGAGAGGACGGATTCCTAAAACCCTAGACGGACATAGGCGCTAGCACGCCGTTCGAGGTTGAGGGCTACTCGTGTGGATACCGGTAGAGGAAGCCGACCGGAGTTGTCGACTTCGAACGACAAAGGAGGCGAGCAGAAGCATCCTGAACGGCCGAATCATCGAGTCACCAGGGAATCGAACGCCTAAAGGTAATGCTTCTTACTACCTGACTTAAACGCGATCGGTAGATCCGGGAAAGGGAATGAAAGTTTTAAAATTTCGAGTTGTTTTTCCGCTGCGCGTCATCTTTCAATTCCCTTCAAAATGCCCCTAGTAAAAGAGATGGATTGTACTATTGTCCTTGTGTCAAATGTTTAAACAATAGTTGACAGAGTATTTCTGAGATAAAAGAGCATCTTATCTGTGATGGGATAAATTTGAGGTATACAAATTGGATATGGCATGGAGAAATTAGAAAGACTACACTGTCTGCAAATGAGAAGGTTGTGCATGAAGACTTTGGTGATAGAATTTCGGATATGTTTCGTGATATAAGGTCTGAATCCTCTACACAGTTCTCTTCCACCTTTGAAACTTTGTGTAGTGATGCAGAGACACCTTATACCCGGGGTGCAAAGATGATTACATAAGGTTGACAACCGTATTGAAACTGATGAATTTGAAGGCAAGAAATGGTTGGACCGATGCTAGTTTTACGGAATTGCTTGAATTGCTGAGTGATATTCTTCCTAAAGGGAATTCACTTCCGAAACGAATGTATGAGGCAAAAAAGATTTTGTGTTCGATGGGTTTGGAATATGAGAAGATACATGCGTGTCCTAATGACTGTATATTATTCAGAAATGATTATGAAGGGTTAAATAAGTGCCCTAAATGTGGGACTTCAAGATACAAAATGAAGAAAGATGATGGTGATTATAATGAGATGACCAAAGGTTCTCCTTTGAAAGTTCTATGGTATCTTCCAATAATACCACGATTTAAGCGTCTATTTGCTAATGCCACAGATGCAAAGAACTTGAGATGGCATTTCGATGAGAAAATATGTGATGGAAAGCTTCGTCACCCGGCAGATTCTTCTCAATGGAAAACAATAGATCAAACATTTCCTCAATTTGGTGGCGAGCCAAGAAACCTTCGGCTAGGGCTTTGTACGGATGGAATTAACCCATATGGTAATCTTAGTAGCACACACAGTGCTTGGCCAGTGCTCCTCATAATTTACAACTTGCCTCCTTGGTTATGTATGAAAAGAAAGTATATCATGCTATCTTTGATGATCTCAAGGCCAAAACAACCGGGAAACGATATCGATGTGTATTTGGCACCTTTGATTGAGGATCTGAAGAAATTATGGGAGGAAGGTGTTGATGTGTTTGATGCATATAAACAAGAGACCTTCAATTTGCGTGCCATGATCTTCACCACGATAAATGACTTTCCAGCCTATGAAAATTGGTCAGGATACAGTGTTAAGGGGCATAAAGCATGCCCGATATACGAAGAAGGCACCCACTATATGCAACTTAAACATGGCAGGAAGACAGTATACCTTGGTCACAGAAGGTTTCTTAGTCGGTATCACCCTTACCGTAGATTGAAAAAGGCATTTAATGGCTCACAAGAATATGAAATGGCTCCAAGACCATTAACTGGAGAAGAAGTTTATCAGCGGGTGGAGGGAATTAATGTGGTCTTCGGTAAGAAGAAGAAGAAGACTGTCGATGAGAGAAATATATGGAAGAAAAGATCTGTCTTTTTTGATCTTCTATATTAGCAAAGTCTTGATGTGAGGCATAGTCTAGATGTGATGCATGTGGAGAAGAATGTGTGTGAGAGCCTTGTTGGTATACTTTTACATATAAGTAGAAAGACTAAGGATGGAATCAATGCAAGACAAGACTTAGTCGAAATTGGAATAAGAAATGTCCTCCACCTACTAGAAAGAGATGGTAAGAGGGTTTATTTACATCCAGCTGCACACACATTATCAAAAGAAGAGAAAAGAAGTTTCTGTGGTTTTGTCAATAGTATTAAGGTGCCACAAGGTTATTCTTCTAATTTAAGCAAACTTGTTTCAATGCAAGATTTGAAGATAACGGGAATGAAGTCTCATGATTGTCATATGTTGATGCAACAATTACTTCCACTTGCTATTCGAGGCATTATGAAAACCGATGTGAGAAATACTATTACAAGACTTTGTATGTTTTTTAGTGCCATTTGCAGTAAAGTCATTGATCCTGCTGAGTTGGATGAATTAGAAAATGAAGGTTATGTGATCCTCTCTCAATTAGAAATGCATTTTCCTCCATCATTTTTTGATATTATGGTCCACTTGATAGCTTATCTTGTGCGAGAGATAAGACTTTGTGGCCCTGTGTGTTTAAGATGGATGTACCCTTTTGAGAGATACATGAAAATCCTAAAAGGGTACTCTAAAAATCCTTATCGGCCTGAGGCATCAATTGTTGAGAGATATGTAGCTGAGGAGGCAGTTGAGTTTTGTAACGCATATCTTGATAGGGTAAAGGCAGTTAGTCTTCCTCAATCTCGACATGATCAGGGGAGAAGAAGCAAGGGAACACAGGGTGTCATAGTAAGGTCTATGTCAAGAGAAGTTGTAATGCAGGCACATCTATACATTTTAAACAACATAGATGAAGTTTTGCCTTACTTGAATGCTCACAAGAATATGCTGAGGAACTTGAATCCAAGAAAGAGTGATATGCAACTAGCTAATGAACATAATAAGTCATTTGCAGAGTGGTTCAAGCGAGAAGTGTTAAAAGATGGCAATCCTTCTGAGACAATACAGAGGCTAGCTGCAGGGCCTTCTTTTGAGGTTTTGTGTTGGGGTGGATATGATATAAATGGTTATTCTTTTTACACAAAACCCAAGACAATAAGAGTACTATGCAAAATAGTGCGGTGATGGTAGTAGCGGAAGCCATGCATTTTGCTAGTTCTAAAGATAGAAACCCAATGTTGGCGGCAATGTCCTATTATGGAATAATAGAAGAGATATGGGAGGTTAGTTATACCAAGTTTAAAGTTCCCGTCTTCAAATGTAAGTGGGTTAATAGTAATGTTGTGCAAGTGGATGAAGAATTTGGATTTGTTTTAGTTGATCTTGAGAGGTTTGGATATGGAGACGAGCCATTTATTTTGGCAAGTCAAGCAAAACAAGTGTTCTTCGTTCCCGATCTAGCAAAAAAGAAATTGTCTATCGTGCTTCAAGGCAAAAGGCAAGGAGTTGGTGGAGATGATAGTGACTTAGAGCTTAATCTTGATGAAACCCCGCCTTTCACAGCTACTCGACCTAAAGCAGTTGAATTAGATTTGGTAGATGATGACTATGCTGTTAGAGATAATCATTGTGAAGGAATTTGGGAGGATAATCGTTGTAAGCCTCAAATGAATTATTTGATATATTTTTTTGCTAAATATACTTAATAATATAATGTTTTATATTAACTTGATATTTCTTATTCTTACATTTATTAATTATTAATTCGTTGTTCTTTAAACAGGAAATGGACGGATCCGGTCAACAGGGTTCTGGTGACGACAGCTCTTTTGCTAGCAGGAGAAAGGGTAGAGGGCCAACCCATATGAGGCATTTAGCTTTACGTGATGAGAGCACACAGCCTGTGAGGATTACAGTGGAGTTTGATGATGATCTGAAGCCTATAGGAAAGGCTGGGGCTCAATTTACTAGTTATGTGGGTTATGTCGCACGCAGTAAGATTGGCATTGACATTCCTAGCTGGAAGAAGGTGGACAAAGATTTGAAGAAAAACATTTGGGAGGATATATTGGTATATTATATTGTGCATTGTTTTCTCTACTTGTTTCAATTATAGTTGCTTATTTACTTTATAACTCTATGCTATTATTGTATTGCAGCTGACATTTGATATTCCTGCCACTAAGCAAATGAGAGACCGTCTGTTTAAGCAACTTGATGAACGGTGGAGGGATTTTAAGGCCACACTTACAAAACATTATATTCGTTGAAAAAGAAAGGGTGAGCATCCCAAGGAACGATATTCATTTATTAGTGACGAGACATGGGAGAGTTTTATGAAGCAACGTGAAGACCCTGCATTTCAGGTTTGGTTTCTTCAAACTTAATTTTTAATCAGGTCATATTTTATTTAACTAAACTAACTTTGTCGAATTTGTTTCATTGTCATAGGCATTGAGTCAGAAGAACAAACAAATATCTGAGCAGAATGTATACCCACATACCATGTCTCGTGCAGGGTATGGTGGGTTGGAAAGAAGTATGATGGAGGAACGGATGAAGAATGCACAGATGGCTGCTGCTTCAGATCCTACTGGCGACATTCCACCTATTGAGCGTCCTTCTCACCAAGAAAAATGAAAGGCAGCGAGGATTAAAAAGGGTCAATACATTACTCCACAGTCTGCTGCTGTTGCTGAGAGGATTGTAAGTAATATTTAAGAATTATGCTTCATTAATTGTTTTTTTCAATTATCTTAAATTGAATTTGTTACTTTAATGATACAAGATACACTTGAGGAGCAATTACCTCAAGGTACATTCATCCCTTAAGGACAGATGGATATCTTGGCCACTGCTATTGGAAAGGCTGACCATCCCGGAAGAGTTAGAGGGACTCCTAAAGGGATTGGTATTAAAGAATTTTTTGGCTCTGCTTCACGAAGAAGCACTAGATCATCCTCCGCTAACATGGTATCTAAAGAGGAGCTCGACCAACGACTAGAGGAAGAAACAGAGAGAGTTCGAGCTGAACTAAGTTAATAACACATGGCAGAGATGCAAAAGATACATGACGAATTCGATGCCAAGTTTCAATAGACTCTGATGATGATGGGTACAAGCAGATTCCAGATACCCCGAGTATTTGAACCTTCCCAAGTAATAATCACACATCTTTTTAAATCTTCTAAAGATTCATTTGATCTATAATAAAAAGCGGAAAGGGCAGTAATAATCAGACACAGCAACTGACAGTGTCTGACCCTAACCCTAGCCCTGACCCTATCGAAGACAATGGGATGCCGTGTTCTCTCTATGTGGATTATGAAAATTCACCTGTTCATGTTGCTAGTGGTCGAGCATTCATGGGCACAACGATTCATGGCAACAAAATTCTGAGCGATCAAGCAAGGGTGACAGTGGAGAGGATTGTTCGTGGTCAGGGGGTACACCAGTGCCCAATCCTACTGATGAGGTTCGACTCTTGGCCCAAGCTAAAGGACATTTCATTTTGTGGCCAAAGAGACTTATTGCAAAGCCAATGGTGAAGAAGGCGGCAGTGAAGAAGGCCACAACAAGCGCATTATCAGATCCTGTACTCTTGCCTCTTCCTGGTGATGTTGCGCTTATGTATTCCAGTTTGGAGGTTCTTAATTCCATGGTGCCAAACATGGATAAGCCTGTGACTTTCAAGATGCCGTTGGGGATTGTGGGTTCAGATATAACATACGACTTCACCATTGACAAGAGAGACCTCGTTCAGTTCCTCAACTTTGAGGAGCTTGATATAGTCTTTATGCAGCTCGCTATTTTGTAAGTTACCATATCATTTTCTTATTACATATTATACTTCATGCATGTCCTAATGTGTTTTACTTAAACAACAGGCACTTTAATCAAATCTGTCGAAACAGATGACTTGAAGGAACATATGGCTTTATGTGTCCTCAAAGGGTGCAGAAAGAATTTAATACTGTGGAAGCAAGGTCAATCTACATTATGACCACAATGACTTAGACCAGAAAGCCAATATATTTTGCACCTTACGTGGAAGGGTAAGTGTATTATTGTATTTGAGATATGCAAGTTGTATGTGTCAGGTTATAATTAACATGGTTTGCCTTTTGCAGTTATCATTGGACTCTAATTGTTTGTGCCCCTTTTGACAACAAAGGTTACTGGTTCGATTCACTCTGTGGAAGTCCATCCGAAGAAACCAAAGATGTCATCGACACGTTAGTTTTTATTTATATATTTATTACTTGTGAAGTTTATACAAGCATGCTCTAATATCATTTTCTCTTATACTATTGATAGGGCTTTTCATACTTTTAATGTTGTGGTGATTAAACAAAATAGACAAGCACCAACATGGATTCTTCCAAAGGTATATGTTGTTTTGAACTAACTTTTAAACATTTTTGGATGAATTAAAGTTAATGTTTATAATCAATAATGTCTAATATTCAATTTTATATCTTTTTTTTTAGTACCGTTGTCCATAAGGACATGTTGAGTGTGGATATTATTGAGACATGAATGACATAATTGAGACAGGAACGACTGAGAAATTAGACGAGGTAAAGATGAGTTACGTTGCATGACGTTCTTCAATTCATTTCACATTTTTGACTAAGTTTACTATGTTATTTTCTATTAACAGATCTTTCAAAATACTGCACCATATCTCATGGATGACATCAACTTGATGAGGGACACTTTGTCAACAACATTGGTACAAACTATTGAAATTTAGCTTTCAAATAGTTAGGTCATTTCTCAAAAAATTCATTGTTAGATGTTTTCTCTCGGTTCCCTCTTATATGTACATGTTCATGATTTCTATTGTACAAAGAAGTAGTTACTTCTATTTCAGAATTGTTGGACCTAGCCAATACGTGTTCCTTGGTCTTAATTAACCCCTTAGTTCTATTGGCCGGTTTCCCTATTTTCGCATTGTGTAAAAGAAATTTCAATGCTATATATATATTAACTAGCTAATTGATCTTGTTCTGCGTATTCTGCACTGCCTACATTTATTTGGAACTGTAAACCGTAAGGTGGTAAAAATGAAAATCAAGCAGAATGTAAAAATATATATATTTTTAATGGCGGTTATATTTATAACCGCCGTTAAAATACTTTTCCACGGCGGTTAATACATAAAACCGCCGTTGAAAGTTAAATTTCAACGGCGGTTTTTTGTTTAACCACCGTGGAAAAATGAATTTCCACGGCGGTTTACTAAGAACCGTCGTGGAAAGTTGATTTTCCACGGCGATTATATAAAAAACCGCTGTGGAAAATCAACTTTCCACGGCGGTTCTAAACCGCCGTGTTTTCTTTACCTTTCAACGTCGCCTTTATCAACTTCGCCTTCAAAACCGCCGTGAAAAGCCTTTTTTCTAGTAGTGAAAGATGAGCCTTCTTAAGCTGGACAACTTTTTCTCCTTGATCTTACAAATAATGCATGGTCTATTCTTTTGTTGAGCAATAAAATAAATGATGATGGAGACATGGTATAAGATGACAATGGAGTTCAGATGATCCATTTCATTAAACATCAGACGCGATCAAAATGAAGAAATATGAACTTTAAAGAGGGAGAAACTTCACAAGTACAAAAAAAAATTAATTCAAGCTAAGAAGGTATTAAAAAAGGTAAGGCTAATAGCAAAATTAAGAAAAAGAGGCACCAAAAATATATGTGTATAGGTGTTTCTTTTGTTGTTTGTACTTTGTTGATTGTAATCGTTTTGGGTTTTCCTTCTGTTTTACCATATACTGATTTTTGTAATTACAATGCAGGGGCTGCTTGAAGTTGCAACCAATACTCCAAACCTAGAAGAAAAAAAAAAAGCTTGTTTCATGTTCGTCAAAATGATGAGCATGTAATGTTCATCTAAATTTCAATCATTCAAATTGCTTTTGGGAGGGTCAAGATTTAATTCAAGATTATCATATCTCTTAAATAATTTTGTTTATAGTTAAAGAATTTAAAATAAAGATAATATTACAACTCACACTTATTTTTTTAAAAAAATAAATTTATTATTCAAAATTTTGGATTTAAACCATTTATATCATATTTTAAATGGCCAAAATTATTATTAATGATTGATCTCAAATCATGGGTTATTCTTCTCTAAACACTGCATATAATCCAAGGATGCATGCTTACGGATATTGCTCTTCAAGATGGCTTTTGATTTGCTTTCAGACCTGAAGGGTATTTTTGTCCACATCTATTGGCAGTTCTAAGGGGGATAATAATTATCCCAACCACCATATTTAGCATCCCAAAAGCAACATTTTTCGACCTTTTTGATACCATTGGTTTTCAGCCTCAAATCATAGTTTGAAGCAAAAAATCGACCTTCTAAAAAATTGGACTGTTTGAATGATTGAGTCCAAATTATAATTTAGGTCTAAAAATACTTTTCTCTAGTTACTCAAACCCCTCTTTAGTTTCTTACTATTTTATTAGTCTTATTTGGAAAGACTGATTATTCCCGGCAAGCGGGACCTACCTGCTTTATGCCCGCCCTCCCCAAGAAAGGCAAATGAGCAGAGTCCCATAGAGTTCTGTATAATAAATAAATAATTGAAAAGGCGGGGACCCGAGGGCGCAAAAGAAAAGATTACAAAGAATCACAGCTCCGTCAGGCAGGTTGATCGTCGTGTCGTTACGCCCTCGCATATGCCTGAGACGAAGATACTTTCTTCGCAAGTAAACACCCACGCACATCCCCAGGTCTTTTCTCAATGAATAGACATTTTTTTATGCCTGCGAAAATGATTCAAATTAGATATTTTTTCCCTGTCACATGAGAGTCAAACTTTCGGTCAAAAAAATGAGAGTCAAATTAAGAAATATCTTCTAATAAAAAATGAAGAAGACAAGCAATTTTAAAAGGCACGTGTGCTTTTTTATACCTCTCAGTGAATTTAATATTTTTTTTCAAAGGAAAAGAACGAGTGACACACAACCATAGCGGATGAATCGAATTCATTTACTTCCTTGGATGTGCATGCATGCAGAAGAACCTTCCAGAGTAATTCCAAGCACGTCAATGTAAAATTCAACCTTTCCCACGTAGTACATATATAGGGCACCCAAAACCCATAACACATCTAATTCGATCCAGCACATGGAGGAGAAGAAAGAGGAGACCCCGACAAATGAACTGCGGTACCGCGGGGTCCAGCAGCGGCCCTGGGGGAAGTTTGCAGCGGAGATAAGGGACCCGACGAAGCAAGGTGCAAGGCTGTGGCTTGGGACATTTGAGACAGCTGAGGAAGCAGCAAGAGCATATGACGAAGCAGCTTACAACTTCAGGGGTCATCTTGCAGTTCTTAATTTCCCCCAACACTACAATCTTCCTCCTCCTCCGCCATATCACCCATTCTCTTCCTCTTCTTTTTCTCCTCCTCCTCCTCCTCCTCTTCTTGCTTATGGAGCTACTAATGACCATGCAGCTTCCTCAACTGCTGGACAGGACGCCCAGAGGGAAGTTATTGAGTTTGAGTGCCTGGATGATAAGGTGTTGGTAGAGCTTCTTGAGTCTCAAGAGAAGAACATCAAACAAGATTGATGAGTGCTACTGCATTGTGTTTTTGAGTTTATTTTTCTCTTGGCAAGTTTCATTTTGGGCTATGCATGTTTTGTTAGTGTTTCTACTTGGCTACGTACTGTAGCGAATGATAATAAACAAGGAACCAATGCTTCTAATAACTTCTGTTGGAAAATAGGCCAGTCCACTCTTAGTGGATTAGATCCAAACCCATTAACGTTAGGGTTCTAGTGCAAATAATAGAACATTCGGGTCATTAATTGTGACTTTTACTTTTTGTTTAAATTGTAAAGAAAAAAGGGAGGGAATATTTATTCTAACGTGGTTATATGGAGATTGTTTTTCTCATTTGAAAAACAATCAGAAGACCACTGAAAAACTGCTCTCCCTATCCCTCTGTTCTTTCCACAAAGGTGCATTTGCTGTGAAACCAAAGATCCGAGTTCGTCATCATAACCGGACCTTTACGTGACTATCTGAAGTTGTTGGACTCTCTAAGTATGCCTGAAGTCTTATAACTTCAAATAAAATCATACCATGATTCTAGTCACGGAGTATTTGTGAATGCACACTTTGCACCATATATAATATTCGTTTAGGTGCAAAAGTTCCTGCGAATATTCAAATAAAATCACACAAGGCCTGTACCCAGAATTTTGATTAGCACGATAAAAAGTTCAGATCATTAAGAATTATTATTGCACAAATGAAGTTGCATTTCTTCGTTAAAATATGGGCTAAGGTGCGAGTTTACCCACGAAGCGTATGCAAATGTAATTGGCACCATAGTATTCACTTATTTGCGCAAAGCGCCTATAAAGATCCTAAAATAATGCAAAGATATCGTGATATTAATTTAAACAATCGTTCGTTAGCTCTTATTATTATTATTTTTTTTCTGGGTGAAATGTTCGTTAGCTTTTAGAGCATAAATGAATATGGGGCTCGTGAGAAAAAAAAAACATTTGCTTAAACAAATGACAGTGGCATCTTTTTACGTCATTTTCAAACTTAATGGATACTTTTGCACCCAAATAAACATTACAAGGTGTGTACTTGAATATTTTATGAAAAGATTTGCAGCTTATTAGCCAATAAAATCTTACTTAAAAATTGTTCTTTTCTTGAAAATTAGATATTATGACTTCACTTTTTCTTTTTGTTTTTTTTTTTTTGTAATTTTATATGGACAGAATTCAACATTATTAAGAACTTAGACCTCCCATAAAACATTTGGGGACTATTAGTTGGGTTGATTATAAACCAACTGTTCTGACGGTTCCGCTCTTCTTTCCTAAAAGTTGGGGGAAGCAAATCGAATTTTGATTGCACTTGCCCAATAAGGAAGATCCTTCTCCATGCATGGATTAATATCGCTTGCATATGTAATTGAGGAAGTAAATAAATTGGATTCCTCTACTATGCCTTTATTTTTTTTTCTTTTTTGATTAATTATTATATTTCTTGATACAGCTATCTACTAGCGTTATTTAATGCTATATACTACCTCCATTCCTTAATATAAGAACTAATTGACTAATTTGAGTAGATCAAAAAAATTAGTTCAGTTAGTTATTTATAATAAATAAGTGTTGTCTTTCCTAAAATATCTCTGCTAATCAAGTATATTGGTTACAGCTACCATTATTACAAAGACTCTCTTGAGAAAAAATAAATAAACATAAGAGACAAAGTGGATTAAGGTCTTATATTTAAAATCAAAATAAGAGTTAAACAAGTTCTTATATTGAATACCGGAGGTAGTATATCACAATTAAGGTTTGACTATTATTATGTCAGAATAATAGCAAATTTTGTCATCTACGAGATTAAAACTTCGTCCTTGTTGATTTAAGGAGTTATGTACCTTCCAATTGACCTTTCTACGTACCATAGTATTATCTCCGGTTCTAATTATAAGACCTAATTGACTAATTTGAGGATATTAAAGAAATAAGTTAAGTTAGTTATTTGTAATAAATAAGTGTCGTCTTTCCTAAAATATCCTTACTGTAAGAAAATGGGTCAGTCCACCCTTGGTGGATTGGACCCAAGCCCATTATCATTTAGGGTCCTGGTGTAAATAACAAGACTTGTGGGTCTTAAAGTGCAATTTTTGCCATCTTACATAAATTTACCAAAAAGCGGGAACAGTTATGACGAGGGAGGCGGTTTTCTTTTTGAAAATATGCATGGGATAAGTTAACCGCAGCATCAGTTTTTCACACACGCGTTCGGTTTTCTTTTCTCGTCTTCTGCCTTTTCTAGACTCCTCCCTCCCTCTCTGCAAAAACTTTCCCTCCGATGCATTTGCTGTGTCTATCAGATCCGACTCCGTCACCGTGATCGGACCTCCGCGTGGCAACCTAATTACATTGCAGACTCCAGGTATGCCCGAAAACCTTCATTGGTATCAGAGCAAGTGATTTTTCTCGTTGATTCTGTGGCCTGCGTTTTCATATCAGTATTCTTTTTCTGATTATTCGGTCTGAGTAACTTGCGATTTGCTTCAATATATTATGCAAATCCTCCATTTTACTTTCAGTATGATAGTTTTTGTGTCTTATATTTATGTTTAGACATATTGGGTTGCTTCTCTGCCTCTGTGAAAATCGTTTTATACAGTATCCTTTTTTCGGCCGTACGTTTTCATTTTTGGGTGTCTCGAAAATGAAGTTTTTTGGATTCAAAATTTATCCCATTGCGTAGAACTCAAAAAAATGAAGAAAATGATATAAAGTACGCTAAAAATGGACACCGGACGGCGAAGATACAGAGGAGAGAAGAAATAAGGTCCGACGGGTCCGTTGAACCCGACCCGGTTACAGAAGCCGGGTCAAGGTGACCCGGCTGGAGGTTGAAGGAGACCTCCAAGGGCCAAAACGGCGTCGTTTTGGCCCCTCCTGTAAAAAAAAAAAAATGCATTTACTAGGCTGGACGTAGGATCCAGCCCAGACAAAAAAAAAAAAGGAAGGGGTGTACTGGGCTGGAGGCAGGATCCAGCCCAGACCAAAATCATTAAAAAAAAAAAATTTGAAGGGAACCGGTTGGGCCGAAATGGACCCAAACCCAACCGGTCCAAATACTTTTAATAAAAAAAAAGAATTAAAAAAAAAATTTTGACCAAGCAGTGCCACGTGGCGCGTTCTGCCACGTGGCACCCCACCTTGGCACATGGGGACCACTACCTGACAGGTGGTGGCGCGTGGAAGCCGCAGGCACGGCGCGTGTAGCCGGTGGCAGGCTGCATGGGGGCGCGTGAAGTGCACGCGCCGACAGGGCGAGTGGGAAAATATTTTTTTCCAGTTTTTCGCTAATTTTCCTTCTAGGGGCGCGTGTAGGCGCGTGGAAGGTCCGTTTGAGGTGCGGTTTGTCTCTAAAAATCCCTAAAATCAAGATCTTCATTTTGATATATAATTTGATAATTTTGGAGACAATTAAGGATCTATTTGTGAATATTTTCAGTGTATTTTCTGGTATTTTCATGCGGAAATAAATTCCAGAATATTCAAAATAATTTAAATTATTTTGTTCTAGGTGAAAATGAAGTAAGAGGCTTCTAGTAGCACTGAAAATATCAAAGATGGTTCATTGGAATACTCACACATGGATAATGCAGTTCCAGAATATGAACCAGAGGATGAGGATCCTGAAGAGGACCCTGAAAAGGTTCCTCAAGAAATCCCGGAGGAGTTAATGGATTCTGGACCTGAGTCAGAATCTTTATTTCCCACTGAACCCCTCCGTATCGAACCTCATTTGGTCTGTAATGATTCACTAGATCTTCCCAATAAAACCGAAGTAGAGGAAGACGAAGAGGTGGATCAACCCTGTACCCCTGCTTTAGCTATGAGAATAGCTGAAAGAGATGCAGCTAAATTGACAAACATAAAAGGCATCAATGGTGTGCTCGCTAGCTACGTCCATTACATGACCGATAAGAAGAATACCGAATTCTACCTTAGAGTCATAATGGAGTACATAAGAGTAATAAGAGTTAGAGGTGGACCTAAAGGCAAACTCATAAAAAAGTCTTATTGGATTTGGGCCATAGAGCTAGTGTCCTCCTTTATGAACAAAACGCGCAAACTTAGAAGCCTAAGAAAAGCGATGCTTGATTACATTTATGTTCATATCAAATGATGTAATATTTGTATTCGCCTTGAATTTGTGGTTTCATGCATTGTAAACAGACTAAGTATGTTATTTCATTTAATGAAATTACTTGAATTATTGTTGTATGATTATTTATGAATATCATATGTATGCCTTTTATAAGTGGGAGCTTTTAGAAGATGAGACTTCTAAAGGTTACAATCTTTGAAGTGCTTTTATAAAATCCTTGATAGGACATGATGATTATTGCTAGTATCTGTGTGATGGGAGGTATAAACATATTCTCCTGATCATAGATCTAGTAATTTCATTATTTACTGATCGAGGATAATATAGGCACATTACATTGTATACTTCATTGTGCTATATAACTGAAATGTTCTTTGGTTCGGTTCTCTTTAAAGAGAACATAGATTAATGTGGGATAGATTTGTCACAGAACTAAGAATGGCAACCAAGAACATAATTGCTGAATTGAACAAGGGAGAAAAGCTTAACGGGGACAACTGGGACATCTGGCACCGAAAGGTCCAGTATATCCTAGAGGAACAGGATGCGATAGAGCCTCTCACCACTGCTATGGTTGAACCTAAGGCTGGCAACATAAACCAGCACAGGAGAGACCAAGAGGCATATCTAACTTGGAAAAAGAAGAATAGCATAGCAAGAATCACGCTTTTGAGCTCCATGGCTGACGACCTGATGTGCAAGTTTGAGTCGCACAAAACTGCACAACCCATGTGGATAGCATTAAAGGATAAGTTTGGCGGAGTCTCTACGACCAAGCTTAGAAGGTTGACAATTAAGTTCGATACCTATAAGCTCAAGCCAAACTATCCCATGAAGCAACATCTGAGAGAGATGGCCAATATGATCCGGGAACTGAAGGAAGCTGGACATAACCTGTTTGATGAGCAGCAAGTGCAGGCTATCATCAGGTCACTCCCTGCAAGTTGGGAGCACATGAAAGTCAACCTAACCCACAATGAAAACATCATCACTTTTAATGATGTAGCTAAGCATCTGGAGCTGGAAGACGAACGTCTGGAGGCTTACAAGAGCTCTGGATAGATCTATTTGACTGAGGATGTTGGAACTTCCCAATCTAAGCCCAATTTCAAAAAGGGCAAGAAGCCCCAAAAGAAAGGGAAGAAGGGCGGTCCTCAATTTAAAAAGGGCAAGAAACAATTCAAGAAGAAGGGAAAGAAAGGCGGGAAGAAGAAGCTGGACCTGAAGAAGCTGGCACCTGCAAGCTTGCTTTGCGTGGTGGAAAGACCTTGATACTCCATGATGTGCTTCATGCTCCCGACATCCGATGGAATTTAATTTCTGTTATTTGCTTAGTAGACTTTGGGTTTAATGTTTATTTTCATGATAAAGTTGCAGACATTTCCTTCAACTCTGAATTTTATGGTTCAGCATTCAGATTCTAGAAATTTTTTGTTATGGATCTTGCTTTTGGTTTTAACGCTCATGATTGTTTTGCTATTTCTTCAAGCAATCCTGATATGAATATCTGGCATGCTAGACTAGGACATATTAATCAAAATAGAATGATTAAACTGGCAAAAGAAGGAATGTTAGGTGCAATCCCTAACATGGAAATGTCCTTATGTGAAAATTGTTTAGCTGGTAAGGCAACTAGAAAACCTTTCGGTAAGGGAACAAGAGCTGAAAATCCATTGCAATTAATCCATTCTGATATCTGTGGTCCGATGAGTATGAGGGCGAGACACGGAGCTTGGTATTTTATTACCTTTATTGATGATTTTTCACAATATGGTCATGTCTATCTGATCTCGCATAAATCTGAAGCTCTTGAGTGCTTTAGACGATACATAAATGAGGTAGAGAATCAAATGGATAGTAAAATTAAAGCATTACGTACTGATCGAGGTCGTGAATATTTATCTGATCAATTTAAACAGCTCTGTGAGGAAAAAGGGATAATTAGACAACTGACTATCCCTGGCACTCCACAACAGAATGGAGTGGCTGAGAGGAGGAATAGAACTCTTCTAGACATGGTTAGGTCTATGATGGCTCAAGCAAACCTACCAATTTCATATTGGGGCAATGCTTTGTTAACGGCAACCTTCATACTTAACCGTGTGCCCTCAAAATCAGTCGCTTCCACACCCTATGAATTATGGACAAAACGCAAACCGGATCTAAGTGTCCTAAGACCCTGGGGGTCAGCAGCATATGTTCATGATGATTCCCACAAGCATGGGAAATTGGGTCCTAGAGGAAAGAAGTGTATTTTTATAAGGTACTCTGAACAATCTAAAGGATACGTTTTCATAGGTGAAAACGAAGATGGAACAGTGATTGAAATGGAATCAAGAGATGCCACATTCATTGAGACTGAATTTCCTAAAAGAGGAGATGTTGACCGCACTGTATCTCTTTATGAGACACAGGAACAAGTCAATGCAGAACAAATTGATAGACCAGAATCGTCTAGGTGTGTCAATCTGAGTGGAAGCCAAGAAAGGTCAACACCAAGACCTGAACAAACAAAGAAAGATAAGCAAATAGCTCCGGTCAGAAGGAGTAACAGGGAAAGTGTTCCCAAAAGACACTTTCAAATAGAAGGCGAATCTCTCTTAGTTACTCCAGAAGGGGATGATGAGCCCCGTGCTGTACGAGAAGCCTTGTCAGGTCCTGCAAAAGATGAATGGATGAAAGCTATGGAAGAAGAAATGGACTCAATGAAAAAGAACCAAGTTTGGGTGTTAGTTGATCTTCCAAAAGGGCGTAAAGCCATTGGGAACAAGTGGGTTCTCAAAATTAAAAGAAAAGTGGATGGATCAATTGACAAATACAAGGCTCGATTAGTGGCAAAGGGGTACACACAACAGGAAGGAATAGATTATGAAGATACATTCTCACCTGTTGTGCGTTTCAATTCTATTAGACTTATTCTGGCAATAGTAAACAGTTTAGATCTAGAATTACTTCAAATGGATGTAAAAACCGCATTTCTGAATGGTGATCTGGATGAAGAAATCTATATGGAACAACCATTAGGTTTCATTGAAAATGGAAAGGAAAATAAAGTTTGTAAACTCAAAAGATCCATTTATGGATTGA
This sequence comes from Neltuma alba, assembly GCF_004799145.2. Lineage (NCBI taxonomy): Eukaryota > Viridiplantae > Streptophyta > Magnoliopsida > Fabales > Fabaceae > Neltuma > Neltuma alba. Next base: position 519,451 of record NW_021635387.1, read on the forward strand.
AACAATCATCCAGACAGTGGTATTTGAGGTTTCACAAAGCAATAACCTCATATGACTTCCAAATGATAGAGGAAGACCACTGCGTCTACATTAAGCGGTTTGAGGATAATTTTGTCATATTATCCTTATATGTAGACGATATACTATTAGCCAGAAATAGTCTAGATTCGGTGGTGGCTATTAAAGAATGGCTTTCATCGAATTTTGAAATGAAAGATATGGGTGAAGCAGAATACATACTTGGAGTTAAAATCCAAAGAAATCGTTCAAAACGAATCCTCTCTCTTTCACAAGAGAATTATATCAACAAGATTCTTGAGTGATTTAACATGAAAGACTGCAATCCCATGAGTACACCCGTTGCCACTGGAGTGGCTTTGAGTTCTGACATGTGTCCCAAAACCGAATCTGATAAAAAGAAGATGGAAAGAGTTCCATATGCCAGTGCTGTTGGTAGTCTGATGTACGCAATGATGTGTACAAGACCAGACATCTGTTATGCAGTGGGACTGGTGAGCAGATTCCAGTCTAACCCCGGTGAAAAGCATTGGAAAGCAGTAAAGAGGATCTTGAGATACTTAAAGGGCACTTCCAATTATGCACTGTACTACGAAGGAGGTGACCTGCGTCTTGTTGGGTACTCCGATGCTGATGTAGGCGGAGATGAAGAAGAACGAAGGTCAACTTCAGGTTATACCTTCTTACTCAACAATGGCGCCATATGTTGGAGTAGCAAGAAGCAAACGTGCATTGCCTTACATTCGATGGAAGCTGAGTTTGTGGCTTGCACTGCAGCAGTGCAAGAGGCTTTATGGCTGAAGAGATTTATAGAACACCTTAGATTTGGAAACAAGAGTACCAATCCGGTGATGATATACTGTGACAATACTGCAGCCATAGCCTATACTAAAGATCCTAAGTATCACAGCAAAACCAAGCACATTGACATCAAGTATAATTTCGTTAGAGATTACATAGCACAAAAGATTGTTACTGTACAATATATTTCAACCAAATGTATGGTAGCAGATCCTCTGACAAAGCCAATAGGCGAAAGAGTTTTTACAGAACATGTACAAGCCTTTGGCATACATAAAGTGTAATATGAATGCTTCATTAATGAAATTATATTTCGTTATCACTTTATGTGTCTGTCCGAAAGTATACAATGTCTAGTATGTCGTACAGGTTAAAAAGGTTAGCTCTCTCACACGGGCAACCGCCTTTGACACTCCGAAAGCAGCAATGAATGCTGATATGGTAGAGAAGAAATACAAACTTTATGTCGCCTTGACTAAAGTGTAGCAAGTCAAGATGAGATCCACGTTGATAAAGCTGGATCGAAGTTTGGAATCCCACTTCCATAATACCTGTAGCCAGACAACAAACTCTTCAACGTCGACGTCATAACAATGAGCAGAGTTAAAGAATTTGGGTTTAGATACTGAGTGTGTCTGGACCTAAGTCTGTACGGTGTTAATAATAAATCTAAATCGACATACGCTCTTATAGTAAAAGAGTAACACCGTAACATGTGTTTTATACCACATGTGCTGAGAGAACCGCAAAAGGGAAGCAAGTGAAAGATCCCTGCTTCATTGCTGTGTGAGTCCCAGGGAGGAATTATCCTCCTATTGGTGTCCTTTGACTTTGACAATATCATGAAGATATGTTTCAGTGACTGTTACTTTGGCATATGTCCTATGGTCATGATTGATGCGATCTAAGGTAGTACGCTAAGAAAGCGACTGATTCATTTCAAAGTGATATTTGGGCGAAAGGAAGATTGACTGTGATATACACACCTATGCTAGAGTCTGTGACATGTCCCTTATGACATTTTGTGGTCGTAAGTGTGGATACTAGACATATGAGAAAGGTAATCTGAGTCAACCATTGACTCGAGAGGGATTAGATTTACCGTGGAAAAAGTGTATATAAGTAAATCTGGGACATCTGAGGCATAATTTTAAAGTTCAAGCTACACAAAGGAAAGGGTGACCTGTGCTGATCCTATAAAAGGGGTTTCTAGTACAGGGACCCAAGCGAAGACGTCATGCCCACGCAGTCACGGCAAAGCACTAAGTATGAAATTGAGGGAAGGTGAAGAGACTAGATCTGCGACATCTAATCCACCAAGTGTGAGTGGGAGATGTAAGAAAATGGGCCAGTCCACCCTTGGTGGATTGGACCCAAGCCCATTATCATTTGGGGTCCTGGTGTAAATAACAAGACTTGTGGGTCTTAAAGTGCAATTTTTGCCATCTTACATAAATTTGCCAAAAGCGGGAACAGTTATGACGAGGGAGGCGGTTTTCTTTTTGAAAATATGCATGGGATAAGTTAACCGTAGCATCATTTTTTCACACACACGTTCGGTTTTCTTTTCTCGTCTTCTGCCTTTTCCAGACTCTCCCTCCCTCTCTCTCTCTGCAAAAACTTTCCCTCCGGTGCATTTGCTGTGTCTATCAGATCCGACTCCGTCACCGTGATCAGACCTCCACGTGGCAACCTGATTACATTGCAGACTCCAGGTATGCCCGAAAACCTTCACTTCACTACAAAAAATATGTCAATTGTAGCGGTTAAAGTGACACATTTCTAGCGGTTTTAACCGCAACAAATAACATTTGTAGTGGTTAACAAAACCGCTAGAAAACCAGGCGCAAGAAAAATTTCTAGCGGTTATGGCAACCGCTACACATCATGGTCAAAACGCTAGAGACTTTCTAGCGGTTTTTAATCGCTAGAAAATGCTTAAAGGAAAAAAATTTCTAGCGGTTTTATAACCGCTAGAAACATGCTAAACCAAATCTCATTTTGCCGGGAATTAAATAATTTCATTAGCACGCCAAAAGTTCTAACGGTTAGAGAACCACTAGAAATTTTTGGGAAATTAAATTTCCCCGCCAATTAAATTTTTGGAATGGCGCCAAAAAAATTTTCTAGCGGTTTGAACCGCTAGAAATTTTGGCACAAAATTTAAATTTCATGAAATATTTGTAGCGGTTTGGAACCGCTAGAAATTTTTACCGTGCCAGAAAAAAATTGTGGTTTTTCATATTATAATTTTAAAAACCATTAAATAAATTATGTTGAAGAATTTTTGTTAATTTGTATAATTAGTTATATGTTACATTTTATATATTTAAATTTTGTAATAAACAATATGTAATTAAATTATGAGTGTGTCAAAAGAAGTGAATTTAATTTAATAAGATAATTGAATTGAATATTAATAAGATAGTTGAATTAAGATAAGATAGTTTGTAATATTGAACCTATAGTGTTAGGTTGAGGAGTATTTGAATCAGTTGAAGAGGGCATGACAAGTGTGAAGAAGAAAAATCTGAAAGAAAAGGAGAAATAAATATGTTAGTAAATTTTAAGTAAAAACAAATAAAAGATACAATGAATTATAAAATAAAATTCACTTACCATACAGTAAGGAGAAAGAAACCACCATATGAGATAGTAAGAAAAAAAGAGAGAATTATGAGGAAGAATAGGAGAGGAAAGAAAAGAGATGGAGTAAATGAATGTAGAGAAGATATGATATTTATAGAGATCAGCGACACATTTGTAGCGGTGTTTTTGTAGCGTTTTTTTGCATTTTGTAGCTGTTAGTCATTTTCTAGCGTATACCTAACCGTTAGTATTTTGTAGCGATTATATTTGTAGCGGTTAATAACCGCTACAAATTATAATTTTGTATAATAAATTTGTAGCGGTTATATAACCGCTACAAATTTAATTTTTTTTATTTTTTAAAAATCTGTACGAATTTTAATTTATACATATGTATTTGTAGCGGTTAATAACTGCTACAAATTATAATTTTGTATAATAAATTTGTAGCGGTTATGTAACCGCTACAAATTTATTTTTTTTATTTTTTAAAATCTGTACGAATTTTAATTTATACATATGTATTTATGGACGAAAAATTTTTTTAATAATAAAAATTTTGGATGCTGCTATTCTCCATCATCATCCAGCCTGAAAAGACACATTTTAAAAAAATTTGTTAAATTTATAATGTATTTGGAAAAAATTAGTAATTAGTAGTTAATTATTTAAATAATTTAAGAAAAGACGTGTACCTGATAATTGGCAAATTATCATCTCCTTGAGAAAAGAAGTCTTCAAAATTCGAGGGTTGGAAGGGTTCACTATCGTAAATAATGTCACTATCACCCATATCATAAAGATCTCGTGGCTTGAGGTGAACGACCATATTCTAGTCTTTATGTTTCTCGTCCTCGACATAGTAAATTTGGTGTGCCTCAGAAGCAAGGATATATGGCTCATCATCTTCAGATGCCCCCGTATGAATAAGTCTAGAGAAATTAACTGAGGTGATGCCCAAATGGTCAGTAGCGAGTCCCCGTGAAGTTGTCGTATTTGCCCAGGAGCACTTGAACAGTGTCACGGTGAAAAGCTGGTAACTCTCAACTCAATAATGTCAATTAGCTTTCCATAGTAAGTGACGCCTCCAAAGCGCATATCGCCATCACTACTGCTAGCATAACATCTCGTTCCGAATGTCCCGCAAACTCCAGAGTTTTGTGTGAGCAATCCCTGATCATATCCAACCGTACAGAACTTGAAGCCGTTGACATTGTACGCGGTAAACCTTCGTGCATGGTCTAACGGACCGAGAGAAAGGAGCTTTGAATTCATCTGTGTATGGGCTGTTGTCATTACGTATTCGACGTGTAAACCAACTGGGAAACTCTTTGTGGACTCTTTTATCAATGTCAGCAGAACGCGCACGCCCCCGTAGCTGACGCCTGAGATAACTCCTAAACTCACTATAGTAAAGTGTAATTTGTTAGAAGAGTCAGTAAGAAACAAATATAAGTGTAAAAGCTAGTGAGCTTATATGATATATATACTTACTGCATGAAGGGTTCAACTTGGCTGTAATTTATCAAAACGTGTCTGTGTGCCTGGAGTTTCTCTGTAGGAGTGAGTCTGAAGAATTCATATCCTCCAACTGGTTTCCCAACAGGAGGAAATAAAGTTGACGTGGAAGGACTAGGAGGAGAATCATCTACGTGACACGGGCAATTAAAAGATGTCTCCATGTCATCAAAGTACCTCGAACAGAAAGTTAGGACCTCATCTCCGGAATAACCTTCTGCTATTGACCCCTCAGGCCATGCCTTATTCCTAACATATGATTTTAATTTTCCCAAGTACCTGTAAGTTAAAATTGCATTAATAATTACGAGTAAATGAAAGAACAATGTGAAATTTAAAGAGGCGGAATAAAAGATAATCTAGTACCTCTCTATAGGGTACATCCATCGATAGTGAACTGGGCCAGCAACCTTTGCTTCTCGAACAAGGTGGACAGTCAAGTGAACCATAACAGTAAAGAATGATGGAGGAAATATCATCTCCAAGTGACAAAGTGTAAGAATAATTTTATTTTGCAGCTGATCAAGCTCTTCCGCTATCAAGACCTTTGCACACAACTTCTTGAAAAATGAACATAATTCTACTAAAACCACTATACATCAGAAGGAAGTGTGTTTTCAAGGCCAATGGAAGTAACTGTTGCATAAGAACATGAGAGTCATGACTTTTCAACCCAGTAACCTTTCGAGCCTGCAGATCGATACACCTTGAGATGTTGCTAGAATATCCATCTGGTACTTTTATGTTCTTCAACGTCGAGAGGAAGATATCCTTGTTTTGCTTTGTCAAGGTGAATTTAGCTGGTTGAAACTTGTCATTTTCATCAAGCCAAGCCTCTTCACGAATTCCCCAGGCCCGTAAATCTTTTCTAACTGCGAGATGGTCTTTGGACTTTCCAGCTTCATTGAGCAACGTATATAGCACATTATCGCACACATTTTTTTCAATGTGCATAACATCCAAACTGTGTCGTAGCAAATTAGATTCCCAATAAGGAAGAGTGAAAAATATGCTTCTCTTCCGCCATTGCATAGGTTGCGTATCAGATGTCCCACGAGATCGTCGTCCCAATCGTTCGGGATCCACACTCTTACCAAACTCGACATTAACATCTTCTAACTGCCACAAAATATCCATACCAGACAAAGTAACAGGAGGATCTCTCTTCTCCTGTTTCCCATCAAAGCGAATCCATTGCAATCTAAGTCTGTGCTTGGAATCAAGGAACCGTCGATATCCTATGAAGCACCACTTGCAACTGTGTGGAAGGCGACATGGCACAGAATCAAAATTGCACTCAGGACAGGCCAACCCAGTATGCACATTCCAGCCAGACAAAGTTCTCAAACCGGGAAAATCACTTATTGTCCACATTAAGGCTGCACGGAGATTGAATAGTTGCTTGTCATGTGAGTCATATGCCTCAACACCATTGTCCATAGGTCGATCAATTCGTGTATCAACGGTTGCAGGTATACGTCAATATCATTTCCTGGTGCTTTCTTGCCAGGAATGATCATGGAAAGCAAAAAGGAGCTCTGCTTCATGCACATCCAAGGTGGTAGATTGTATGGAATTAACACCACCGGCCAGATACTGTAACTTGTGCTCATGTTTCCGAAGGGATTGAAACCATCGGTTGCCAATGCAAGACGTACATTTCTAGGATCATTGGCAAAGTCTGGAAATTTCGCATCAAATGCTTTCCACACCTTCGAGTCTCGTGGGTGCCTTAACCTACCATCTAGATTTTCCTCAGTCGCGTGCCACCTCATGTACTGAGCCATTTTTGATGACATATACATTCTTTGCAACCATGGTTTCAAAGGAAAGTATCTAAGAAAATAATATATTAAAAATTTAAAATACCAAATATTTAAATACTAAATATCAACTCAATTTAAAAAAATTGATGATATAATTAATTGTTTTAAGAATTTCAAATATCGAATATTTAGAGACAGAACAAGTAACACACTGTAATAATTTATACCTGAGAATTTTGGCCGGTTTCTTCTTTTGCTTCTTGCCCTTCCGTACCGACTTATAGCCTGACGTCTTGCATCTCGTACAAATCTCTTTGTTGGCATCATCTCCCCAGTATAGCATACAGTCGTTTGGGCATGCATCTATTTTCTTATAGTTCAAGCCAAGCTTGTTAATAATCTTTTTTGCTTCATAAAAAGATGGAGGGAATTCAGCTTCGGGGAAAGCATCTCCCAGTAATTCCAGCAACATGGACATCGCCTTGTCAGTCATACCGCACAAGCATTTGATGTGATCCAGCCTCACCAAGAATGACAACTTCGAATACTTTGTGCACCCAGAATAAAGAGGCTTGTCAGCTTCGGTCATGAGGTCAAAAAATTCCCGAGCTGTTTCGTTTCTTAGAAACTCCGGTTGAGGTCCCTCTACTTCATCTTCATTGGGATTCGGGCTTTCGTGAACACCAAAAGCATCACGCACAGCATCATTCACGGCATCGGCTTCATCCACTCGAACTCCCATCCGTGAAATTACTGGAACTGACTTAGCACCCATATCTAGCCGTTCCCCATGTAGTTGCCAAAATACGTACTCTCGCGGAAAAGGCTTAAAGATTAAATGTTCCTTAACAATATCTTTGGGATGCCACTTTTTGAAATTACATTTAGGACAGGGACACTGAATCTTACCATTTACGGCAGCATTGGCGAAAGTAAAATCCAAGAAATAGTTTAGACCAGCCAAGTATTGCGGAGTCGACCGGTGCAAGTTGATCCACGACCTATCCATCACTAATATTGCTCAAATTTCGTGAAAATATGACACAGGAAGCTCAAAGAGAAGTTAAAATGGAATTCAGTTGGAGTGCTTCAGCTTATAAAGGAGGCTGTCAACGAAGTGGAACGGTCATTTTTTTGTAGCGGTTTTGTAACCGCTACAAATTTGTAGCGGTTTTAACAGAAATTTTCATTTTCCAGCGGTTATTAATTGCTAGAAATTCAAAATATCGGTTACAAACCGATAGAAATTTCTAGCGGTTTTAACAGGAATTTTGTTTCCAAGTTTTGAATTTTCTAGCGATTACAAACCGCTAGAAAAGTTTCGCGTTGTAATGAGATTCGGTTGAATTTTCTAACGGTTTTAGAACCGCTAGAAATATTTCGCCTTGATTTTCTTGCGGTTTATTAACCGCTAGAAATGATATTATTTTTAAATATTAAATATAAATACTGCGCAATAAATTAATAACATTACAAAAATAAATATTTATTAAATTAATAAATGATTATAGAATTATTTTGATTAATTAACATGTTTAACGTGTTTAATAAATTGTAATGTTCATGTTGTAATAATAAATAAATATTTCAATATTAATTAATACTTGACATAAATAAAATTATAGAAATAAATAAATAAAGTAAACAAATAAATATCTAAATAGTGTATAAAATCATAAAATCAAAATTCTAATAAAATCCTATACAATGAAAGCAAGATAAATCATGGGTGAGGGTAGAAGCAGCATCATCGTGATCATCCTCTGCTGGATCCTCAAGCTGGGGGTGGGCAGGCCGCTCAACCTGCTAGGACTGGATTGGCGGATGGGGGGTAGGGGCGGGACTGGTGGCAGGCGTAGGTCGAGAATCTCAGGAATCAAGATGTTTGGAGCTATACTGACCACCACATGACGCATAGTCGTAGCAGCTGCCAAGAGCTGGTCAGGCTGCGCCTGGAGCTGACGATCACGCTCCTGCAGCTGACGATCACGCTCCTCGATCCTGGCCTCCATGCTGGCCTCTAACTCTTGTCTGAGCTCCTCTCGCAACTCCTCTGAGGATGAGGAACCCAGCCGCTTCGCTCTCGCACTCGCCTGAGAGCTCCCAGCAGTATATGAAGGGCCAGCGCCACTTGAGCAGGGCAACCTAGTCGGTGTAGGTCCAAGTCCAAGCCCGCTAACTCGACCAGGGTGCTGCGGCCGGCCACGACCCACTAAAAGTGAGGCGGTGGGATCCAAAGCAGACCCTTAAGACTCACGCAACTCGGTATCGACCTGAGTCATCCGTGCCTACCAAAATTAATATAAAGAAGTTAATTATAATATAATGATATTTACACTGTGATATTATATTAATATTTAATTTATTACTTACCGCTATCTCCTCAACCTCATCCGACGCACGCCCGTCTCGAGGTCTATACACCATCGGCCACATCTCGCCATAAGTGGCCGTGTATCCCCGCTCCTGCCGTATCTTTTCCCTCTGTAAATGAAATCAAAGAAATAATTAGTTACAAATTAAATACATATACATATTTAATAAATTTATTTCAAGTACTCACAATCTCATCATAAGTGATCGCAAAGCTCCTGGATCCAGCCCTATGACGTATCGTCTGATGCCTAACGCTCCCAGCATTTCTCCTAAAAAGAGCCTGAAGCAAAATGTAAAAAAATTAAATTAAATTAGTCAAGTCTGATAAAAAATAAAGAAATTATAATTAATACAATATTATCATACCATCTGGTCAGCCGTCATCCTAAAACAGACGTAACTGGACTAGTCTTAGTCCGGGACTCCACCAGGTACATCTATCAGTATCTCCTGGAGGGGCCTCGTCCCGTCACCTTTCTTCTCCCTCCATAGGTCGGCCCTCCTGTTCTTCCATGCCATCCCAAGCCTCTTGATCGTGTCAGCCCTCAACTCCTCCCCCAGAATAAATTTACTCTATGATTAAAATAATAAATTAACTAAATAACAAATTATAAACAAACAATTAAGCAATTTCAATACAAATATTTAGTTTTTAACTAATTTAACAATATTATAAATAAAATATAAATTATATCAAAAACAAATAATAATTAAACAATTAAGTAATTTAAATGAAAAAAATTTTTACTCAACTAAATTTAAAATTATTATAAGTAATAAATTAATGAAATCAATAACAAATTATTTTCATTTAACCACTTTTAAATAATTTAAATAAAAAATATATATATTCATTTAACTACTTTTAAAAATATTATAAATAACAAACAAATTAAATAAATAAAAATTATGATCAAACAATTAAATTATTTGAAAACAAAATATATAATCATTTATTTAAATTAAAAAAATTATAAATAACAATTTTATATTACCTTCATCATTTCCCAACCTTGCTGCTTCTTCTCTGAGGTGATCTTCTTCCAGTCCTGCACGTAGATGGGGAACAACGTCTACTGCTGACCAAGGAGGCGCACGTACTTGTTGTACAACTGGCCACCTTTCTTCATCGGTTGGCCCAACTCATTGAGCGGCACAACCACTTGTCCGCTCATCGTCATAGACAGCTCTCTGGCTGTCAGCCTCCTATAGGACCTGTTCCCCTCAGTGTCTGCAAAATTTAATTAAGAAATAAATTATATATCAATGAATTAATACAATTTCTATATAAATTAAATACTTAATCAAAATTTAAAAAAGTTAAATAAATACTTACCGACAAATTCCACCTCAAAACCAGCCTGACGTCTGGGAGCAGGACGCTGTGCAGCCTGGGGATTCTCATTCCCCTGATCCTGCTCCTCCTCCTCCTCTTCATCAGCAGCATCAGCATCAGCATGGGGTTGCTCATCCCCAGTAAAATGAGCCTCCTAGTCCGCTCAATATCATCCTGCTCCATAAAACTGAGGATATCCTCCTCGCTGAGATTGTAGTCCTGAATGCTGGGGAATGGCTTACCAGCATCATGACGAACCTTACTAGGTCCAGCTCTCTCAGGATCAACTGGATCCTTCCCTGGCCGACAACTCATCCTAATAATAACAAATAATAATTATTTATAAATAAAATAAAAAGAAAAATTATTTATAAACCACAATATAATAAATTAAATAAAACATAAAAATAAAAATTATCTATCAATAAATTACTACTTCTACTTGAAAATAAGGATCTGCAATTGAACCAGAACTCGGATATATTTTGTGGAGAAAATTTAGCAGAGCTTCGCTTCCTGAATGATTGAAGAAGTGAAAGTGAAAGAGGGGTATATATGCCGAGCATTTCTAGCGGTTTATGTAAAAACCGCTAGAAATTTGTAGCGGTTTTTACAGAAACCGCTAGAAATTTGTAGCGGTTTCTCTAAAAACCGCTAGAAATTTGTAGCGATTTTTACATAAACCGCTAGAAATTTGTAGTGGTTTATCTTCATTGCAACGGTCACATAAAAACTCCTCGGGAAATTAAAACTTTTCTAGCGGTTCATGTGTCAACCGCTAGAAATGTTCAGTATCTAGCGGTTTATTATCCTGAACTGCTAGAAAATAAACGCTACAATTTTGGCACCAAGTTCCCGCCAAAACCCGGGAAATTTTCTAGCTCTGAATTTCTAGCGGTTAGGTTATAACCACTAGAAATATGCGGGCAATAGTCAAAACGTCGCTAATTTGCAGCGATTTTTCTTAAAACCGCTAGAAATGTTGGAATTGCTAGTAGTTTTGGTTGAACCGCTAGAAATGTTCCGTTGCTAACTCAACATTTTCTTGTAGTGTACTAATCAAGTGTTTTGGCTAAAATAACAACCATTAGAAGGAGTATTTTGGAAAAAAAAAATATAAATATGAGAGACAAAGTGAATTGGGGTCTTATATTTAGGATCAAAATAAAAATCAAACGAGGTCTTATATTAAGGACTGGAGGTAGTATTTGTTTTACTTTCTGTTAAGGAAATTGAACAAAATCACATAGAAGCAATACAAGTGCATCTATAATTTTTAATATCCCTTATGCTTTTTAACGATATCGTCTTTTATTTGAATTCATTATTTGTTCATTTAATGTTATAAATATAAAGATTTCATATTTATATTTGATTGACTTTGCTTTTTTTGGACTGAATTTTGATTTAATTTAGTTAAGTGCAAAAACTGTTAGATAAATTTAATTAATTGCTCTAAGATTATACAAGAGATTGTTCGATATTTTAAGGCAACATAAAAGTTCAAACATTAATCAGACGTGTAGCAATTATACGTCAAGAGATCTCCATAGTCAAGCCCAAAACATGTTGGACTATGGATGATATGATATATAGTATCAAATACTACCCCCGCTAGTTAATATCAAAAGTTAGTCAACTAACGTAAGAAGATTAAAAAAATTAGTTATATTGGTTATTTATAATAAATAGGTGTTATCTTTTTTAAAATACTCTTACCAATCAAGTGTTATTTGATAAAATATTTAGTGTATAAATATGAAAGACAAAATAAATCAGAATCTTGTATTTAGAACTAAATTGAAAATTAAAGGAACTTTTATATTAAACATAGGAGGTAGTATCAAACATTACATAATTTTTCTTTTGGAATCAATATTACATAATTCATTGCTCAAAAATAATGATAGAACAATTCATTTTAATTAATTTTTTTTTGGCTAAAGCATAGGTATCTTCCTATTGGAGGCAATGCTATTCGAGACATTGTCAGGCACTAAATGTGAGCACCTCTCCCAACGGAGATTCAAATCTTAGTTCCTTATGTTGTGAGGGACTAACCTCTTCTACTAGATCCAAATCCTGTTGGTTATTTTAATTAATTTTTCTTTCTTCACAAGATAAACACAGGAAGTGGCGTGTTTACTTGGTCCAAAATTATCCTCGCGGGAGTATGTGGGCGCATGAGATGAGAAATGAACTTGCGCAGGATAATCGTGGGCCCCTCGCCAACTGAAGGTCTTGCCGCACGATAATTGTGGATCCCATACCAGCGACTTTGTTGGGCTTTCACAGAATAATGGCTGCTTCGATCGTTTAGATATATAGACGCCAATAGGGCTTCCAAGTGCATTAATTTTGTTTGTCCCTCTTACTAAAACAAGTAGGCTTTCTGTGAGAGAGATCCTAAGCTGCATGAAGAATGAGGAAATCTAAATGGCCCGTTTTGTTGAAAAGAATTCGTTTGGAATGAAAAGAAATACTTCCTTGTACAAATTGTCTTAAATTTTTATAGCAAATTTTTATCTTGTTACTATTAAAGACTTATGTTAATAGTTAATATATTTATTTTTTGTTTCCCAAAACATCATTCCTTAGATAATAAATATTCTGAAAATTATATTTTAATATAATTTCTTTCCATCACACTTTTTTTTCATAATTATCTTTATTATAATAATTTTTATATTCTCCTTCTTATATTCTCTCCCCTATAAACAAAGGTATTTTAGAGACAAACTTTCATTTTTTTGGTCTACATGATTCAGTCCAAGATTGCTTATAGAAAGAGCCAAAGTGAGCATAAAAGAATTGAAAGGAAGAGAATGAAATTTTTTTGGCCTAGGGCTGTTTGGTATGGTACTACAAAAAAAAAAACAGCTTATTACCAAAAAAATTAGTAATGGAAAATTATTCCGTCGCTAATTTCCAACAAAATACCCACAAAAATTTTGTCATTAAATTGAAATTCTGTCACTAATCCGTAAAAAAAATTTAGTTGTAAATAATAGCGATGGAAAAATTTCGTCGCTAATTTTCATTGCTAAATTGTTAAACATAATTAGATACATACTACAACAATTTATTTAATAACATAATTAATAATATAATAATTTCAGTACATTTTTGTAATACCTTAACTTAAAACCTCTTTTTATAAAAATAGAAGCAATTGGAATTATTCATTAAGTCTTTAAGTTGGAAGAAGTCAAATTTCAAAATGTTTAATTTTTAGGTTGCTATTTACATAACCCTAAAACTAAGTCCAAATTTAAAAATTCATAACTAAATATAAAAAAATTAAAATGAAGTGATTTCAAGTTTTATTTGAAGCTTACTAAACCATCTTCAAGGAAAAAATAGTTCTTGATTATGACTCCTTAATACTCGAGCCCAATTTCCACGCCACATTGCACTGTTGATTTGGTAAATTTTTAATTTTTCAGAATTTATGCATAATTTTAAATAGGCATAACTTTTTGTACAAAAATCCAATTTTAATGAATTATCACCCATTTTAAAGCTAAAAATTAGATCTATTAAAGTGCCAAGTTTCATGATCAAATTCCTTCATTTGCTCAGAATCACATAGGTCTCAACGTAGGTGCAATTTAGGTCATTTTTATCCCTTTTAATCTCTATTCTTGCACTATTAAGCCTTACCACTTCAAGGCTACTGTTAATCATGCCATTCAACTTGAAACTATGCTTTAGCCATAATGTACAACATATATTAGCCAAGAAGTTAAACATCCATGATCACACATAATTACACAACATAGTTCAAAATTCAGTAACATAGCAAGGGTCTTCAAGCTATGACCACCTTTTTTGCCTTTCCCCTTAGTGCTTCCATTCCCTAAGTGGTTAGGATTTAGAAATAATAGTATGAGATTCTAAAGAATCCCAATAGCAAAAGAACAACAATTATAGTATCAAAATGCATGATTAATTCATGTTATATTCAAACATTTAACTTAAGCATTATCATGCCATAAACATATCATCAATATGTCATGAAAAGGGAGAAAGTAACATACCATTTAATAGACATATTTGCCAAAGCATCAATGCAAGGAGTTACTCACATTTCCACATTCAAAACTCAACCACAATATGACGCATACACATAACACAAACAACTAAGCCAATTTAACACTAAAACTGGAAGTTCTTGCTACCTCTTGATGGACTTGATTCCTTGATTTCTTCCTCTTATCCTTGAGCCTTTCTTTGCCCAATGTCAATGCTTATCAATCAAACAACAACAATGGCATTTCAATCAACTTCAACAATTTCATTAATACTTTAACCTAAAACCCTAACCCTTTAACTTTTATTTTAGGATTTTAGCATTATCTTCTTTAACTTGACTTTCACATGCTTTTCCTACATAATTTTTCAAGTAGAATCTATATATAAACTTAGATTTATCAAAATTTAACTCCTTCCCCTATTTTAAAACTTGGTTGAGAGATATAGTCTGGGATTTAAAAATTTTATTTTCAATTTTAATGCTTCCAAACACATGTTCTTACACAAATTCACCTCCTAAACTCAATGGAAGCATCAAATTAACAAAAATCAAACCCTCACATAAACAACCAGTCTTGACCAAATTGAACCCCCAAGTTCCCCACAAGTTAAAATTCTTCCATAAACAAGGTTCAGACACCATAAACCACCCATTTTCTATCTTCCAATCCTTATACAAACTTTGAACCATTCATATCTCAACATAAGCCAAGATAAACAGCATCAAGTCCTAAGGTTTCCAACCTTTAACTTCCATCAAAACCACGTCTAAGCCATCAAACTACAAGACATCATAAGCTAGAAGAAAATCTAAGCTCTTACCTTGGTTTAGTACTTGATTTGACCTAGGTTTTGCTTGAACTTCTCTTCCTCCTTTCTCTTCTTTCTTTTAGCTGAAATTTCTCTCTCTCTTTACTCTTCAAGCTAGCCAAAAATGGCCAAGAGAGAATGAGGGTAGCATATATAAATTAATCCTCAAATCTACCATATGGTAACTTCCCATTTACCACTTTTACCCTTAAGCACTTGGCTTAATCTTGTTTCATCTCCCTTCATGATTTGCCACATTAGTCCTTTATATGTCCTCTTCTTTGAATGTTAATTTCCAAATCATGTGACAACTAATCAACGACCAGATTTTATTTTGACCTATATCTCATCTAATTAAAATTTTCTTGAAATCGGTCTTTTACCAATATAATTTTGTTTTAAATATTTTAAAGCTAGCCTCTGCATCTCTGGAGGCCAGGAACAATTTTAAAATTCATAATAATCCTTCAAATAATTTTTCTCATTTTTTAATGAATTATTGAGGCCTCTAAATTTTTTGAATAATTCAATTTGGCCAATTTTTTTAATTCGCCAAATTCCATGAAATTATCAAAAATTCCAAATAAATTATTTTCATGTTATTTTCATCTTTCAGGGCTCAAATACTGTTCTAAACCTTTATTCTATTTTCTTCATGAATTTTAGATATTTTCAAGAAATTTGGGTATAATTTTCAATTTTGCCATTCCTTGAACGAAACTTTTCAAAATAACAATCAAGTCTTTTTCTGGGCTTTACCTCAAAGTTGTTCTATATACTTTTACTACACTATCCTCAGTCAATCCTAGATTCCTTATTTTTCATGTTAAGATTTACAGGATATGATAATTTTTAATTATAAAATAAATTGATATATTCGTAGAGTTGGTGCTAATGAAGATATCATCATCATTCTTCTTATCATTAGATGCATGCTAAGACAGGAAGACAATTTTTTAAAAAACTTGTTTATGTTTTATTAAAATCAGTTCCTCTCGATTATTAATAATAGTTAAACTAATATGATAAGAATATTAATAACTTTCTTATACAAACTAATATAAGAAAGAAATAATTTTATCATATATACAATATATTATTCAAAACCAAAAAAATTTATATGAACGCTTTAATTTATTATTATAGATCAAACTATTGTTGAAATGAATTTTGAACTTCAATCATTACAATAAAATTTAATTATGATATAATTAATAACTCATGATATAGATTGATTTCAGTCTTCAATACAAAAACAAATGGTATATGCATAGTTTTTGGGAGGAAAAATTATATAGGATACACATATAAGCAGGAGAATGTTGTTTATTATAAAATAGTCAAATCATTCAGTTTTTTTATATAGAATAATTTTTTAACAAAAAGGAACATTTTATTAATAATGAAACAAGTATACAAAGTATCAAAGTAAACTAGAAATGACAAAAACAACAACAAAAAAACAAAACTAAAAACAAAGTATCAAAGAAACTAAAATACACGCAAAGAAAGTAAACAAAGAAAACAACAAAGAAGCAAAAGTTGTCTTCATATTAGCCAATTCCCATTCGATCATGGCTTCCTTCAGTGTTTAGACTTCTAGTATTATGTCCAACATTAGAAACCGTTACTAAGCCACTGTTCTTTTCAGCAATTGAATCATCCAACAAAATATCATATAAGTGAGATGGTGCAGTCATAAGCGATCAATTGAATGCCATCCTACTCCTTCCAACAAGAAAATCTACAGCATGATTTCCCTGGCTAGTAACTAAGGAAAATTATAAATTTGGCCTTAGATCAATCAAACGAAAGATTTTAGAAAATATAGAGACATTTTACCTTTCAATTCTATCTAGAGATCTGCCAAAGATAGCTCTATAGAGCTCCTCAGAATCCATCTCTAGACAAACATTATAGTTATGATAACTATCAGATAAACTAAGTGCAGATTTCAAAGCAAAAAACATTTAGATCCAAAAGGGGTAGAAGCCTTAATTTTTTGTATACACCACTCAAATGTGCTCCTCTGCTATCTCTGCAAATTACTCTTACACCAGCATACTCATCTTGCTTCTTGAAAGATCCATCAATGTTGATTTTGACAGCATTTGCGTCAGGTGCCTTCCAAGTAAGATTTCTTTTAGTTCCTTTTTCTCTCATGCTCTCGATAACAAACTTTGTAGCCCAAACTTCCTCAACATGCAAAGAAACAATCAAAATGATTCTCATGGGGTCAACCAAATTTTCACTAAAGATGAAATCACATCTTCCCTTCCAAATTCCCTAACAAATAGTAACCACAAGAGATTTCCCATGATCTATCATTTTTTTTATACAAGAAGACCTTTTCACACCATTTTCCAATACTCACATCAACATTTTTTTTTATCAATATATAGAGTCAAGGAACAACTAAAACAGCAGCAAATTGCCCAAAAACAATGCAAAATTGAATGTTCTATAGTTTTAGGCTCAATATGACAGATTGGACAAGTATTTTATAGGAACACAAAGTGTAATATCCTAAATTTTGTGCATAGAAGTCAAGGAATAGCCTAAAATAGGCAAGCTGCTGAGTCCTTCTGAGTCGAAGTTCCAGAAATGTAAAAAGAAAGTTAAAGGGTTCTCAGGGACTAAACTATAAATTGAGAAAATTCTAAGCACTAAAAAGTAAATAAAGTTAGAGACTCTGGTGAAGTCTTGAGACCCAGAAATGAGAAATGGAGATGAATATAGGTCAAAGGTTGTGTTAGAGGCCTCAATTAGGTATATTATGGGGCTAAGTCGAAGCATGGGCAAAATCATAATTTTGTAAAGTTTCAAGCGAAAAAAGACAATGATGGAAAGTAGGCCTGAGTACTTCAAAAAAATTTCAAAAAAATGAGAATGAGGTCTAGAGGCCTGTATAAGGCAAAAAATGATGAAAATACCCCTGGAAGGAATTGATGGAATTCCAAGGTTTTGGCTAATTAAAAATATTAACTGAAATTAAATTATTTAAAATATGAAGAGGCCTCATATAATTGGAAAAAAATAGAAAATAATACTTGATAAATTATCACAAGTTTTAAAAATAACTTCTTTCTCAGAAAGTGAAGAGGTTGGCTTTAATAAAATTTAAAGCTTATTTATACACTATCTAGGAAAAGTCAAAATAAACTGTTTATGGCTTGACTTTTGACTTAAGAAAAATTATAGAAATTCCCCATGATGAACAGGTAGTAATGGTACCCAGAGACAGATTCTCGGAGTTATGGACTGGTGGAAAGAATTTGGTAAGTTTACTTTGAAATAAATATTATTAATTATTTTAATGGAAAGCAAACATAAGAATGTTTCTCCCTCAATTGCACACACATATAATGCCATGTGAACTTATTTATGATAAGAAAATGGTATCACAATATGGCCCAGTGCTATCAGGCAAGTTAGGACCTAAAAAAGTACCTGATATGGTATAAATTGGCAAGATATGCGGAGAAATATTTAAGGGAGTAATTACGCATGGATGTCCTTCATTTTCCTCCCTATTTTAATGCCAAAATGATGAAATAGACATGGAAAGAATTATCCAAGTTGTTGGTTAGAAATGTGAGAAAAGAAAAGGGACTAGTAAGAGGCCAATGAGATCGATGGATCAAAAGCTTTCCAATTCTCTCTTCCTCTTCACTTTAGGCACCGCGTGTAAGGCTTCTTAGTCATGGAATTAGTTTAATGATGTAAGCAAGGAACATGTGGCTTGATTAAGAGACACATGGTAAGGCATAAAAATCACATGTTAATAGGTGCCAAACTTGATGTAAGCATGGTGATGTAAGAGGAGATGAAGTCATGAAATGCTTGAAACCTAATGAAACTACATGGCCTAGGATTTGTACTTTTGGCAAAGGGATGAAGTAGACGGTGAAAGATCAAGCCACACACCTATTGTAATTCCAAGCATCTTTAAGGGCAAAGCATTAAGCAAAGGGCTATAAATACCCCCATTCAAGAGCATTGGCCAAGGAGAGGAACTTGGGGAGAGAATTTTGTATCAGAGTAAAGGTTCTGGCATTCAGTAAATTGCTTTGATTAAGTATAAATGTCTATAAGCAAAATACTCTGAATGGTTAGTGGTACTAGATTATGGTTTAGGAAGGAAGAAAATGATATTCTTCCATAGAATACTAGTGGTTTGGGACAATGAGTTGAGCATGATTGCTCCTCAGTGGGATCTAGGAAAGTAGAGGATTTGAATATAGATCCCTTTAGGAGTAAAGGTACTCCAGAACGTTTGGTCAACTAGTGGTGTATAGTTCCAGTTAGTTTAAATAGAAATAGTTGGATTGGTGAGATGTGAGATTGTGAGGATACTAGTTGTGATTGCTAATGGTTATGGTGCTCTATTGTTTTGTAACGTGTATATTGTATATAATAGCTCTATTCCTCTTGTAGTTCTGAAGAGTAGTATAAGGTGGTGAGAACCCAAAGAAATGCTTAGGTAGGGGACCAATCAACAGGACAAGACAAGCCCTTGTGGACCCGATGCAGATAACTATGAACAGATTAGAGGAATAGCAATATATGCTGGAAGAGCTACAAGCTAACCAAGCTCGACAAGAAAGAGATTAGGATGCCGCAGTAGCAGTGGAAGTAGCCCTGATGAAGCCCTAGTTGTTATGGGCTCTCAAAAACAATTTAGTTCCAAATAGAAATGCACTACAGTGGCACAATCTGAGTCGTGTTCACTTTGAGGAGCTTGAATTGTTCCTATGTAATTTAAGTGACAAAACCATGCGAAAAGGTAAAATTAGGGGATTTGTAAAATTGAACTAAGTTGCAATAAAATCAAAATATGAAAGAAGTAAAGTCTTTTTGGTCTTTTTAAATGAATTAAAATAGTAATGAAAGAAAGCAAATAAATGGATAGTTTGTAAACTTAATTGATAAAAATGTCCCTTGGAGAATTGATTAAGCCTTTATCACTTCAAAATATATTGGGAGTTTACTCGAAAACCAATCTTAGGTAGCTTGGAAAACCTTCCAAACTTAGGTAAATTAGTATGTTAATGAAACCTTTGACCCAAACACTCACAACAAAACTAACCACCCTCATGAATGCACACTTGGTGAGATTAATGCAATGGTATTAACAGCTTGAACATAAAAACCAATTATGCTAGCAAGGCACCACATTTAATCAAAACTGAAATTAGATTGAGCATCAACCAATATTCAAATGACGAAATTTAGGATTCTCATTACAACACAAATACCAAAGCATAAACTCTCAGAATCCAATCCAAAATGAAAAGATGATGACATTAAGGTTCAACTCTAACAACAAAACAGAAATTCTAACCAACAACAACTGAAATGTTATTAAAGTAATGGAAAAGATGAAATAAACTCCCCAAACTAAGTCCCAAGCTTAGGCCTTTATCCAAACTCCTTAGGATAACACGTTTTAGCCTCTTATGACTTCAGATGCAGCTCCTTCAAGCTCTAAAATCATAGCACCAACCATAGCAGATGAAGATGGATGATGGATGATGTAAAAAGTTAATAGAATGAGGTGGAAATAGAGTAGAAATGGGTAGGAATCAATGGGGGAACCTCAAGAACCCTAGGAGATGAAAATGGGAGTGTCTGGATAGAGTATTGCAGCTGGCTCGTGTGTTGGGTTTCCAAAAATCAAAATTTGAAGCTTAAAACCTGATTCTGTGTCTATGCATTTTCACCACGACTAATATGTACCTTCACCACGACAAAATATGTAAAACGCATAGTTGCATTTAGTTGGCCTTTTTTTGGAATTTTTGTAATTTGCTGGCCCTTAGCTGTAATTTTCTTGAACTCAGGTCTTTAGGAGATGTTTCCTAACTTTGACTTTAGACCTGAAAATCAAATTAAGCACTTGTAATATCTAATTCAATTTCATAAAAGATGATTAATTAAATAGAAGCAAAAATGACAGTTCTGCCCTTACAAAGTGCTTAATAAGAAATCAAACTCACAGTTTAAATGACCACAATTCATATCAAGACATGCATTTTAAACCAATTAATCCCTCTAAAAACATGCAATTTCACATGAATTAATGAAAAATAAACTTGGTCAAATCAAGCCCATTTGTAACAAGCTAAGCTGAGAATAGCCGAGGAACCCCAACAATCAGTCTAATCTCAGGATGTTCTAGTTGCACATGTAAGGCCTACAAGTGAACAGGGAGATAACTGGCAATAGATTATATAATTTGGTAAGCATAACCCACATGCTTTTGAGGGCATATTGGACATGTAGATAGCTGAAGACTAGATTACTTGACTAGAGAAGATCTTCATGGTAATGAACTGCACCTCAGAGAGGAAGCCCCAGATAGCCATATACAAGTTAGAGAAGGAGGTTGACTAATGGTAGAGAAATACAAAATTGGTCCTCCAAGTTAACAATACCCCAGTCACCTGGGAGGTATTCAAGGAGCGGTTCTATCAGAAATTTTTTCACAGTCTGAAAGGGATAAGAAAGAAGCAAAATTCCTTACCCTGAAACAAGCAGAGGATGAACCATTTGATGAGTACCTGACAAGGTACATCAAGCTGTCCCGGTATTCTACCTACCTACAACATATAAACGATGGAAGATGGTACACAAAAAAGATGGTTAGGGGACTGAGACCTACCCTAAGAGAGAAGGTGGCCCCTTGATAGATTAAGGATTTCAACAAGGCAATAGAGGCCTACCGTATCATGAAAAGCAATCAAAACCATCAAGGTCTAACTAGAGCAACCCCTGAAGCTAAGAAAACTTTTAGGATTGGCAAGAGGGGACCTCGTATAATAGTAAGAAAGGTAAAAGGACCAGCCTTAGCAGAAAGCTGTAGGGGGTTAATAGACAAGGAGGAGGACTAGACATCAGGAGGGGAGACAAAGAATGTGAGATCTGCAGGAAGAACCTCGAGGCTCGGTCGTGCATTTTAAGGTAGTGTATGTGCTATAGATGTGGCAAGCCTAGACACATAGCCAAAGAGTGCACCCAAGTTAGAGACCTCTCTAAGACCCCAGACTCAGGGATGAGCATTTGCCCTCATACAAGAAGAGGCTCGTAAGACACCCAAGGACATAAGGTATGATCAGTGTTAGTTATTACCTTGTGTGTTTGATGCTTGATGTAAGCACAAGCCATGGGTTTATGTTATGTAATTGTGTTGGACAACTAGGCCTCATTGTGATCCCTTGTGATGTGATTTGTTTATGTTTACTCCCTTTGAGGTTAAAGCATGTTTGAATTGCATTGTCTAATATGATTATTGCTGCATTTCCCTAGCCTTGAAATGCATGCCATCCCATAACATGGATGTCATTACTGATTTTAATTAGTTATTTTCCCATGATGTACTCCTCTCTTGTAAGGATAAGACCTTTAACCTTCCTTTGAAAGGAAATAGTCGTGTATAAAGATAACATTAAATGTTGTGATTGAGGCCCAAGTTGATAGATAATTGAAAAAGGGTTGCCACTGATATACAGAGCATTTCCACTAACCAAAAGTAGAAGTAGAAGAAGGAAGAATAATGAGAAGATAGGTAGCCACTGTTTAGAGTAAAGGGACTCCCTTGGAAGAAAGGAATAGTTTGAGCTAAGTGAGCCAAGCTAGACAAGGGTATGAGTCTAGGCTCTAGTTAGAAAATAGAGTGGCAACCTAACCTTTATATAATTAATGAGACCTCGATAAAGGTAAAGCAAATAGGTGGTGATGTTAGAAATAATGGTCATACCGGGAGCTGGCATAGAG
Source organism: Neltuma alba (assembly GCF_004799145.2). Taxonomy (NCBI): domain Eukaryota; kingdom Viridiplantae; phylum Streptophyta; class Magnoliopsida; order Fabales; family Fabaceae; genus Neltuma; species Neltuma alba. The sequence goes on from NW_021635387.1 coordinate 542,476, forward strand.
AGATGAACATCTTCCCCATGATGCTTAGATAATTAATAATGTTTGGGACCAAAAGATGTTCCCACGTGTTCCTAAGGCATCTATGAGAAGTGTAACTATAGCACTCAGGCTAATAAGAAATCTAAAAGATGAGATTCCTATAAATGATTGCCACTGCCAAAGTGACTGACTAAGTCAAGTTGAGAGGATCCTTTTAACAAGGATATGGTACCTTGATAAAAGATTGGGTACGAGGAAAGTCTTGGCCATAAAATATCTCTCCAAGATTGGGAGATGGTCCCCTGACTCAGAGTTGACGTTGCTGAGTAAAAGCGAGCTATCCTTTAAAGGAAAGAAAGGAAAATAGTTATGATGGAGTAGACATTGTTGTGTGGAAAGTAATGTGTCCTCCCATAATGGTAGAGTAGATACCGTACTTGTAAAAGTGATATGTCTACCATCAAGGTAGAGAGTGGTTGAGTTGAGATTGCTTTGTTGGAAAGCAATATGTCCTCCCACAGGAAAGAGTAACGGTGGCCAAAAAAAGGCTCACGGAGTTAATCTTACCCTAATAAAAATGGAACAGGCCAAGAGTAATGTGAGGGTGAAACATCTCTTGGGCATAAATAGAGTATCAACAGTAAGTCCTCTCCCTGTGCTATACAGAATTAGTGAGAAATAGGGAAACTAGTAAGAGAAGGCAAACTGGTATAAAATGTAGAATGAGTGGCCTAAGGGAGCTAAAGAATTGAGGGTTAGGAAAATACCTAGTGGTAACGATTCCAGAGTTGATAGAAAGGATTGAGTAATGGCTAAGAAAGTAATATTGGCAACGGGGATTAGTCTTAGGGAATAATCAATTGAGTTACTAACTGAGTGGAGGTGACTTATTTTATAACTCAGTCATGTGGTCTAAAATCTCCTAGATAGTAGAACGTAGGCGAACGAGCTACAATATTCTAGGGTCACAGTCGATCCTAAAGAGGCTAGTAGTAAAGCAGTAGCTCCTGAGGTCGTGGTAGACCTAGCCTAAGGAAAGTTATTAAGAGGCTTATGGTAGAGCGTAGTAGCTCCCTGTGAGACTTGTGATAGAGCAGGGTAGCTCTCGAAGTCACAGTGAAGCAAGACTAAGGAAATTGCTGAGCCATCAGAATAAGAGAATAATATCTCTTTGGGAATGAGAATGAGATGACCTGGGATGAGTTTAAGATGTGGAAACCTTCTCAAGTTGGTTAACTAAAATAGAGAGAGTACCCTTGACTTGTTTCCAAATACCTTTGTTGTTGATTGGACTGAGCTTAATTCTATTCTAGTTAACAAGGGATAGAAAGAGCAGTACAAGTAAAAATGAAATAAGCACTGTAAGTCTTGAATGTTGTACATTCAAGAAAGCTAAGTATGAAATAAGAGAAAAGGTAGTGAGCCCTTTGATTAAAGCTGTTGAGGGTGAGCAAATGGAATAGACCTACTTGAGATGAAACGAGAAGAGTCTATGATAGCAAGATACATTAAGTACCCAGTAAGGGTGCAGAAAGGGAAAACTGAAATGCCACATAAGAAGGAACATGGAGTGAAGGTACGACTATGGATAAATATGCCTAAAGAACTGAAAGTATGCTTAGGAACATGGTTGGTACCCATGTATATACCCAAGAGGCACATAGAGCCATGACATAAAAGAATACAACCAGAATTGGAACTTGGCCAAAAGAAGTAAAAGTGGAATTATAGCACTAGAATTAAGTATAAAAAGGGATATTCTCCCTCAGAAATCCCGCAATAAGAGCTGAGCTAGGTTTAATCTCAAAATTTCAAGGACCAAATTTTTTTTTTTGAGAGGGGAAGAATTGTAACATCCTTATTTTTAAGCTCTGAAGTACAAGAAGTAGTCTAAGACAGGAAGGCTATTTGACTCCTTTTGGCAGGAATTCCAGAAGTTCCCTGGAAGGATGAGAGGATTTCTAGGGACCAAACTGCAAAGTAAGAATTTTTTGAAACCACGAGACAGACAAATTAGAGACTCAGATAAAGTCTCAAGGGCTCAAGTATAGGAACTAGAAATGATTAGGGGCCAAAGATTATGCTGGGAACCCAATAAGAAGATTCCTGAGGTTAAATGCAAGCTAGGATCTAATTGTAAATTCAGAAAGCTTCAGGCCATAATGGAAAGTAAGCCCAAAAATTCCAAAAAATTCTTAAAAAATGGGAAATGAGGTTCGAGGCCCTTGTGGGTTAAAAATGAAAAAAATAACTCTAGAGCATATTTATAAAATTCCTAGGGTTTTGGCTAATTATGAATATTAGTTGAAGTTGAATTATTTAAAATACAAGAAGGTCTCAAATAATTACAAAAAAAAAAAGGGAATAGCATGTGGGATTAAATTTAGAAAGACTGAAGACTAAGCTTAAAAGTTAGAAGTTAATGTGAAGTTAAAGAGGATTAGATATGAATGTGTTGATTGGGATTGTGATTAAGAATGCCTTACTAAATGTTTGATAGGCATTGGCATTGTCAAGAAGAGAACTCCAGAGAGCAAGCAACGGAGGCAAGAGTTAAGGCTTCAAAGAGGTAGCAAGAACCTATAACTTGATGTTAACTTGCTTTATGCCATTCGGTGGTTGAGCTAGATGTGTTATGATGTGTGAAATCCTTATATTTGATGCCTTGGCAATATGCAAAGTTGAGTTATGAATTGGAATGGCATGACGACATGCTCCTTTCCTATGGCATGGTAATGAAATGATATGGATGAGATGTGCATAGTGTATATAATGATGCATGAGATGTTTATTGATATATCGCATGACATGCATGCATTGTCGACATTTTGTTGGGTTCATTGCTACTTAGATTTCTATGAAATCACACACCTTCATTATTTAAATTACAACATTTAGGGATTGACTTATCAAGGGGTAAGCAGAAAAATAGAGTTGGCATGAGGACTCCTTTAATGATGATGAATTATGTACTAGAGAACTATTTGTATAAATTGTATAAGTTATGTATGAATGACCTAATGGCTTTAAAGTGATGCAAACTATGCTATGTGATATTTATATGCCCTTATATTTGAGTTATGATTATATGATTTGGAGAAAAGCAAGAATTTTCAAGAAAGGGCATGATAAGGGAAAACAATGACCTAATATGGGTCAAAATTGGCAAACTATGTGGATCTGAGCAATGATGGATTTTGGTCACAAATTTTGGCAAGCTAATAGAACTCATTTTAAGCTTTAAAAGGAGTGGTAATTAAATAAAATTAGAATTTTATACAAAAGGTTATACCTATCAAAGTTATATTATAAATTGTGAAAAATTAAAAAGTAACCAAATAAACAAAACCACTTTGGCTTAAAAATGGACTCAAATGATGAGGTGAAGACAAATGAGTATTTTTTTTCTAGGTAGAAACTTAATAGAGCTTCAAATAGAACTTGGAGCCACTATGTTTCAATTTTCCTACAATTAGTTATGATTTTTGGAAGTTAGCCAAAATTTTAAGAGTTGTTGTGAATAGTAACCCGATAACAAAATTTTGAAAACTTGATTTTCTAATCTTGTGGCCAACAAATGTGATTCTAGATGCTTCTGTTTGATGCAGTTATTGGGTACAAATATAAGGTGTTTCACCAGTTTTTATTAAACCTACAATTATATGTAGAACCAAACAATCAATGGTCTAGGGATGTTCATGGGGCCCAGGAGCCCGCTATACCCGCCCTCACCCAGTAAAAAAAATGCCTAGCCTGGCCTAAAAAAGGGCCCGAAAAGTGTTGGGTATTTTCAGGCTAGGCTAAGTATAGGGCAGGCTGGGCATCAGCCAAGGTACGTCGCCCTGCCTATTTAGCCCAGCCCGAAAAATATATGTAATTTTATTTAACATATATATATTATTTGGCCCCACTGTAATATATATATTATTTGGCCTTGTGGTTTGCCCTACTAAAGCAGTCTCATTTTTGCATCGGTACAGTAAATTGACGTTGTCGCACCTTACTATCGGATCCACTTAGGGTTTAATTAAAACCATTTTAGACCACATTGGATGGTCTTGGTGTAACACCTTATGTTTATACCAAATAACTTATCTTGCAGAAGCATTGGAATCACTTTTGAAGACTACAAGTTATGAAAAATCATGTTTGTAACTTCATATGACCCTTAAGTATGAGAAAAGACTTAAAATTTGAAACTTTTCCATTTTCCCAGTTTAGGTCGTGACTTAGTGCTTCCAGGTCGACTTGAAGTCACAGAGGCCATTTTTGGCTATTTTTGCCCCCAGGTCGCGACCTCAACTTCTCAGGTTGCAACCTTAAGTCACAGAATGCTTCTACGCACTATTCACATTTTACTGAAATCTTTGCCAACTTTAAAAATTCATAACTAATTGTAGAAAAATTGAATTTGAGTGATTCTAAGTTCTATGGAAAGCTCTTTGGATAAAATTTTAAAGAAAAATAGTTTCTAGACTGATTGCCTTGAAATTCAAGCCCAAATTTTCTTTGAAAAATTACTGTTCATTTGGTCATTTTTATATTTTTACTTTATTTTTGCCTAACTTTGGATAAGCATAACTTTCTGCTCGGTTATCAGAATTAGGCAAACTACCCCTCATTTTAAAGAGAAAACTAAGATCTATTTGGTCACCAAACTTCAAAACTTAACTCACTCATTTGTTCAAATGGTCATTGGTCAAACTTTAATCCCTTTTAGTTGACTTTTTACCCCCTTTGGAAGGGTAACTTAACTTAATTGACCACTTAACATCATAGCATACTATCCTTAGCTATATTAGCTATTTCTCATCATGCTTGGACTATTCTACTCATGCTTGTATACCTCTAGCTTTAGTCATACTATTGGAAACTTAAAGCATGCTTCATATTACATTCCTCCAAAATAGAAAGGTCCAAAGCCATATAAAGTTATTATGGCTTACTACCTCTTCAAGTGAGAACCAACTCCTTTCCTTTGCCCTTGGATGTTGAAGGCCCTAGGGTTTGTTTAAATATTGGGGTAAGATTCTTGGGGAATCTTAGTAGCAATTGCATACATTATCAAGGTCACACAATACATTGTAAATCAAGCTACATGCATGCATACTTTAACTTTATGTTTATGCTATGGCAAGGACATATCATCATAAACATTCATGGCACTCAACATAGCATAAGCCAAGGCATAATTTGCATGGAGGCAACATCATATAACATAACATTCTCATCCACCTTATAGCATAACAGGTTAGCAAAACACATAGCCATAATCATACAAAGTAAGGTGACACTCTAATATAATGAATTGCAAAAGCTACCTTGAATGCTTTCCTTCCTTTTGAACTCTTTCCTCTTGACTAGATCTTTGCCCCTTTGTTGTGTATAGCCTATTAGGCAACCAATAACACAACATTAAGTATCATTGCAACTTCACAGCTTAACATAACCCCTTAAACCCCCTTTTTCTTGGTTTTTAGGGTTTATTTTTCTAGCTTTGATTTTTAACTTTCTTTTTTGGGCTTTTTCTACATAATTTTCATGTAGAATCCATTTATCATATTAGTTTTATGAAAATCCAGTCCCTTCCCATTAACTTGACTTGGCAATCTTTAAATTATTTTTCACATTTATCTAATTATATATAATTTTCATATCTACTCTCATCTCTATATTATTCATATTATCCTTAATTATTCAAACTCCACTTATATATTATTTCAAATATTTTTCAATTTGCCAACTAACTATCTCATCCTTATACTACAATCATTACATCATCTTATTGAACTTAACCATTTATAATTATAGCATACATTAATCATCTAATCCTAACTTAACATCTTAAACCAATCTCTTCATCTATTTCCTATTTTGATAAAATTTGGGCAGCACTTCCCCCTAGGAAATGACTTCCCATCATCATTAAAATAGCCTAAAACTAACATACCATCATTATAACTTGAAATAGAAGAGTTGTAGAAGCTTACCTTGCTTCCAAATGACTTTCTCTCACTAGAATTCTTCTCTTTCTCTCTCTACACGAAATTTGCACGAGTTTCCTACTTGAAAAGTCTTGCATGAAATGAACATGTGGGGGTATTTATAGGCTTTATATTTCACTAGTTCTACATATGCCCTTCTTGCACAAGAATCTTAATCTTAGCCCGCCAATTTTTACCTCTTTCCACATGTACAAATCTTAGGCTATGTAGGTTAGTATGTTGACACTTGGATGATGAGTCATTAGGGCTTATGTCATCTCTTCTTATCCATTAAGATTAATTAGGCCTTAATCAAGGTTAACTCTCTTAATTCCTTGATTAACTTAGCTAATTGTCCTTCTAGAAACTTTTGACTTTTCAAAGTTAGATGGTTAAATCCTAGCCATCCAATGAACTATGTTTGCCATGTGTCAAGATCTTATGGAAGATGGCTTAAACCTTAATCATCTTACTTATCCTTAATTAGATTTTAATCTAATTTTATTTATTATTTTCTTTTTCTTTTTCTTTTTATTTTCTTTTTCCCTTTCTTGGCCAATTTGGGCGTGACATGTGTCCTTGGCAATCTATAGGAAATTTTATCACCCCTGTTGTCCTGATAGTCTATTGAGTCTTAATATAGTATTGGTTTATTTTATCCGATAGTCGAAAAATTCTAGTATCTCAAAATTCTCATATTAGCTTACTATTAATTATATCTTAGTAAAGGAAACTTTCCTGATTAATTTCATAATTTTTCTCCCTGTATAACTCCTTAAATTGTCGTTTCTGTAAAAACAGATAATCTATCGATATTAATTTAGCTCTAAATTCAATTAAAGCTAACCTCCTCATCATTTAGGGTTGGAATTAATTTTATAAATTTTCATAATTCCTAAATGAATTTCTTTTAAATTTTCATAATTTTCTAAGATCTCTAAATATTTTTAATAATTAATATTGGCTAATTTTTCTTAATTTAGCTAGAATATTAATAATTAAAATAATTTTTAATAAAATATTTTCAACCTGTATTTACTTTCTAGACCTCAAATACCATTCTACGACATTAATTCTATTTTTCATGATTTACTGGAAATTTTTAGGATTTTCGGACACTAATTACGATATTGCCCTTTATAGACCAGTTATTTTAAAAATGACAATTTGGTACTTTTTTAGTTCTCACTTCAATTGTTGTGCTGTTCATCTATCGTCTATCTCACCTGGCCTTGGTCAACCCTAAATCTTTCATTAATCATACTAAAGATATCAGGGTATGACATATTTCCCTATTTCTAGATTGAAAACTTTGGGATGTTGCACTTGGGCTCAAAAATCCATGAAAAATGCTGATTTTCGGATTTTTACTATTCATCGGGTAAAAATCCAGTTTTCTAGCCTAACTTCAAAAATTCATAACTTAATCTAGAAAAATTAAAATGGAGTGGTTCAAATTCTATAAAAAATCTTTGAATGCTATTTCAAGGAAAATAATATTATGAACCAATTCCATTTGAAAAAGAGTCAGGTTTTTGTGAAATTCACCTCTGTCCATTTGGCAAAAATTCTTTTTCCAGATTCTGAATTTTAACTTTCAAAAATCATTAAAAATCGTGTAGTTAGCCATTTTTAACGTGCTACCTATCAATTTGAAGCTCACGAAGTCAACTCTAAGAATACTAAATTTCGTGCAGAAATTCCTTTAGCAACTTAATAAAACGTGGCTCTAAACTGACATCCTGCTTAGGGATTACAGCACTGTTCAACCGAATATTTACATAACCAAGAGTTCACGAATTTTTATGATGTGACACCATAATTTAGCATCCAATCTGCAGCTTGCTCTTAGGAGTTTCAGGCCCTAAAATGTTAGATTGTATTTGGGGGATGAAATTTTAATGAAATCCCAGTAGCAAGATCAATCAACCAAAACATTAATATGCATCAATTACAAGCATTCCAACCTTTTGCTATTAATAGGGAACTACTTTACCTCATACATGTGGCACTCTAACATGCAATAGCCAAGGCACATAAAGCAAGGAGTATAGCTACACAATCATCATCATCATCATTTAGTTCAACCACATAATAGCACATGACATTGCATAGCAATCAATGCAACATTTAACATTAAGGTCAATTAAATCTTACTACCTTAATCCAATACTCTATGATTTTCTTGTTCTTCTTTCTTGCTTCCACAAATTCCAAACCCTAACATGGCAATCCACAAAAATGGCAGCAAGAATCATCAACCATTCCACATAAAAAAAATCAACAACATAAATCAAGGACAACCTTTGTCCCTTAAAGCTTCCGCCTTTGTTCTTTAAATTTTAGAGTTTGTTTCCTTAAACCCTAAAAATTTCCTCTTGACTCATTCCTACATGATTTTTTATGTAGATTCCAAATATATACTTGGATTTAACATAATAAAACTTCCTCTTCCAATTTTAGCTTGGCCGAACCATTAGGGTTCAAAATCCAAAAATTACAACTTTGATTCTATGGTTTCCAACACTTGTCCTTTAGGTTCAACCTACACCATTTTCCATTTTGAACATAATGGAAGCCTCAAAACTTTGAAAAACACATCCTAGGGTCCAGATCTTGCTTTGGCTGAAATGGTTCTCATGCAACATAACAAAGAAAACACTTCAAAATCAACCTACAAACTCTTGTAACCACTAGGATATATCATGCTTTGAGGTGTTCTAGCAAGTTTGAACAACAAACTTCCTTCCCCACTCAATAAACATTTTGACCAGCTCAAGAAAAAGGGGAGAACCAAAAATTCTAACCATACAACACAAGCAAACAAGGCAAGGAACAACTTAGAACCAAAAACTAACCTTGAATCTTGGTTGGATGATCAAAGTTGGTCCCTTTCTCTTGATTTTTCCATCAAGCTCTCTCTTTTCCCTCACCTTTCTCGCTTGGCCAAAACACTAACTAGAAAATGGGGGAGGAGGAGCTCATTAATGTGCACAAAATATCCCACCAACCATCCTTAATGATATGCCATGTGTCAAATGCTTACTTAGTCTTAATCCTCTCTCTTAATTAACTTAAATCATAATGTAATTAGATTCCAAAGTCAAGATCCTTTCCATTGGTGGCTTGACACTTGAAAAACTTTAATTACTATCCATTAGAGGCTTGACAAGTGGCAACTTGTGGGCCAAGTAAAGTGCAAGACTCTAGTCTTCACTTTATCGGTGTACTTTTACTCCGGGTTTAACTTCTTTTCTATAATTACAGTGCTCTGGTCTCTGTAATTGTTTTCTGTCAAATCCATAAATTATTCTCCTCATTTTTGTCTTCACAAATTGCCCGCTTTGTCTCAAATTTAATTTCCCATTAATTAAATAAAAGGAAAACTAATTTCCTTCTCTTTATTGATTTTTCCACTTTTTAAGGGAATTGGAAAAAATCTTGGATACTTGAGGGTCTTCTTTTAATTCCATAATCTCTTATAATTTCTTGGAATATCATAGAAATTTTCTTGGGATTTTATTCTCCTTCCAAATATTTATTTGGAATTTTCCAAATAAAAGGCCTTAAACTAGCTTAAATCACCCTTAAATTCCTTTGTAATTTCTCTAAGAGCAATTTGGTCATAAAACCAATTTTATAATCCCATATAATTCTCAAGGAACGTTACCCTTATTTTTTTATTAATTTCCTGAGGCTTGAAAATATTTTTCCATAATTATTCTTTACCAATTTTCCTTAATTAGTCAAACTTTTCATAATTGACTTGGAAAATTATAATAATTTTTTTCCATCAGAAATCTTCTATTTCTCCTTATTCTTTTTTACCCTTAATTATTTAGGAATATCCCTATTCCTAAATGTCATATTACTAGATGTGACATTTCTCCCCCTCTAAATAAATTTCGTCCTCGAAATTTGAAGCATATCTCATTAGAAAAGTTCAGGATACTCTTCCTCTATCTTAGTCTCCATTTCCCTCATAGCTTTTTCCAATGTAAGACCTTTCTAGACAACCTCGACCAGCAAAAACTACCGGTTTCTCAGCTGTTCGACTTTTTGATCAATGATTCGCTCTAGTCTGAGCTTAAAAGACGGGTTGTTTTGGAGCGTAATGTCATCATAGCTTATGACATGTGTCGAGTTTATATGGTACTTCTTTCATTGGGAGTTATAGAAGACATCATAACTTGACTTACATTTGGGGGAAGGGTCACTTATAATCTACTGGTCCAGTCTTGGACAAAATTTAAAACGGTCCACTATAGCTTGAACTTAACTTCTTTAACTTTAGGGATCGACTGACTTCCGTTGTTGGTTACACTTTAATCACCAACCTTAATCTTTAACGGTGTCCTCTAATATCTGGGCAGCTCTTTTGTCTACTTTGAGCTGTTAGAAGTCTTTGCTAAATAACTTTAATCTATCGGGAAGTCTGATCCACTAAATTAGGACCATACTTACTTCTTTCATTGAGCTCTATCTAGCACAAGGGAGATCTAAACTTCCTCCCATAGAGTGCTTCATAAGGTGCCATTTAGATACTTACATGGAAATTGTCATCTTACGCGAATTCGGCTAATGGTAAGCACATATCCTGGTTACCGCCGATATCAAGTACATATGCGTGTAGCATATCTTCTAACATCTGTACCATTCTCTGTGTCTGCCCATCCTCTTAGGATCGTAGGTTGTATTGAATCTGAGAGTAGTTTCCATTTCTTTTATAAGGACCTCCAAAACTTCAAGTAAATCTCAGGTCTCGGTCCGAAACAATACTGCTTAGGACACTCGGTAGCTTAACAGCTTCCTTGACTTTCATCTTCCATTTTCTACTAGACTTAGTGCATTCTTGCCAAAATGGCTAACATTTCTGACTTTTACACTTTCTCACATTTTTCCCAGGGTCACCTTTCCTTGGGCTACTCTTGCCTGAGACACTTAACTAAACAGTGCTAACGGGAAACTAAGGCACTAATTCTGGTAGGCTCAACCCTAGTACTTTGCTGTCTTAGATCCCTTTCCTGATATATCTTTAGTCGGGTCTTTTTTGCTTACATTCTTGTCTCTCGCCTCATCTTAAGCATTTATCCATTAATACTTCGTCTGTCCCTGTATCGCATGGGTTCTTCCTGTATCTAGAGCTAGCCTGAATGTCTCTTTTTCAGGTCTTATGGCTCTAACTCCTCTAACTTTGGCTTTCCTCTATTAATCAGAAGGAAATTCAATCTAGCCTAATTAATGATAAGGTTTTCTAGAAGGAAGTCGTGGGTACTCTCTGGGTATCGGTTTACAACTAAAGGAGGTTTCCACATCCTCAACTTATCCCTGGTCCTTATCTTCTTAAAGTGGTACCATGCTCTTAAGATCTCTAGGAGACTTTTGACCATAGGACTAAGTATAGTCACCTCTTCTCAGTTGGTCACCTAACTCATAATTCTCCAAAACTGTTCTAAGAACCAATACCATTCTCTTAGACTTCATGTCAATTCCCTAGGCTACCTATTTGTCTCTTTAGGTGCCTAAGCCAATCTTCTTAGGAGTTCTCTTATTCCTCCAGCTGCTCTTACCATCTCTTACTATTTTAGAACGTTATAAAGAGAGGACTTATGCAACTTCTCTTTCCTCTACTTTACTTTTCAGTACAAGCATACTCTAACATGCATAATGTCTAGCATTTTAATGCAAGGAGTGTAAGCTCTTACTGGTTGCTATGTCCGTAGCGTGCCAACCGGACATCTTATCCCTACAAGAGAGAGCCTCTTTTTCTGCTCGCAGCTGCTTTTGGAAGTCATAGGGAGAGGACTTTGAGATTCTTCTTCTTTCTACTTGCTCTAGTACTCATCTAAGCTCAGATACATCTAAGTCATAAAAGGAAAACTAATTTCCTTCTCTTTATTGATTTTTCCACTTTTTAAGGGAATTGGAAAAAATCTTGGATACTTGAAGGTCTTCTTTTAATTCCATAATCTCTTATAATTCCTTGGGATATCATAGGAATTTTTTTGGGATTTTGAATCTCTTATAATTCCTTGGAATATCATAGGAATTTTCTTGGGATTTTATTCTCCTTCCAAATATTTATTTGGAATTTTCCAAATAAAAGGCCTTAAACTAGCTTAAATCGATATTAAATTCTTTTGTAATTTCTCTAAGGGCAATTTGGTCATAAAACCAATTTTATAATCCCATATAATTCTCAAGGAACATTGCCCTTATTTTTTCTTAATTTCCTGAGGTTTGGAAATATTTTTCCATAATTATTCTTGACCAATTTTTTTTAATTAGTCAAACTTTTCATAATCGACTTGAAAAATTATAATAATTATTTTCCATCAGAAATCTTCTATTTCTCCTTATCCCTTTTTACTCTTAATTATTTAGGAATATCCCTATTCCTAAATGGTATATTACTGGATGTGACAGACGGCATGAGTGAGGAATTTTTGTCTCAATTTGATCTTTTCATCGTCTCCGTCTCTCAATCTTTTACGAGTCTCCGAGATAAAGCTTAAGGTAAGGCTTGTGTTTTATACTTTCATTATTTTATTATCTCACTGTTAAAATCTATTTTGCTTCTGATTTTTCTCAAAAATTCTCATATTGGCTCTTTGTTTGATAAAAAGATGATCACAATATTTTAAAGATTTATTGAACCAAAGCAAATACACTTTTTTAATCGTTATTTGGTCTCTTCACCTAATTCCTTCCCAGTATGAGAATTTGGAGGTCATGGAAAACATGTTCAATAAACGAGGCAGTCATATAGTTCAGTAAATTTTTTTGTGTGAGGATTAATGAATATTCCCTATACGCTCAAACCTGATTTTCCACGTGAGGATTAATGGAGTTTTTTTTTTTTTCTTTTGGTAATGAACCCATTCCTTTACATTGTGAGGATTTTATAATCAACAGGTTAAAACTGGATTTTTGTAAGCGAGACACAAACTGGAATGAAAGAATACCAATTAAATCTTTTTTAATGATAACATCATATCTGGTTTATGTTGGATTTCACAGCAAGATCAATATAATAAAATATGCTACATACAAGACTAGTATTTTTTTTGTCCCAATCTATTTCTTTTAATCTTATAGTAATGCTACAAATTTTATTTTAATAGTATGTTAATTAATAAAAACTAAATTAAGACTAAGTTCCTTTTTTTTTTTTTGATAGTAACTAAGTTCCTTTTTTTTCCGTTGCTTTGTTTAACTAAAAGTTTTTGTTGTCCCTTTGATTTAATTAAATAAAATTTTTGTTGTCTCTTTAACAAGTTAATTCGTTGCTTTTAGGTAGAATTTGATAGTGTTTCCTTGTTTTGTATCTTATTATTTTAACAATTAATTATAGGTTAAATGGATGATCAGGATTTTGTTGTATCACCATCTCCTATTGAAATGTCTCAAGGTGGTTTAACCTCTCTTCAGATACCAACTTATATAGGACCAAGTCAAACACCAACTTTTTATCCTAATGGACCTAGTGAAACTCTTCTAACTATTGTCATATCCTATAAATTTTAACCCTAATAATGGAAGTAAAAAATTAAGTCAAGAGCCAATAGATAAAGGAGACTGATTGACGAAGCTATTCATGACATAAAATCCACACAGGGTCTGGACCAATATTTTCAAAATATCTTGTACAAGTAGGATAGAATGCAAGGGGGTGTCAGAAAAATTGAAATTTTTTCTAAAAATAGGAAAAATAGAGAATTGAGGATTTAGAATAGTATATGAGGTCCTAGAGGTGAAACAGGGGTGAAAATAATTTATTACAGAATTTTTAAGATTTATTAGTATTTTATGACCAGACAGGGATTTTTGGTCGTAATTAATTATTTGAGCTACCCCGAGGCCTCAATAATTTTGAAAAAAATATGTAAAAATTATTTAGTATATTATTATAGATTTTAAAATTATCTCTAGCCTTAGGATGTGAAGGAAATTATATTTGGATAATTAGTGATGAAACTTTATCAGTAAAACCTGATTTCGAAAAAAATTCAATACAGGAGATTAAAGGTGGAAATAAATTCTAGAAAAATTGATGAGATCTTTTTATATTAAAAGAGGATTTTTGATGAATAAAAATGAATTTTTGGAGGCCTAGAACTATTATTGAAATTTAGTGGAAAATAGTAACTAATATAGTGTATTTTGATTGAAATTGGTAATTCATGATTGGGCCACATTTTCTCTTTCTCTCTAATCAGTTTTGGAATGATTTTGGGCCAAGGAAGCATAGGAATTTCGTGCAACCCGTGGTCCCTCATGTAACAAGAGTTCAAGCCCAAAAACAAGCCCAAGAAACCAACAAAAATCACATGTTAAGGGACACTTGGCATGACCAAAAGATGGAAGGCTATGAGAGGGGACACATGGCCCTTGAGTTGGCAGATTCTTAGGCCATATAGAAGGGGAATTGACAAGCCAAAGAGTTCTATAAAACCCCCTCATATGAGCTCATTTTCGGCCAAAATTTGGACAACTAAGGGGAGACTCTGCTGCACCAAAAACTTAAGTAAAAGAAGACCTAAACTGTGCAAAAGAAGAGGGAAATCACCAAGCTTCAATCAAGGATTAATTAAGGTATGTTCAAGCTTGATTTTGGCTATGTGTGAGGGTTATTTTGGCTAAGGTTACATGGCAAAATCCTAAGCTATCATGTTGCCATAATTTCGGTGATATTGAGAAAGGATTAGGGAAGGATAGAAACCTTGTGGAATGGCATGTTTGATTGATGTTTGAATTGAATTTTGGAAGAATCCTAAGTTATGTTAATAGGAATAACTCTTAGACACTCTTGGTTCTTAAGGTTAGAGTTTGCTTCAATGTGATTTGATGATTCTAATGAGTTTAGAAGGTGATTTTGTGTGGGGAAACATCAAGAAAAAATCTTTAAAATCATTGGAATCAAAAATGAAAATCATGAACCCCTTAAACACCCTTCTCAACCAAGTTGAATTAAGGGGAAAGAAGTGTCATTTTGTTAAATCTAAATTGATATTTGGATTCTACATGAAAAATTGTGTAGGAATTGTCTAAGAGATAGGTTAAAACAAGGAGGAAACAATAATGTTACAAATCAAGAAAAAAGGGTTTATATGAGTATGTTATTAAGTAATGATGTTTATACTTTGAATTGTTGGTAATTGGGATGTGTTTATGCTTAGATTGATAGGCATTGTGCAAGAAAACAAGAAGGAGCACTAAAGACTTTAAGAGTTTGAGACATATACTTAAGCAAGAGGTAGCATTGAATCCATAATTTGATTGCTATCTTGTTTGTTTAAATATGCATGTGTTACTTGCTTTACAATGCCATGATGTGATTGAGCAAGCTATGTGATTATGTGTAAACTTTTATGTATAATATGCCTTGATAATATGTAATGTTGAATGGCTTAATGATTTGATATGTGGCTCTCTTTCCATGGCAATAAAAAGAATATGAAATCTTGTGCATAATGATAGTTCCATAGTAACATATCACATTTTTGCATGCCATAATTAGCATGATAATTGTGATTCCCTGTGTCATATCTCATAAAATTTAACCTTCATAATAGGTATGAAAAATTAAGTTAAGGGCCAATAGGAAAAGTATACTAACTAACGAAGCTAGGTATGACATAAAAATTTGAGGAAAAATGCCAAAATTTTTCTAAAAATAAGAAAAATGATGAATTAAAGGTTTTGGAACTTTATTTGAGGTCCTCAAGGTGAAAATAGTATGAAAATAACTTATTACAGAATTTTCTGAAAATAGAGGTTTTTAGAGAAAAAATAGTAAAAATTGAGAAGAAATAATTATATTAAATATGTAGAGCCCTCAATAATTTTGAAAAAAATATGAAATAATTATTTAAGGATTTATTTAAGTTTATAAAATTAATTCCAAGCCCTGAAAGTGTAGGAATTAATTTTAGAATATTTATCACGAAAATCTTATTGGTAAAGCCTGATTTTGGAAAAAAATTCAAAATAAATAGTTAGATGTTGAGATAAATTCTAAAAATTTTCAAGGGACTTTCCTATATTAAAAGAGTATTTTTAATGGAGAGAAATAAATTTTTGGAGGCCTAAGACTATTTTTGAAAATAGTAACCAAAATAGTGAGTTTTGATTAAAAATTGATGTTTGTGATTGGGCCACACTTCTTCTTCCTTGCTAATCAATTTTGGGCTTCATGTTGGGTCAAGAGAGCCCCAAAATTTCATGCAGCCCACACCTCTTGCTAAAGAGTTCAAGCCCAATTCAAGCCCAAAATCCAAAAGAAAAAAAGAAGAGATACGTGGCTTGATCTGAAAATTGAGGCATATAAGGAGGGACAAATGGCCCCTTAGGTGGCAAAAAATGGTGCCATATTGGAGGGCTTGGGTTCAGGTCTTGAGCTCTATAAATAACCCCCTAAATACAAGAAATTCAACCAAAATTGGAAAAATAAGGGAAAATTCTATCGAACCAAAATCTTACCCTTAAACAACAACTAAAACCCTCCAAATCAAAGGAAAATTATCAAGATTTAAGTAAGGATCTATTAAGGTATTTCTAAACTTGATTTTAGTTATATTTAAGAGCTGTTTTGATTGAAATTTCGTGACAAATCCCAAGCTTGAATGCTGCCTATTTTCAGTCACCATTAGATTGAGTTAGGGAAGGAAAGAAACCATGAATATGAGCTTAGAATTACATGTTTAATTGATGTTTGGATTGAGTTTTAGAAGAAAACTAAATTTAGGGTTTTTAAACACCCTATTTGGTCACTATAGAATTTGAATATTAGAGATTGTTTCAATATGATTTGATGATTCTAATGATTTTAAAAGGTGTTTTTGTGCAGGGAAACACCAAGGAAAAGTGTTTAAAATCATTGGAATCAAAAATAAAAATTTTGGAACCTAATACCATACCATTTGGCCAACTCAATTTGAAGGGAAAGGAGTATGATTTTTTTAAATTTAATTTGATACTTGGAGTCTAGATGAAAAATTGTGTAGGAATGGCCCAAGAGATTGATTGAAACGAAGAGGAAATAAGTATGTTAAAAATCAAGGGAAAAGGAGTTTAATTGAGTTTATTGTTGAGAATTAGTGTTTATGCTTGGATTATTGGTAATTTGGAATGTATTTATACTTGGATTGATAGGCATTTTGCAAGAAATAAAAGAGAAGCACAAACTTTCCAAAAAGGATGAATTGAATTGTTAGTTAAGAGATAGCATTGAACTCAAAATTTGAATGCTTTCTTGCTTGTTTAAATGTGTTTACGTTATTTGACTGATGTTGTCATGATGTGATTGGGTAAATTACGTGATTATGTATGAAATTCTATGTTGGATATGCCTTGGCAATATGTTATGAGGAATAGTATAATGACTTAATTGATTACTCTCTTTCCATGGCAAATGATATACACGTAAATATTGCATGATAATGTTATTTTAGCACATTTTTACATAGCATGATTTGTATGATAATTACGACTCATTGCTACTGAGATTTCTATGAAATCTCATTTCTTTATGTTCAAATCTTCACCACCTAGGGGCTGAACCAAGCAAAGACAAAGGAAAGGAGATCATTTTGGGAGATAATTAGTTATTATGTCCCTTGGAATAATGTTTGTAATTATTATGAATTGTTATGAATTATTGTGAATTATATGAGATTATTGTATTAAAGACCAAAGTGATTATGCGTGTAATTATATCATCAAGAAATCATGTGTTGGGATAAGTTATGTGATTGGAATGATTATATAGATTGAAAAGAGAAAAACAACCAAGAATGGCAATGAAAGGGGATAAAATTTAACTTTTTAAGGGTAAAGTTTGACTAACAAAATTTTGTGTAGTTGTTTGAGTTTTGAGCTAAAATTTAGTAAGCTTATAGATCATATTTTTAGCTTTAAAATAAGTGGTATTTTATTAAATTTGGAGTTTTTTATAAAAAGTTATGCCCTACCAAAGTTGGACATAAATTCTGAAAAATTAAAAAATGACCATATGAACAGTATTACTTTGTGTGAATTCTATATACCTGTGAGTACTTTTTCCTTAAAGATCATATTAAGAGCTTTAAGTATAACTTGGAACCACTTCATTTTGATTCTTCTAGAATTAGTTATGATTTTTCAAAGTTTGGCCTTCATTACAGTTATAATGAATAGTAACCCGAATTTGTGAAATTTCAAAGTTCAAACTTTTCCAACTTAAGGCCATAAGAAATAGATCTAAATGGTTCCAATTGAGATAAAATGAGGTCTAAAAGTAAGGTGTGACACATTGCTACTGAGATTCATATGAAATCTCATTCTTTTATGTTCAAATTATTCACCAATTAAGCGTTAGACTAAGCAAGGAGAAAGGCAAGGAGATTGTCTTAGGTTAGAAGTGATTTTGATGCCTCTTGAAAGATTGTTTTGTGAACTTATGTTTAATGTAATCTTGTAAACTTATGTGAATGTTTGTCTAAGGAATCATGCTTAAACATGTGGTATGTGAATGGAATAATCCCATGGTGCTAAAAGAAGAGACAAGTCAAGCAAAAGCATGAAAAATGGATAAAATAACCCTACAAAAGCCTCAATTTCATACCAATGTGATTCTAGTCAAATCATTGAGATTGTGGCTGAAACTTGGCAGACTTATAGATCATATTTTTAGCTTTAAAAACAAGTGGTATTTCATCAAAATTGGAGTTTTGTACAGAAAGTTATGCCTGTCTAAATTTAGCTATAAATTCTGAAAAATTAAAAATTTACCATATGAATAGTGCTACTTTACGTTAATTCTAGGATTGATTGATAAGGGTTTGGTACCAGAGAGCATTTTTTCTCTGAAGATCATATTAAGAGCTTTAAATAGAATTTGGAACCGCTTCATTTTAATTTTTTTAGAATTAGTCATGATTTTTCAGAGTTTGGCCTCAACTAAGGGTTATATGAATGGTAACCCAAATTTATTGAATATTAAATTTAAAATTTTTCTAACTTAACGCCATAAGAAATGGTTCCAAATAGTTCTCTTTGAAATATAATATGGTTTTAAAGGAAGGTTTGACAACTGTGCCTCCTTCTCTACTTCTACCTTCCTCTTAACCTGTCATTGCTCCTCTCTTTCTTCCTTCTCCTTATGCTCCCACCCAAACACTGACTGAACGTTTCACACAAGTAATAAATGCTCAAGGCAAGGGCACAAAGAGAAAAGAAAAGGAACCCAAGCATACCTCAGAGGTGTAGGATTACTTTATAAGATTACCAATAGAAGAAACTAATGGAAAGCACAAAGCAGCTTCCAAATATTGCCATACAACTTATAGAGCTGATCTAAATCATCACGAAACACATTCTTTGTTGAGGCATATCCCAAAGTGCACAAAAAACCCACACAAGGCCACTAAAGATAAAAAAACAATCCATGTTAAATCTTTTGTCTGGTGGGACAAGTGGACAAGGAAGATCTTTAGTTACACATACATATGATGAGAAGTGATACAGAAGAGCTTTAGCTGAATTTATTATTGTGATGAGTAAAACGTCCTACCTTTAACCCCTTAGAGCACGCATTCGTAAGTGTTATGGTTCAAGCAGATCATGACACAAGCCCGTGGATTTAAAAATTCCAACATAATTACTCGGATTACTATTCACTGTCAAATTTCCAGATTACAAGTCCAACTTAAAAAATTCACAACTAATTCCATAAAAATAATATTGGGGTGTTCTAAAATTCTACAGAAAGATATTTCAATTATCTTTAAGGAAAAAATATCCAATTGGACTTATCCTTGCCCAATTTGTACAGTTTAATTAATAACTGTTACTGTTTATTTCATAAAATCTAGAACTTTCAGATTCTGTGCCTCAACTTTAGAAATTTGTATCTCCTTGTGTACACATCCAATTGAGATGATCTACCTCTTATTTTAAATCTTGGGATGTGTACTATGATTTTACCAAATCTCATCACTTAACACATTCGTTTGATAGGTCAAACTGGAGTTACAAACTCACTGCTCCAGGACCTACGTTTTATCCCTTAACATCTCTTTATTTTAGTTCTTTTTATTTCTTTGACATACATAACATGGGCTTACTCTTTCCCATTCATGCTCATACATTTCTATACATGCCATAAACATTATAATTAATTACATGGCATCATATGCATCCATAACATAAATTACATAATAAGAGAATTACACAATGAATAATAATATCATTCATTGACATCAATAATTCTCCACTTTCTTCTCCTTCCTTCTCATGCCATTATTGCCCATCATTGATTGACCTATATGGTTGGTTAGGGAGGGGTGAAATTTGGGGGAATCTCAGTAGCAAACAATACCATATTAATCATGCTAGATGGATGCTAATGCACTACCCGTAACTTGTTTATTCTCTTGTTAATTAGTGACATATTAGCATGCTCAAAGCTAACTTCTTGATACATGGCCATGGAGACATAATCTACTCATCATGAATAGCAATTACAGTAGCTAAAACATGTCACAATAACATTCAATAACATGTACATGGCAACACACAAGCATACAACATCAAGCAATGACGATAGGTAAGTTCGCTACCTTGCACCTCAAGCTTTCCTCTTACTTTTCCTTTGACTCCCTTGACTTTCCAACCATGTGGGCATTCGGTTAACATCACCAAACATCCTCTTGGATGTTCCTAAGGTCCTAAACATAACCATAATGATCACACAATCCATTAGGACCACTAGATTACATAAAGTTCAAGACTAGCTTTCTTGAACCTCAACCCCTTTCTCTTGCTTTTAGGGTTTTCTTTCTAGCTTTTCTAACATAAATCTCATCATTTCCCATCCTTAATATCCATTTCTTGTCAATTAGGAACACTTTAGATGGCCTTAGATTCAAGAAGATCAAATCTGGAAATTTTGGTTCGTGGGTACTATTCACACAGAAACTCCAGAATTTTTGTTCAACTTTGAAAATTCATAATTAACTCTAGAAAAATAAAAATTGAGTGGTTCCAAGTCTCACTGAAAGCTACTTAAGTTACCTTTAAAGGAAAAATAGTTTCAGGAACCAATTCTATGCCGAACAGTACCAGAATTGTACGGAACTGGAAACTCTTCCAAAAGTTCAACACTGTTTCTAGATTTCAAATCCTAATTTTGAAAAATCACCATAAATCGTACACATATCCAAATGAAGTGTTCTACCCATAGATTTAAATCTCACAGAGTGTTCTTTAAGAATAAAAAATTTAAGAATCAGATATAAACAGTAACTAATTCGAAATGGGCATCAAATCAGATGCTACAGCCACCACATACCTTGATCTTGAAGCTTGAACTTAGGTGGACTTTCTCTCACTAAAAATAGCTCTTTCTCTCTCTAGATGCAAGAGTGGTAGATTTTCCCCTATAGATCCTTGCTTGGCCTAAAATGAAGGGGAGGGAATGCCTATTTATAGCCAAAAATTTGGCTTGAATGGACCAAAATACCCTTGGTGGCTAATAGAAAGGGTAAGGGCAATTTTGGAACTTCAAGTTAACTTTTACATCATCATTGCATCATCTTCTTGCATCATGCTTACCTCATCCTTCTAGAAGATGTCAAGTGTCATAAATGTGGTGGAGGAGATGGGAGATTAGATCCTAGCCGTTGGATCAAACTTAATTCCTCCGAATTTACTTGGCCCACATTTCTCCGGCTTCCTTTATGGCCTTCTGGAGCTCAGAAAATTCTTCTGTCTACTCTATAAATTCCCTTTAATTCTAGAAAATATCTATGAATTTTCTTAGGCCATAACACTTCCTTTAAGCCTTGTATAAAAATTCATTTACTAAAATGCCCTTTTATCAGCATAACCGGCTTTTTAATTTATTAAAGCCACTCCACTGGCCTTTTGGTTACGGGACTAATTTTATAAATTAGTACAAACTTTCAACCATTTAACCTCATTTTTGTATACATTTTTAAGGTCTCTTGCTATTTTAAATAATTACCTCAAATGGTATACTTTTTACCAGTAATAACCTTATAAATTCCATTGAAGCTGCCTCAGGGGCATTTTCGTCTTTTCTCTTCATAGAAGAGCCTTAGAATATTATTTTCCATTTTTTTGGGATTTTATTGGAATTCTCTATGTACTCTTCCCTTTTTTTTTATCCTTGTTGGTCATAACTTTCTGAATTTACGATTTAGTCCCTACTTGGACTTAGCTTCATATAGTCCTCTCTTTGAGGCTTCTACCTTAACCTTTGGCCTATATCTAGTCTCTTTTCTCTCTCTGAGCCTTTGAGACTTTACTGGAGCCTCTAAATTTGATTACACTTTAGCCCCTTAAAACTTTTACTTTGCAGTTTAGTTCCTAAAACTGCTTTGACTTCCTTTCTCATCTTTGGGACTTCTGCTCAAAAGGGGTCTGGTAGCCTATCCAATTCAAGCTATTTCTGGTACTTCTAGGCCCAATAGTTTGGATGTTACAATGAGCAGCCATTCAGAATTGTTGAGAAGCCTACATTTAAAAAAGTTATTGAATAAGTTTAAACCTTACTTTCTAATCCCTTCAAGAACAACAATTGCAAGGGATGTGTGGCAACTTTATCTTGAAGAGGTTAGAACACTAAAGAAATTTTTGAAGTAAAATGCTAAACATCTCTGTCTCACCATATATTGCTGGATATCAAACCAAAATTTTAACTACTTTTGTTTGACAGTATATTTCATTGATAATGAATAAAGCTTCAAAAGAAGATCCTAAATTTTGTTATAATTGAAAATCATAAAGGTGATACTATAGGGAGGACTATTGATCAATGTTTGTCGGATTGGAAAATTAAGAAGGTATTTATGATAACTATAGATAATGCCTTGGCAAATGACTCAGCTTTAGGATATCTAAAGAGGCATTTGAGAAGTTGGAAGTGTTTACTTTGTCAAGGGGATTATTTGCAATTCAGGTATTATGCACATGTCCTTAATTTGGTGGTCAATGAAGGCATTAAAGAAATGAAAGATAAGCTTTGAAGCTATTCAAAGTACTGTTAGATATGTTTGTTCTTCTCCTTCACACTTCCTAAAATTAAAAATTTGGGTTGAAGCTAAGAAAATAGATAGCAAAAGCCTTGTTTGCCATGATGTTAATACTTGATCGAATTCAGTGTACTTGATGTTGGAAGCTGCAACAAAATTTTAGAAAGTATTTAAGTGGATATGTGATGATGATGATGACTATATTTTGTACTCTGGCTCAAGTACTGCTAGGCGTGAGTGTGCATATGGTTCTACTAGGCATGAGCATAATGCTTCTACTGGTGTTAGGTGTGACCATGATAACCTTTTTTGTCCTATTATTGATGATTGGCATAATGCACAGATCTTCATTAAATTCTTGAAGGTTTTTGTGACATAACATTAAAATTTTCAAGCTCTCTTTTTGTAACATCAAATGAATGTTTCCACCAAATTACTTGTGCTTAGCAGATGTTGCAAAAGAGTACTATGAATAATGCTAGTACTTTATTAGGAGAGATGCGCATCAGCATATAGATGAAGTTTGATAAATATTGGGGTCAAGTAGATAACATGAATCCATTGCTAATTGTGGCTGTAATTTTGGATCCTTCATTTAAATTAGCCTATGTGAATCATTGTTTGATCTCTATACATTGATCCTGAAGTATGTTTAATTAATGATTGTTTGTATTGGTTGTTCGATGAGTACTCTACAGGAGTTTCTACTAAATTAGGGACCGTCCCTACAAGCACAGCATCTACAACTTCATTGTCTTTTATTGATGATGATGATATTGAGGATCCAGGTCATAAGTAGTTAGAATATCTGAAACAAAGAATCTCAATAGATCGTCAAATTGAGTTAGATAGGTATCTTATAGTTGATTTAAGAGATGAAATCCCTTATGTAGTTGAGTTTGACATACTATCATAGTGGAAAGCTAATTTTGGAAAATATAAAATTCTGTCCCTCATGACATGAGATGTATTAGCTATGCCAGTTTTTATAGTGGCATCTGACTGCCTTTAGCATTGGAGGACGTGTGGTTGATCATTAGAGGAGGTATCTATCTCCTAAAATAATAGAAGCACTTATTTGTGGGCAAAATTGGTTACAACTTGAGCAATCTATTTCAGAATTTGTCGACAAATTTCATGAGTTTGATAATTTTGATGAGACAAAAAATGCCTTACAGCTTGCAAGTAATATTTTATTCTATAGCCCAAAAATGAATGTGTGTGTATACATATTACTTTATATAATTTGTAATATAATGATTTTTTTTTAATTTTGGATGCTAACGGTGATTCATGCCTTGATAGGTCATTTTACAAGTATGAGTAGCCAAGTGGGTAACTTGCATCATTTTTAAATCACAACTACGTCTTCTTCTTCCTTTCTTTCTTACCTTGTGATATATTAAATTACAATTTTTTTCTACCTTTTCAGATCCTTAATCCTTTTGCCAACTTTGGGGAGATTGATACAAAACCATCTTAATTTTAAGACTTTAATTATAGTGTTTTGGTTGCCTCATTTTTAATGGATTATGGGTTATATTTATTTCTTGTTCAAGTTTGAATATTGTGCTCAGATTTATGGTAGTATTTTATATTTCAAAACTGAAGTTCTAGACTTATTTGATTATGGATATTTTGTTATGACCCATTGTGACGAGTTTGGTAATGGAATATTGCAGAATTATTTCTTTTTTTTGTGAATGATTTACGTGGAATTATCAAAAGATGACATATGAAATTGTAATTTAATATTTATATTCCTTCCTTTAGAATATTCCAAGTTGTGAAAGTGTGAAATATATTTGATGTTTTTGATGTTAAAAAATATGATTTGATATTCTATGTTTTAATGAAAATTTTCTTCACAATTAATATTATGGGTAAGGAAGCCCACCTTGCTAAGCCCTACCTAATATTTCTCGGGCTTTCACCTGGTAGGGTAGGATAATAGGTTGCAAAATTCAGCCTATTTATCTTTAGAGCCAGACATTGGGCAAGGGTCTTGCCTTGCCTAGCTCTACCTATGTGTAGCCCCTACAATAGTCTATCAGAACAACGATAGTAGTTCAGCAGAACCAAATCATGTATCACATTTTCCATACAAATAGAATTCACAATTTCAAGGGTCAAAACAATAACAAGTTTATATAATACCCTACAATAACATCCTAATTAAACATCCTAACACAAGAAAGTTAGGGACCATACAGCGCCCATGAGAATGATTACCCTAAGTCAACTATTCAAAATTAATATAGCCTTTTATTATATTTTAATTACCCTAAAAAAGAAATAATAAAAAATAAACAATAAAAAAATTTTATTTATAAAAAGGAAAAAATAAAATAAAAATAATTTATTTACAAAGTTGAACTTGACGTAGGGTAAAAATTTAGGATCTACGAACCCCTTTGAAGCGATTAAAGCTCATGTAATTTGGAGGTAAAAATACATGTTACTTGGTTTATCTTCTTTTATGAAAATGTTTATTTAATTTATTTAAGAAAGATATTTTTGTGGGTTTGTGTCCTTTAATTCATGAAAACATTTTTCTTATTTTTATTTAGAAAATTATTTATTTCTTTTGAAAGAACTTTTTATAACACTTCTTACAGAGATTCCCATAATCTCATATGAAAGAATAATCATTTGGGCTTGTGGAGGTTCTAAAAATTTCACACGGCCTTAGAAAATATTTTGAAATTATATTTTATCTCTTTATGGAAAATAGACCTTTTTATTTTATTTTATTTTCATTTATAAAAGATGGGTCAAAATTATTTTTCTTTTTCTTTTTTATTTATTTTAAAAAATTGATACAACCCTATTGGTATATCTGCACAGATTAGACTCCCATAATCTCCCATGGTTTTAATATCTTTTAAGAAGAGGAATGACAAAAAGAAAATTTATGAAAGGAGAGATAATAGCACTACTACTACTACTACAAAAAAAAGATCATTTTTGTCTGTTTTGGAGGCCTTTTTTCGTTTGTTTCATGGGAGACGTTGACAGAAGAGATGTAGATAGGAGATATATATTCGTCTTTTATAAATAGATGAGTATGATCAACTCATACTCATCTGCTCTTAGGAACAAACGAATATGAATCCATAACAGAGGAGTATGCTGGAACATACTCGTCTGTTAGAACAGACGAGTATGGTGATTCATACTAGTCTGTTCTCACTAGAACAGACAAGTATATTATCTTTTTCAAAAAAGAATTCATAATTGTATATATCACAGTTTCTATTTGAAGCCAGCAAATGAAACTGAACCAAAACAGACTACAACAACAGTAGCAATTCAGTAAAGGCTCATTCATAGTAGCTTCCATACAAATGGTATCCTAATGACATCCTAAACAATAACTTATAAAAATAACATCCTGATTAATTTAGTGAAGCGAAAAAAAGCTAAACTCCCTAAACTATGCCTCTCAACCTCATGTATCATTTTGAGAGAAATACTCTTGAAGAAATTGTTCTGCCAAATGATCTCAAATAGCATCAATGTCTTCATTAGTGTAAGAGCTTTCATCATAAAAAATTTGTAAGTTTATAAATAAAAAAATTTAATTTAATCAAGATAAGATAATGAAAAGAAAGCAAGAAATCAAATGAAAAAACCAAATAATTATAATCAAACTAATTATTATCATCTCAAAATCTTTAGTACATCCAGACTTAATGATTTCCTACATGAAATGGATAATTTTGTATCCGTACTATGTACTTCGTGGTTGCAAATGGCACTGTAAATCAAAAGTGAATCACAAAGATAAATATATGTGTATATGAAGCAATTGTTGATCAAATTGAAACACTTACAATTGGTTTGTGCCAGGTCGTCTTGCCATTTTTACCCTCACACTTCTCACCCTATATATAATATGTCTTCAAAGACCTATGACCAAATAAAAATGGCCACTTGGCTAGACATTAGAATAATTTAATGAAGTAAGAAAAGCATATATAAGATGACAAGAACTTATGTATTGAAGACACATTTAATATCAACACTTGGGTGACGACACAATGAGCTAAACCATTAAATGACATTGTTTGCGAGGCAAGCAACGCACGATGACCAATGTTTACTGAAATATTAAAAAGAAATGAAACTAGTGAATTCATGGGAAATTATCTATATATATAAATAGATATAAGCTACTTACTGTTCAATAATTGGGGCAAAATAACAAGTTAATTGGGTTTCTCCAATTGTGTTATCCATATATCTCATCCACTTATCAATGGGGTTCTTCAAAGTTTGTAAAGCAGCTGAACACATGAATCCATACAAGTCTCCCTTTCCTATAGAAGTGCACAAGTTGTGAAAGTAACTATAATCAAGTTAAAATGAGTAAAAAATTAGTTCATATGTATAAGTTAAAAATGAAAACACAAAAAAAATCATAAAATAAAATCACATTATTGCTAATTGAATCCATGCAATGTCCAGCTCATCCATAGATAGAAAGCCCTTATGTCATTCTAGTCTAGTCCAAAATGATATGTCCTTTCCTCCCCAACAATCTCCAGAGGCATTGTCATGTTGACCATGTTAACTGACCTGTAAATGTCATAAAGTTGTGCCAAGTAAGGAAATTTAGTAGCCTTTTCATTATCCTAATGAAAATTGAATAAAGATAAGGATTATAAGGAGGATACGAATGAAAAATCAGAAAATGGTTGAATATTTTATACCATCAAAGATATGATGTCAATGAGTCTTTTTGGCCATAAAATAAAATAGTTTGGCAACCTCTTCACTAGGGAACGGGACATCTGAATTTGCCTTTTCCTCTTGAACAGCTATGATCATCACCTTAACCATATTCACTTCAATTTTCTTATGATGAATTTTAGACCTTTATGTGTATTTAAGAGCATCAGCAACAGCATGCATATTTGGGTAATCTAAATAGAGAATGCAAGGTTCCTCATCATTTGGTATGGGACTAGGGTCAAGCCAAGCTGACAACACTTGTGAATTGAAGTTACCTTTTGTGTTTCCATATGATGGGGAATTCTGGATGCATGACATAAATGAAAGCATAGAATTAAATGATAAAAATGATGGCTTAATTTAGAGAAAATTAAACTGAGGTTAATGTCAAACCTGGGGTGTACGTTCTTCTCGTTAAACTTATCTAATTTGTAAGCTAGAAACCAAAGATCTCATCTCCTTGCGAATCTCAAACATAAGCTAATTTTTAAAGAATTGACAAACCTCTACACTGGTCATAATCTCTTGATGAACTTGTTCTTGAACTTTAACCATCAAGTTAGCACTTGGGACACTTCTTCCTGAAGAGCTTTATGAACTTAAACCAAAGAATTATGTCATACCAATTGTCTTTGATAATCCTTTGACTTGACCAAGATGATCTAATTTCCTAGTTTCTGTTGCCAAAATGTCCATCCTTTCAGTCAAAGTGAAAGATCCTTGACTACTCTGCTTCTCAAGTGCATCCTATAACATTCAAATAATAAACAAAAATGAATTACAATTATAGCAGAACATGAATACTATTTCAATTTAAATACTTTAATTTAACTACTTACAATCTTATTATTAATGTTAGCAATAGTCGAATTGATATATTGACCTTTATTTATCCTTGCATGCTTCCATGCTCTATGTCGAGACAAAGGATCAGGGGTTTGAACAACAATGCTGGGGTTTGATTTTGCATCTTCTTGCATTTGTTTTAAATCAGCCTCCATGACCTCTTGTTGTGCCTTCTTGTAACCCCCACGAGACATGTAATGTTGATATAAATTTTTTGACTGCTTCTCTTTATTTAAAGCGCTTAAATTCTATAAAAAGTAAACAAAATAAAATTAGTTAAATAAAATAATATTACTTTTTGTAAACAAAAAGTTAATGATTATGAGAATGGCTGATCACCTAAGAGGGGGTGAATTGGGTGTTAATTAAAATCAAAAACCTTTTCGCAATATAATGAAATTCATAATAAATTTTGAGTATAAAAACAATGAATTGGCAAGCATAATCACAGTAGTGAAATGGTTTAGCTGGAAATATAAAGAGGTAAGGTAAGAGAAGATGCAAACTGTGATATTTCCTAGTTCGGTCCTCACTAACCTACGTCTAGTCTCCAAGCTTCCCTGAGATTTTCAATCAACTATCTCCCTTAAGTTTAATACGGGTACTTGAGAACCACTACAACCACAAGTTTGATCCGGGCACTTGTGACACCACTTACAATCCTTAGACTAACCAGTCTATTCAACAGCAACCTCATACTGAGGTAAATACTCCCCCTTACACACTGCAAGGATACAATCTGATAATGATAATGAAGATTGAATATTTCTTCTCCCAAAGAAGTGATAGATGAATCTTAAGCACGTTTGGGAAACTCTCCTTTTTATCTTACGAATACATATGTTATAGTGTTTGAAGTATAGAGAAAGGGAGTTTTCTCTCGGAGCTCTAAATGAGAATATGTTGATTCGGCATTTTAGCATTTGATGTTTTAAGTTTAGACTCTTCTTTTTCTTCTCGTTTGAATGCTCTTCTATTTACAGATGATGTTGGGCATTTGACCGTTGAGCATTTTCTTCTCATTTGGCTTGAAGAATATGACCGTTGAAACTAGCTGTTGGAAGCTTCTGACAAGAGTCAATTCTTCACATCATAAATTGGTTGTGGCTCTTTACCTGAAATAATCTCCCTCAAATCAAGTGATAAGTATCTGATCATCTTAGAAACAATAAGTTAGAAAACATGGAATCAATCATCAGATATTCAGATATTCAGAAGGTAAGATGAACTTACTTGATCGATGTCTTGATTGATAAAGCTTTGATCAATCAAGTTATTGATTAATTATATGAAGAAAAGATATAGTAGATATATGCAATTATCAAATAGATTATAGATCATATGATGATCGAAGATAAAGCATGAACACAGTGAACTCTAAATGAAATATGCAAGGTTAATCCCTTTCAAGTTTCATTTGCCTTCGTGTCCTTTCAATAGAGAGTTATGTGTAAAAGGAAGGCTGAGAAAAGCTTAAAGACAAAGAGATGAAAGATTTTGAAGAACATTGTGAATAGTAGTTATGAAATGAACTGATTCAATAATCAAATAAATTATCAAAAAATATTTGATCGATCATATTATCGATAAAGCTAAGTATAAGAAAAATATATTTTTAAAGTGTATTGATCGAATACTTTATCGATAAATGGATGATAGGAAAACTGATCGATAAGAAGGTTTAACAAAGATTTTCACAGTGTAGTCACAAAATATATGATGACCAAGTAAGTGATCGATTAAATACTAATTGATTAAGTGGTTGATAGAATATCATTGAAATCTCTTTTCAGAAAAGACCAGGGAAGACTTTTGATCGATGTTATGTAAAAACAAAAGATTCAGAGATTTGAATGATCAATCATTTTATCAATAAATGAGTGATCGATTAGGTGATATAAAAATGGCTTAAAACAAGTAAGTGCAATAAAGGTGATGATCATCAATCATTTGATCAAAAAATAATTGATCGATTAAAGATGTTGAAAGAATATTTAGACAGAACACATTATCGATTAATTAGAAGTAAATTATCATACAATGTTTGAACAAGTTATTGATAAAATAATAATCGATAAATTGATTGATAACAAGCGAACTGTTTAATATAGTAAATAAGTCAAGGAAGCTTACCAGATTATCTGAGTCCTCATTGATAATGACTTGATCGATCAGGTGATCGATATTCCTATTGTTACACAAAATGAAGTTTATTCCTTTTTCTGATAGCTTATCAATCAACCAATTATTGATTAAATGATTGATAATTTACTGCAAAATCTTACACTTAAACAATTCTATCAATGATCGAATATCTGATCGATTAACCTTTAATTGATAATGTTATCTATTGCTTGTGCTTTATATTTTCAAAGATAGATTATAGCTTGAGCACCTTAGAAATGTATGTGAAGATATAAGAGAAGAATTGAAGAGATAGTACCAAAAACTCGATAAAGTGATCGAGTATGTAGTTGCTTGATCATCAACTCGAACATCAGTTTACTTGATAACTAGCTTCGAGTAACATTTGATAATAGTTTTTCATTTCTTTATTTCTTCTAGTGCTTTTAATCAATAACATGTTTGAGTAGCATGTTGCTCGAGAGCTTAATCAGTCAATGTAAAACTTCTGGTCTTTGCCTTAATAAATTTGAACTCTGATTCAAGCAAAACGAATGTCAACTTTAAGTGATCATAAATCTTCCAATTCAACTCCAAGTTTTGCCAATGACCTATCCCCATAAAGCTCTTTGAGTCTACTTTCTAATGCAAGAGGAACCACCCCAAAATTCATTGTAGTCACAAAGTTATCTTCATCAAAGTGATTGAAGGTTGGAATAAAGGTGTTACACCCAACTGCAATGTTTCGAGCAACATATTTCCCTCATATGAATCATGTTCTAAGTCTAGTTTCATATGAATCAAGTTTCACCTCAGACGGATTTGTGGTTTAAGAGATATTAGAGAAATACCGAACCTATGTTAGAGCTGAATGAAGAACAGAGCATAATAGAGTATGTGTTTTATCAATAAATTGATTGATAAGTGGCTTATTGAGTTATTGATCGATAAATGCCCTTGAAAATCGCCTCTGAAACTTATTTTCAATGTTTATATGAAGGGTGACTTAATATATGATGATAAAACTTCCGGTTTGTGCATTTTAGCTTCCGATTGAGCCATACAAACTTCTAATTGAGCATAGCAACTTCCAATATCAAATCTATGAATTTGAATCTTGATATTTCCATTTGATCTTGCAAGTTCTTCTTTTCTCAATCTCTCTTCTTCTTCTTCCTCTTGATCATTTTCCATAATTCAAAGTTTAACATAATAACTCCCTTCTTTTCGTGAAGAAACTACACAAGATATTAAGTACGATAGTTAGTCAAAGTATGAGACCAATAATTTATACAAACTTTTTGCTCTATTATTTGACATCATCAAAACTAATCATATCTAACAATGATCATGAGAAGTTTACCTGAAATTCAGGATCTAACCGTGATGCTATAAATCTTCTCCAAGTTTCTGTGTCAATAAAAGGGTATATGTCACATGGGTTGTCATCTTTTTCTGCTCCTTAAATGTAGGTATGAGTGAGAATTGTCTTAAAATCTTTTCACTGTTCATGTACTTGGTCTAGCCAATACTTCCCCATCTCAGTGGTGGGAGGAATATTGTAGGTTTGCTGTAAAGTTCATGTATATAAAATGAAGTTACAATTAATAATTATAACTATTTAAATCTATAAAAGAGAGTAAGTTAAATACCAATATATCTTGCCAAATTGCTTCCTTCATTTCAGGTGGTACTTCTTTCCAGTTAGAATATAAAATGGTAACTTTAGTTCATCCCACAAGTCCTACATAGCATATGAACTTATCACCCTCTGCACCAACTGGTTTCATGTCATCATCAAACTCCACATGCTTCTTCTAAATACGCCCGTGATGTATTGTGTAACATCCTACAAATTTTAACCTTGAAGATAAGGGAAATAAAATAAACCAGGGGCCAATTAGTATGGAGGAGACATAGATCTCACAAGCTATGAACTGAAATTTGAACAATATCCGGATTGATATTTTTGAAATATCAATTAAAGAAATATCTGTGATAGAGAAGTTAGGTTAAAGATTCTCAAAAATTCTTAGAAAATCATGTAAATTAGAATTAAAGGTCAAGAAATAGTATTTGAGGCCCCAGAGGAATTATTGGAAGGAAATAAATAAATATAGAATTTTTTATATTTACAGGAATTTTTTGTTACACCGAGTAAGAGTGACTAAAAGTTAATTATAAAAAATATTTGAGGCTCAACAATTCTGGGAAAAATATAAAAAATTTTCTTAAAGGATTATAATAATTTATAAAATTATTCTTGACTTCATTTGATGAAGAGGTTAGCTTTAATAATGTTTAAAGCAGAATTATCATTGGTAAAGAGCTGATTTTGGAAAAAATGGAATTAAGAGAATTCTTGAGGGAATTAAATTTTGAGTAATATCATGGAACTTTCCTACACTGAGATGAATTTTCTGAGACAGTAAAATTGGAAGGATATAGAAAAAATTCATCTGGCAATACACCAGTACTCAGTGTGATGTAAGGATAATTAGGGAAGTGAAATTTTTCCAGTCCAAATGGCCTATGTGTCATGCTATAATTAGCCCATTTTGAAGGAAATATATTTAATAGAAAATAAAAGATAAAATAGTTTCTAGAAGGTAGTTAATTATGGTGATTAAGGAAGTTAACCAAAATTAGTCTAATTAATCTTAGTGTGACATAAGCAAGTGACATCATCACTATGACATCATGTTGGCATGTGGCAAGATCACATCCAAGAAGCCTAAGATTTGTCTATGTGTAAAGTTATAAAAAATGGAGGATTGATATTTAACCACCTACCCCTTGTAATTATGTTGAAATTCAAGGGCAAAGAGTTATTGAAAAAGCTATAGATACCCTCCTCCGACACATGATTTTCAGCCAAGAGAGGAAACTATAGGGAGGTTTTGTTGCTCATGATTTTAGGGAGAGAAAAGGAAACTTTTAGAGAGAGAAAGTTCCTACAAGCTTAAAGATTTGTCAAAGTAAGCTCCTATCTCTCTTGTATTTCTATGTGGGGTTGTTTTTATAGCATTTTTATGTGATTTGGATGGCCATTTTACTAAGGGGAAATGCTGTAAAATTTTTGAAAAATAGGAGAAAATAGCCAAAGGATTGAGACATAGATTAAACACTTGAAAAGTGTGGGAATTAATTGGTTATGATTAAATTTTGAAAAGAAAATCCAACCTCTAAACCTATGTGATGTTTCAGCCAAAAGAAGAAAATGAGTATAGAGTTGGATTTGATTCAATTTGATGCTTCCAATGTGCTTAAATGACGAAATGGTGAAACGTCCTGCCTCTAACCCCTTGAGTACGCATTCGTAAGCGTTATGGTTCAAGCAGATCATGACACAAGCCCGTAGATTTAAAAATTTCAACATAATTACTCGGGTTACTATTCACTGTTTAACTTCCAGATTACAGGTCCAATTTCAAAAATTCATAACTAATTCCATAAAAATCGTATTGGGGTGATCTAAAATTCTACAGAAAGATCTTTCAATGCTCTTTAGTGAAAAAATATCAAACTATACTTATCCTTGACAAATTCATACAGTTTATTCAGTAAATACTACCGTTCATTTCGTAAAATCTGAAACTTCCAGATTCTGTGCCTCAACTTTGGAAATTTGTATCTCCTTCTGTACACATCCGATTGAGGTGATCTACCTCTTGTTTTAAAGCTTGGGATGTGTACTATGAGTTTGACAAATCTCATGACTTAACTCATTCGTTTGATAGGTCAAACTAGAGTTACAATCTTACTGCTCCAGGACCCACGTTTTATCCCTTAACATCTCTTTACTTAAATTCTTTTTATTTCTTTGGCATACATAACATGGGCTTACTCTTTACCATTCATGATCATACATTTCTGTACATGCCATAAGCATTATAATTAATTACATGGCATCCTATGCATCCATAACATAAATTACACAATAGGAGAATTACACATTGAATAATAATATCATTCATTAACATGAATAATTATCCACTTTCTTCTCCTTGCTTCTCATGCCATTATTGCCCATTGATGATTGACCTATATGGTTGGTTAGGGAGGGGTGAGATTCGGGGGAATCTCAGTAGCAAACAATGCCATATTAATCATGCTAAATGGATGCTCATGCACTACATGCAACTTGTTTATTCTCTTGTTAATTAGTGACATATTAGCATGCTCAAAGCTAACTTCTTGATGCATGGCCATGGAGACATAATCTACTCATCATGAATAGCAATTACAGTAGCTAAAACATATCACAATAACATTCAATAACATGTACACGGCAACACACAAGCATACAACACCAAGCAATGACAATAGGTAAGTTCGCTACCTTGCACCTCAAGCTTTCCTCTTACTTTTCCTTTGACTCCCTTGACTTTCCAACCATGTGGGCATTCGGTCAACATCACCAAACATCCTCTTGGATGTTTCAAAGGTCCTAAACATAGTCATAATGAACATACAATCTATTAGGACTACTAGATTACATAAAGTTCAAGACTAGCTTTCTTGAATCTCAACCCTTTCTCTTAGTCTTAGGGTTTTCTTTCTAACTTGTCTAACATAAATCTTATCATTTCCCATTCTTAAGATCCATTTCTTATCAATTAGGACCACTTTAGATGGCCTTAGATTCAAGAAGACCAAATCTGGAAAATTTGGTTCGCGGGTACTGTTCACGCAGAATCTCCAGAATTTTTGCTCAACTTTGAAAATTCATAATTAATTCTAGAAAAATCAAAATTGAGTGGTTCCAAGTCTCACTGAAAGCTCCTTAAGTCAAATTTAAATGAAAAATAGTCTTAGGAACCAATTCAATGCCGAAAAGTACCGGAATCGTACGGAACTCGGAACTCTTCCAAAAGTTCAACACTGTTTCCAGATTTCAAACCCAAACTTTGAAAAATCACCATAAATTATACACATATCCAAATAAAGTTTTCTACCCATGGATTTAAAGCTCACAGAGTGTAATTTAAGCATACAAAATATCAGAATCAGATACACACAGTAACTAATTCGAAATAGGCATCAAAGCAGATGCTATAGCCATCACATACCTTGATCTTGAAGCTTGAATCTTGTTCCTTCTTCTTGGCCTTCACTCCTACGTTTTCTCTCTAAATTTTGGCATAGTTTTCCCTCTACAAATGGCTGCCAAAAATATGAAGGGGGAGAGGCTCTATTTATAGCCAAAAATTTGGCTTGAATGGACCAAAATACCCTTGGTGGCTAATAGAAAGGGTAAGGGCAATTTTGGAACTTCAAGTTGACTTTTACATAATCATTGCATCATCCTCTTGCATCATGCTTACCTCAACCTTCTAGAAGATGCCAAGTGTCACAAATGTGGTGGAGGAGATGGGAGATTAGATCCTAGCCGTTGGATCAAACTTGTTCCATAAGTTTCCTCCGAATTTACTTGGCCCACGTTTCTCCGGCTTTCTTTATGGACTTTCGGAGCTCAGAAAATTCTTCTGTCTTCTCCATAAATTCTCTTTAATTCTATAGAATATCTATGAATTTTCTTAGGCCATAACACTTCCTTTAAGCCTTGCATAAAAATTCATTTACTAAAATACCCTTTTATCGGCATGATCGGCTTTTTAATTTATTAAAGCCATTCCACTGGCCTTTTGATTGCGGGACTAATTTTATAAATTAGTAAAACCTTTCAACCATTTAATCTCATTTTTGTATACATTTTTGAGGTCTCTTGCTATTTTAAATAATTACTTCAAACGGTATACTTTTTACCGGCCAAAACCTTATAAATTCCATTTAAGCTGCCTCAGGGGTATTCTCGTCTTTTCTTTTTACAGAAGAGCCTTAGAATATTATTTCCCATTTTTTGGGATTTTCTTGGAATTCTCTGTACACTCATCCATTTTTGCCCTTGCTGGTCATAACTTTTTGAATTTACAGCTTAGTCCCTGCTTGGACTTAACTTCATATAATCCTCTCTTTGAGGTTTGTAACTTTCCCCTTGGCCTGTATCTAGCCTCTTTTCTCTTTTTGGGCCTTTGAGACTTTACTGGAGCCTCTAACTTTAATTACACTTGAGCCCCTAAAAACTTTCACTTTGCAGTTTAGTCCCCAAAACTGCTTTGACTTCCTTTCTCATCTTTGGGACTTCTGCTCAAAAGGGGCCTAGTAGCCTATCTAATTTTGGCTATTTCTGGTACTTCTAGGCCCAAAAGTTTGGATGTTACAAATAGTGTAGAAAAATGGTATCACACCTCCTTGTTTATCTCATTATATATCAAATAGAACCATTTAAAGTCATTTCCCAAAGCTTAAGGATGGAAAATTTTCAACTTTAAAATTTTCATTTTTGGATTTTCCGTACATTGTTCATAGAATTTTAGGCCAAATTTGAAAATTTATAACTAAATATAGAAAAATTGAAACTAAGTGGTTCCAATTTCTATTTGAAGCTTGTTATGCCTTATATAAGGAAAAAATACTCATTGGCCTCATTCATCTAAAACAGAGCCAACAAATTTGACAAGTTGCACTGTTCATTTGGTCATTTTTCAAATTTTTAGTATTTTATTCCAACTTTGGAAGGGCATATCTCTTAGCACAAAACTCCAACTTTAGTGGTCCACCACTTGTTTTAAAGCTAAAAATGAGCTCTATAAGACTACCCAATTTCATGACCAAATTCATGCATTTGCTCATTATTTTATGTGATACAAAATTACCCCTATTTAGGGCATTTTTAATCTCGTAATTCATTATTTTTTGAGTTTCTTTTCCTTTTTCCACATACCATTCTATTTGGTCATTCCATGATCCATATTTTCCAGCACCAAAGCACATTATATAAACATAAATACAAGGAAATATATTCCAAGATCCATTACAACGTCATTGTAAAGTTATCAAAATATTACATAGGTTCACATATCATTACAAACTCCACATCGTTCTTTCATCCCAACACTAATTCCTTGCCCTTGTTCATGGGTGAGCCACTTCCTATTTAATACTCTTCTGGTCCTTAATATAAGACCTATTTAACTAATTTGATTAAATTAAGAAAGTTATGTAAGTTAGTTAATTATAAAAAAAAGTGACACATTTTTCCTAAAACACCATAATCATCTTTCTTAATACCCTCTCTCCCTCTTTTACTTGATTATGGTTGAGGGAGTATTCATAGGGGTAATTTAGAGAAAATTGATAAATATGAGAAATGAGTCTTATATTTAGGATCAAAACCAACTCAAGAATTGGGTCCTATATTAAGGACTAGAGGAGTACATAATTTAACATAGGAGGGAATGAGATTTCACAAAAATCCCAGTAGCAATGAACTATAATTTTCATGTTCATCAAGCAAAACATAATGTGTCATGCAATAGCATTTCAAGACATCCTCAAGTTGTGTAATTTCATGCCATGTATTCAATCAAGAGAGGAATTAGATACACTTTCACATTAACACATCCTCATGCAATTGGCCAAAGCACATTAAGTATCATCAATTCAATCATTCCACCATATAGATTCCTCAATACAAAGCAATTAACACAACACATTAAACAGGCAAGATAAATAATGAAGTTATAAGTTC
Organism: Neltuma alba; assembly: GCF_004799145.2. NCBI lineage: Eukaryota > Viridiplantae > Streptophyta > Magnoliopsida > Fabales > Fabaceae > Neltuma > Neltuma alba. The sequence goes on from NW_021635387.1 coordinate 580,776, forward strand.
AATTCTACCTTTCAATGCCTAAGTAATTTTGGCGCCCTTGGGGAAATATCCTCTCCTTGTGTTCTTCTCACAAAACCTATCAATTCAAGTATAATTGCAATCCACATTGACAATTATACAACCTAAACACAATACTTGAACCTCAACCTACTTAATTTCCCCTTTTTTTATTTTTAACGAAATTGTTCCTCCTTTGAAATCAATAATCTCTTGGCTCATTACTATATAATTTTTCATGTAGAATTCAAGTATCCAATTAGATTTTTAAGAATTAAATTCCTTCCCTCTTAATCTGTCATGGTCGAATAGGGGTATATGGTTTTCGAAAATTTCATTTTCGATTCTAATGATTTTAAACACTTACCTTTAGTATATCCCTACACAAAAACACATTTTAAACCCACTAGAATCATCAAATCAAGGTGAAACAAACTCCTACACCACAAACCCCTCTTGGCCGAATTGATGTGTCTTGAAAACTAACTTGGTTTTCTTCCAAAAATCAATCCAAACAGCACTTAAAAATGCTTATTCCATATCATATTTAAGGTTTCTATCCTTTCCTAATAGTCAAGCATTCATACCGAATTAGGGCACCATTTTCCCTTGAATTTTTATGCAAAAACCTAACAAAACTAGCTTTAATCTTAGCTATAGCAAGGCTTAGGCATATCTTGATGATTCCTTGACAAAAGCTTGTTGATTCCTTGCCCCAAATCACTCATGAATTTTGGTCTATAGGTCTGGAATTTCAGGGGATGGAACCTCCCCTTAGTTTTCCAAATTTTCCACCATTTTTAGGTATTTTGAGGAGGTACTTATAGGAAAAATAATTTGCCATTTTCCACACATTTTGGATGACCAAGGTGCCACCTAAGAGGGGTACTTGGCTGCCATCAAATGCAAGAAGCATTCAGATTAAGCCAGGTGTCCATTTACTAGATTATTCCAAGATTTTTCCATGAAAATTGGGTCTTATTTTAATTAATTTGAAAGGTCCAGAAACAGCACAAAATTGGGCCTTATTTAGGCCCAATGTGGGGTTCACAAATGGTTTAGGATGGCCTAAAAAGTTAGCCCACAAGCCAAATCACAATCCCAAACCATTTTGAAACTTTATCGGTTACTATTCACTAGTAATATTCTATAATTTTTCAAGACCTCCAAAAATTTATTTCTCTTCATGAAAAATCCCTTTTTAATATAAAGACATGATTTGAAAATTGTTAGAATTTTTCTCTACCTCTAACTATTTATTTTGAATTTTCTCCGATTAGGCATCTATTGATAAAACTGAGAGAAATAAATTCTCAAAAATTAAGTCCTGAGCTTCCAAGGCCTAAAAGTTTTTTTATAAATTTGAAAAAATATTTAGATAATTGATCCATATTTTTCCTAGAATTATTGAGGCTTTTAACTAATAAAATAATTATTTTCCTATGATTTTCCACTATTTTCCCCAAAAACCTTCGTATTAAGAAAATTCTGTAATAAGTCATTTCCCTATGATTTTCACCTTTAGGGCCTCCTTCGAGGTTTCGAAATTTCTAACTCACCTTTTTACTATTTTTAGGGATTTTCTAGAATTTTTCTCAAGTTTTTCTGCTTTACCCTTTTTAGACTGATAATTCTGAAAACGCCAGCCCGGGTTCTATCTGGGTTTTACACCAAAAGTTGTTTCATCTCTTCGTCTACTTTCTATGTTGGCCCACATTCCAATTTTCAACTCTTTATGTCCAGATGAAATTTTCGGGACATGACAATTCCTCCCCCTTTTAAATAAATTTCATTCTCGAAATTTAGAAACATACCTTATAGGAATAACTTTGGGTATCTGGCTTTCACATCATTTTCCTTCCCCAAGTGGCCTCTTCTTGAGTTAGATCCCTCTAGATCACTTTAACCATTGGAATAGTCTTGTTTCGTAGCTGCTTAATTCGTCAATCAACTATTTTTACCGGCTTCACCTTAAAAGTGAGGTTATCCTGTAGTTCTATATCTTCATATTCTAAGATGTGAGAGGGATCTGGCTAGTACTTTTTCAATTGAGAGACATGAAAGATGTCATGAATATGGCTAAGGTTGGGGGTAGGGCCAATTTATATGCTACTAGACCGATTCTTGACAAGATTTGGAGGGGTCCAATGAATTTAGGCATCAACTTGCGAGCTTTGATCAAACTTCCTATGCCGATAGTTGGAGATACTTTTAAAAAAACATGGTCTCCAACTTCAAATTCTAAAGGCTTCCTTTATATGTCGGCATAGCTCTTCTGTCTACTTTGTGCCGTAAGTAACCTCTATCAAATCATTTTGATTTGTTGTGAGGTTTGTTCTACCAGGTTAGGACCAAACATCCTTCTTTCTCCTGTTTCCATCTAGCACTACAGGGATCTACACTTCCTCCTGTATAATGCTTCATAAGGAGCCATTTGGATAATGGAATGGTAACTATTGTTGTAAGCAAATTCAGCTAGTGGCAAGTACTCGTTCTAGTTTCCCTTGAAGTCTAGGGCACAAGCTCTTAACATATCCTCCAACATTTAAATAGTGTGTTCCGTCTGTCTATCAGCTTTTGGATGGTAAGCTATACTAAAGCTTAACTTAGTGCCCGTGGCTTCCTGTAGTGCTTTCTAGAATTTAGAGAGAAACTGTGGGTCCCTATCAGATATGATCGTCTGGGGTACTCCATGCAGCCTCACAATTTCCTTTATGTATATCCAAGCCAACTTCTCTAGTTGGTACTCTTTCTTTATGGCTAAGAAATGAGCTGACTTCATCAGGTGATCCATAATTACCCACATAGCATTGAAACCTAATGAAGTATAGGGGAATCCTATGGTGAAGTCCATAGATATGTTGTCCTATTTCTACTCCAAAATGCTCAGAGGTTGTAGGGGTCCTGACGGCTTCTGATGTTTTACCTTTACCTTTTGACAAGTGAGGTACTTTGACACATAGTCCATTACATCTTTCTTCATACTAGGCCACCAAAATGATTCTTTAAGGTCTCAATACATCTTGGTCATGCCTGGATTATGGTATATCAGCTTTTACGTGCCTCCTCTAGAATTTCCCCCTTAATCCCTGCTGTAGGGGGAATATAGGTTCTTCCTTTGTATTTCATAATCCCTTCTAGTGTTATCTCATGGTTCGGTGTTTCATTTCTCAATACTTAGCTTTAAGAAAATTGGCCAGTTGATCTTTCTGTTGGGCCTCTTTTATTTGTTCCATGATTCGTGCTTCAGCTTTTGTAATCCCAATTTGGCCCGCCATCAGTTGTATCTGGCCGGTGAGATTCCAATCTCAGATATTTTCAATCAGTTCTTGCTCCTTTATCATTAATGACGCCACCTGCACTATCTTCCGGCTCAAGGTATCTGCTACTACATTTACTTTTCCTAGATGGTATTTGACTTGGTAGTTCCATCCATCTCCTTTATCTCATATTAAGTTCCTTATGGTGTTGCATGTACTTAAGACTTTTATGATCATAATATAATTCTATGGTTGCCCCATACAAGTAATGCCTTTGGATTTTTAAGGCATATACGATCACTGCTTACTCAAGATCATGCATGGTATAATTTTCCTCATGAGTCTTTAGCTGTTGTGAGGCATAAGCAGCCATTCAACCTTGCTGCATCAGCACACATCCTAATCCCTATTTACTTGTGTATGTATATACTACATATGGCAATGTAGGATCAAGAATTATTAGCATGGGAGTCGAGGTCAACTTTTGGTTCAACTCTTGGAAGCTAGCCTCATACTTAGCATCCTAATTGAATGGTTGATTCTCTGGTAATAACCTGCCAATCCTAGAAAGCTTCTCACCTCTGTTACTATTTTGGGCCATTCCCAATTCAATAAGGACTCTAGTTTACTTGGGTCCACTACTGCTCTTTCTTGGGTAATTACGTGACCCAATAATTTAACTTCGTTCAACCAGAATTCACACTTACTCAACTTAGCATAAATTATTTTTCTCGCAATGTGCTCAATACAATCTGCAAATGCTATTCAAGTTCCTCTGGTGATTTAGAATATACCAGGATATCATCAATGAATACCACTACAAATTGATCCAAGTATGGCTGAAAGATTCTATTCATATAGTTTGTGAATATTACAGGTGCATTCGTCAACCCAAATGGCATTACTAGAAATTCGTAATATCCGTACCTCGTTTAGAAGGTAGTTTTCAGAATATCTTCTACATTGATCCTTAATTGATGATAACCTGACCTCAAGTCAAGTTTTGAGAACACAGTTGCTCCTCCCAATTGGTCCAACAAATCATTGATCCAAGGTAACAGATATTTATGCTTGATTGTCACCTTGTTCAATTCCCAGTAATCGATACACAATCTTAAACTATTGTCTTTCGTCTTTACGATCAATACCGATATACCCTATAGAGACACATTGGGGCGTATGAAGCCTTTCTCTAATAGCCTCTCTAATTGCTTTTTTAGTTCTACCATTTCATTCGGAGCCATTCAGTAGGGACCTTTTAAAATCATATTTGTTTTTGGTACCAAATTGATGGCAAATTTTATTCCCGTTTAGGTGGCAATCTGTCAATCTCTGTTGGAAAGACCTTGGGGTAAACACATAACACCGATATATCTAAAATGACTTCCTCAGTTTCTACCTTCACTGAGAAGAATATTATATGACCCTAGCAACCCTCTCTCAACCATTTATCTGCCTGAGCCACACTAATCAGGTTACATTTTACCTCTGCCTAAGGGTCAATTCTCAGGTAGGAAGGATCAATGTTTTGTTTTTACAATCAAGGAGGATATTTTGTGAAGATAACTAGTTCAAGCCAAAGATAATATCAATATCATAGAAACGCATGCATATGAGGTCTAACATAGTGCAACAATGGACATACCGGACAATACAGTTCAAACAAACAGCAGAACTTAAAATTTTTATTCCAGTAGGAGCGGAAACACACAAGTCATACAGTAATGTGTTGACATCAAGACCTAAGTGCCTAGCTTAATCATATGATATAAACGAGTAGTTGGCACTCGAGTCGAACAAGGCTTCCACAAGGTATCCATTCACAGTAACCGTACCTTGGATCATCTTAGGCAACTTATGAACCTCCTCTTGATTGAAGGCGAACACCCTACCAAGTAATTCGGGCCACCTTATTGAAAACCTTAAATTGTCGTGGGGCCACCTTTTCTTGTAATTCGGGCTTCAATCCTCTGATCATCTAACCAAGTACTCGTTAAAGAGTTCATTCACTACTTGCTTAATAGTGAGGAATTCTACCTCCTTCTTGTCCCTAACAGAGTGAGGAAAATACTTTAGAAAAAATTGTTCTTTGAAAACTTCCTAAGTAACGGGTGTTGCATTTGCTTGGAGGACTAGTTTTATGTTCCTCCACCATCTGTCTGCTTCTCCTTCTAGCTTATATATTGCCATTTGAGCCTTCCTCTTAGATGGGCACTCTAGAATGTTAAAAATCTTTTCTAGTTGAGTTATCCAGTCCTTGGCCATCTGCATGTCAAAAATCCCCTCAAAAGTTAGAGGGTGGTGTTTACCAAATCTAACAATCCATTACTGTAGTGTATCAAGCTTCACAGCAGGTTATGGTCTCACACGAGCTATTTCCTATGGTTGTTGAGTGGGTTGGGCTGTCCTGGCTATACCTTGCCTAAGTTACTGTAATTGTGCTAGTATTTTTGCTACTGCTGTAGTTATAGCAGCATCTCTTTCTTGTTCTTGCTTAGCTTGGTTTACTTATATCTCAGCCATGGTTCTCTGCTATTCCTCTAATCTCTCCATAATCCTTTCTATTGGATTAACAGGGGGTCTTGACGATTCTCCCTTGCTCTAGATCCTTGTCTTGTTCTTACCATTTTGTTGTTTTCTTCTTAACTATAAGAGGAACATAATTATCATTTTATATAAAAGATATTCTACATTGCTTTTCTATTCACATATACATATACAGCACAGTCAGCAAAATATTGATCAAAGTTTCATACAGCCCACCATAGCCATACAATGTAATATAATACATTCATCCTAATTTACATCACAGAAGCAGAGAAAGGAAACAGAGTAGCCATAAAAAGCTCCAGGTCATCTAACAGCTGATCAAAGGTGCGTGACATAAAGGATCTACAAAGCTGCCAAAGCTGTTCCTACCAAACCCAAGTATTTGGTAATTTTTCTATTAATACCCAGCACTAGAGGGCGTCATCTATGTATTGGCCCCCCTCAAGAACGTCATTGTGCAGCAACCTCAGATAAAATAAATAATCTAGATAGATAGCAACATATTGATTTTGGGTTTGGTCAATATGCTTTCCCGCTTCTATAAACTTTTAGAAGATGCTGTCATACTCTTTAAACTCTTTCTTTACCAACATAGGTCTTTCCTTGATTAGCAGGTCTTTAACCTTTGATTTGCTTCGGTCTCACAGGCCTAATGGGTATTGCCCTAATTACACTGGGGCCTGCCTCGTCTGGGTATGGTCTAGGCCTCACGATACTCTGGGTATTACCCTCCTCAAGCTCTATGATATCATTGGAGTCCTCTTCAAAGTAGATATCCTCTATTTCACTTAGTAGTTGATAATACCCTGGTGGCAAAGTAGGATCATTAGGGTCTTCAATATGTGGGTGGTACCACTCCAGGTACGGCTCCCTTGCCATCCTTTGGCTTCCTGTTTCCCCATAATCACTACTTTCACAACAGGCCATATCTTGCCTTGCACTTAACTCAATCTATAATACACCATCCAACAAGAGCAATCCAATTCACAAACAATGAATAACAACTAGTATAAACATTCAACCACATTTCACAACATATAACAGTCAACACAGCGTAACGATACAAAGCCAGAACCTTTGCTCTGATACCAAAAAGTGTCACACCTCCTTATTTATCCCATTATATATCAAATAGAACCATTTAAAGTCATTTCCCAAAGCTTAAGGATAGAAAAATTCCAACTTTAAAATTTCCATTTTCAGATTTTTCGTACACTGTTCACAAAATTTTGAGCCAACTTTGAAAATTCACAACTAAATATAAAAAAATTGAAACTAAGTGGTTCTAATTTCTATTTGAAGCGTGTTATATGATTGAACCCAATTATTCTTTTTTTTTTTTATATCATTTTGAGGGTTTTTATTATAGTTTTTAGCTCTTTTGAGTGTTTATTGTGTTTAATTTAGATTAAGAGTTCTTGCTTTGAGTTAGTGTCTTTTTTAGAGTAAAATTGTCATAATTGGTTATTAATTATATTTAATTGATTTCTAGGACAATTGATGCTTCAAATTGTTGCTTTTTATTGGAGGACACTTGAGAATTAGAGCCAAGCTTTGAAGACCAAAGCATTACATAACATGAGAACTCAAAATATTGAATCTGGAATAGTTGGCCGTGGCCAAAGAAATGCAGTGTCATGGCAAAGTCTAAAAATGTGCATCAATGACTATTCTGGAATAATTCATTAGGGCAAACTTTTGAGTTCACTGCAGCCAACTCTCAAAAGATCATTGAAGCTCCTTTCTAGAATAGTTTGCTGCGGCCAACTCTCTCGTATCAGTAATGTCAGATTTAGATCCAGAACACAAAAATGGAGTATCTACTCATATGATCTAACTCAGATTGACCCCTTATATCCTTAGAAACCCTATTTTTGATGTATCACTCCATTCTCTCATCTCTAACATCTATATTCTCTCATCTTCTTGCCTCTCCATCTCCACCTTCTTCCCTATCTATTTCCTTCACTTTTTCTTTATTCTACCTCATTTCCTCCATCTCCTAGCTGCTATGGCTGAAGATTTCACTCTGGTTGGGGTTGTTTCCAAGGCTATGGTGGGTTAGGGTTTTCTAACTATTGAAAATGGTAGAGTGGCATGAGTTTCCAAGCTTCAAAGGGAGTTCAGTTTCAATCTTTAGTTTTTAGTTATGAATTTATGGTTTCCTTGGTTTAGGAATTGTAATTCTTAGGGGGTATTTGGATGGCATGAGAAGTGTTTCTGAAAAGTACTTTTCTGCAAATTGAGATAAACTCCTCCGTATATGTACTTCGTATACTGTAAAATCACTTATGAAACCATAGTTTGGTTTTTATCCAAACACCCCTTAGTTGGACACTTGGGTTGTTGCTTTAATCATTATTTAATGATTTACAATTATAGTTTGGATTGGTTAAGTAGAATTCTGTGCTTCAATATATGTGGTTGCATATATGCCTCATGTAATCCTCTTGATTCTCTCTTATCTTGTATGGTTATATTTTGATATTAAGTTGATCTTGGGTTGCATTCAACTAATTGCATGATCATTCTCAAATTGCACATTGTGAGAGCTTAACAATGTTTTCATTAATGAAGTTTATTGATTTAAACATTGGACTCAATAGTCAATGAGGTTGTTATTCAAGAAGACCTAATAATTTTATGAAACTCCCAATTTCTTAAGTAAACTATGATTGCCATTAAAACCATTTTCAAGAGGTTTTCTATCATCCATTTCCATTCTATTATCGTTTTATCAAAAATCCAAAAATATGGTAGTTTAGGTTTAATTTCATTACATATACTTTAGTCACAATTCAATTTAAATCTTTAAAACCGAAACCCCTTTCATTGCATTGCATGGCATGTAGTCTATCTTAGGTCGTTAATAAAGGCTCCCAATAGTGAACAGGACCTGAGTTGCATTATTGTGCTACAATCCTTGCAATTTGGTAATTTCTTTGACAGACCCTAAGGGGATATAGAACAAGGTCTTCGTCAAATGGCGTCGTTGCCAAGAAGCCAAGAAATTCGTTCCTTAGGCTAGTTAATTGTCAACTTTGGTTGATCGGGGATTTATGAGCCTCTTAGGTTGCATTTTTTTTACATTGTGCATAATAGGTTTTGCATTGTATAAAAATTTTCAGATATACAAACAAAGATCTTGATTTTGGTTTTCTTTTTGCATATAGTTTTATACATTTCATAGCATTCTTTGCAATTTTTAGCTTTGTTTTAAAATTTTAGAGGTTTTGTATAGTGTTTGTGCCTTTTAATTTCTTTCTGCCACTGTTTTTGTTTCACTGTTATGTATTTTTCTAGTGTTCGGGAACTGTTCATCACGGCAAACATTGTCTTTTGCCATGGCGTAACCTATATTTCCAGACTTCTTTTTGCCTCGAGACAGCTTTGCAACAGTGAACCCTTTCTTTTCACTACGATGAAAGTTTCCTTGTTAAAAAAAATTATTTTTCTTTTTAAACTTCATACTTTGTTTTCTTTTACTTTTTAGGTTAGGCTTAAGAACTCTTTAGGAATTGATGTCTTGCTTTCTTATGGCTTGGTTTAATAATAATTTAGATCTATCTTATCACCCTTTCTCTTTTGTAGGTGACAACACTGTGAGGGGCGATGATTTCTCTCAAGGATTTAATGCTATACAACAAGAACTGGATCTTCTTCGAGCACACTTTGATAATAGAGAACATAGTAGGACTTATCAAGGACATGATATCCCTTATCCTCACTATAACCATGGCTATGATTGGATGAATGATCCTCCAAATTTCCCTTACCATACCTCTTTATTCCATATACACCAAAACCAACATCTATCATTAGGACAACATTATGACTTATCACCTCTACCATACAATCCAAACTTTAAACACTTTCCATCATATCATCCATATCATGAGCCAATCATTCCATCACATGAACCCTACCACTAATACCTTTCCTCATCTTACCAACCATTTCATGAACCATCACCATCATTCCATCTATGTCCCACTTCATACCTTAAACCATTCTCACCACATAATTCCTCCTTTGAACCACCTTTTTTGCCAAATGAATACTACCACCAACTCTCATCCCAATCCATGTACTAATATCTCTTCCAATCTCATGAACCTCAATTCAATGAACCTGACCTATTTCTTACTATTCCTAAGAAGGACCAAACATGATTTTTAAGGGAAGCTTATGACCGCTTAAATTCATACTACCGTGGATTACTTGAAGAAGCACAGATATATGGAATCTCTAAGTGTCACACCTCTCTTTATAACTCATTATACATCAATTGGAACCATCATAACGTGTTTTGCAGCGTTTCCGGATGAAAAATTTTGGTTTCGAATTTTGCCCTTAATTCTATCCATACACTATTCATCTGAAAATGGGCCAACTTTGAAAATTCATAACTAATTCCAAAAAAATTGAAACGAGGTGGTTCCAATTTTCACACGAAGCTTGCTAATACTTCTATAGAGGAAAATTATTTATTAGACTCAATTCCATCTACAGACAAATCAAAAAAAAAATTTTTATTCTTGACTAGAAAATTTGACAAGGTGCACTATTCATATGGTCAAATTTTTGAATTTTCAATATTTTTGCCCAATTTTGGAAGGGCATAACTCTTAGTACAAAACTCCAAATTTAATGGTTTACACTTGATTTAAAGTTAAAAATGAGATATATAAGCCTTTAAAATTTCATGCTTAAATTCTAACAATTGCTCATCATTGCATGTGCCACAAGTTTGGCCTCTTTTAGGGAGTTTTTATCCCTTAACTTTATTTCCTTCATTTCTTTTCTCTTTTTCTTTTTTCCTACATCCTTTTAGCATCATACCATTCAAATTTTCAACATTAGGGCATGTCATATAAACAAAATTTACATCACATTAACATTCATAATCCATTATAAATTAACATCATACACACTAAAACATTACATAACTTTCCAAAATGTCATAAAGTCCCTAATGCTCCTTCATCCCAAAACCATTTCTATGTCCTTGCCTTTGGATGAATCCTTCCCTATTTGAAACATAATTTAACATAGGGGGATGAGATTTCAGAGAAATCTTCGTAGCATTTGAATTACAATTATCATGAAAATCAAGCAAGTTATCATGTGAGATGTTATCATACCTCAAGGCGTAATCAACCACATAAAATCATACTTAATGCCATGCTAAAAGAGGAACATCAACACTTCCACAGTGGCATAATTCAATGCATTTGGCCAAAGCATAAACCAATATCATTCAATCATTCCATGCCACAACACAAGTTCCTCCATTCAAGCAAACAACAAATCACATTAAACAAGCAAGATTAACAATCAAATTATAATTCAAAGCTACTTTTTTTAATACTTGTCGAATTGGTTACTTCAAGAACAAAGCTTCCTCTTGGTTCCTCCTCACAATGCCTATTAAACCAAGTATAAATGTAGGCCATATTAATCACTAAACACTTAAAACACAATTCTTAAACTTTAACTCAATAATTTCCCCCTTTTTCTTTGATTTTTAACAAAATGATTTTTCCTTTAGAATCAATAACCTCATGACCCATTCCTACATAATTTTTCATGAGGAATCCAATGGTGCAATCAAATTTTTAAAATTCAAGCTCCTGCCCCATGAATAGTGGCTGGCCGAATAGGAGGTTATACATTTTCAAAAATTCCATTTTTGATTCCAATGATTTTAAACACTTTCCAACAACATATCCCTACACAAAAACATGTTTTAAAGCCATTAGAATCATCAAATCAAGCCAAAACAATCAGCTCCTGCATGAACAGTGCTGACCGAAATTCCTCCTTTTAAACCCTAACTCTAATTTTATCCAAAAATCAGTCCATACACCACTTAATCTTCCTTATTCTACTTGATTATTAAGGTTTCTATCCTTTTTTAAGCATCGCATATCCTAACCAAAATATTCAGCATTTTCCAGCATTTTCCTAAGCAAAAATTCTAATCTAATCAATATAATACTTAGGGATAATGATGCTTAGACATACGTTAATATCTCCTTGGTGTATGTTGGATGATTTCTTGCCTAAAACACCTCAATATTGTTGAACAAAAGGGCTGGATGAACAGTGGCAGAGTCTCCCCTATTTTTCCCGATTTTTTAACATTTTTCTTGGTATTTTCTAGGGGTATTTTAGAAAATTCAAGTCTGCCCTCTTACCCCCTGATTTGGCCAAATAAGGATGCCTAATAAGGTGTATGTGGCAGACATCAAGTGCATGAAATGATCAGAATTGCACAAGTGTCCCTTTACTAGATATTTCCAACCATTTATCTCTTATTTTCACTTTTTATTTAATTAAAATTGGAGGATCTGGAAAGTGCATGAATTTGGACCCTTCTTGGGTCCATTGTGGGTCCTACAAATGGTTTGGGCTAGTCCAAAAAACTGACCCACAAACCAAATCACTATCCCAAACTAATTTGAAACTTTATCAGTTACTATTCATTAGTAACATTCCATAGTTTTTTTGAGACCTCCAAAAATTCATTTTTCTCCATGATAATTCACCTTTTAATATGAGAATATGATCTAAAATTTTTTGTAATTTTTCACCACCTCTAAGTATTTATTTTGAATTTTCTCCAATTAGGCCTTTATCGGTAAGTTTGAGAGAAAATAAATTCCCTAAAATTAATTCCTAAACTTCTAAGGCCCAGAACCAATTTTATAAATTCAAAAAAATATTTAAATGAATTATCCATCTTTCTCCCAAATTTATTGAGGCCTCCAACTACTTAAAATAATTATTTTCCTTCAATTTCCCAATAATTTCCCAAAAAACTCCATTTACGGGAAATTCCATAATAATTTGCTTTCACTGTAAATTCACCTTTCGGGCCTCAACCGAGTTTTCAAAACCTCTAATTTATGCTTTTCTCATTTTTGGGAATCTTCAAGAATTTTTCTCAAATTTTTCCGTTTTGCCCTTCTTAGACTGATAACTATGAAAATGCCAGTCCAGACCTTTTCAGGGTTTCACATCAAAAGTTGTTTCATCTCCCCGTCTAGTTCCTACATTAACCCTCATCCCAATTTTTAATCCCTTAAAACCAGGTGAAAACTTTTGGGATGTGACAATTCCTCCCCTTTTTAAATAAATTTCGTCCTCGAAATTTGAAAACATACCTTAATTAAACAATTCTGGGTATCTGGCCTTCATGTCATCCTCCTTTTCCCTTATAGCCTCCTCTTAAGTTAGATCCCTCTAGATGACTTTAACCATCGGAGTAGTTTTATTTCGCAGCTGCTTGATTTGCCGATCTATCACTTTCATTGGTTTCACCTCAAAAGTGAGGTTATCTCGTAGCTCTATGTCCTTGTATTTCAAGACATGTGAGGGATCCAGCTGATACTTCTTCAACTGAGAAACATGGAAGACGTCATGAATTTAGCTCAGATTATGGGGTAGGGCCAATCTGTAAGCTACCGGGCCAACTCTTGACAAGATTTGGAAGGGTCTGATAAACTTTGGCATTAATTTACGGGCCTTGATCAATCTTCCTATACCCATAATCTGAGAAACTTTCAAAAAAACATGATCTCCAACTTTGAACTCTAGAGGCCTTCTCTGTACGTCAGCATAACTCTTTTGTCTACTTTGTACTGTAAGTAGCCTCTATTGGATCATCTTTATCTGTTGTGAGGTTTACTCTACCAAGTCGGGACCAAATATCTTCCTTTCACCCAATTCCGTCTAACACAACAGGGATCTACATTTCCTCCTACACAAAACTTCATAAGGAGCCATTTGGATACTGGAATGACAACTGTTGTTATAGGCAAACCCTACTAGTGGTAAATATTCATCCCAATTCCCTTTGAAATCTAGGACACAAGCTCTTAGCATATCCTCTAATGTTTGAATATCACATTCCGTTTTCCTGTTAGTTTAAGGATGATAAGCTATACTGAAACTCAGTTTAATGTCCATGGCTTCCTGTAATGCTCTCCAAAACTTAGAGACAAATCTCAGGTTCCTATTAGAGACAATCGTTTTGGGTACTCCATGCAACCTCACAATTTTCTAGATGTATATCGGTGCTAGTTTCTCTGGTTGATACTCTTTCTTAATAGCCAAGAAATGAGCTGACTTTGTTAGGTGATCCACAATCAGCATACTGCATTATAACCTAACAAAGTATGGGGTAATCCCATCAGAAAATCCATGGAAATACTTTCCCATTTCCATTATGGGATACTCAGGGGTTATAAGGATCCTGGCGGCTTTTGGTGTTTCGTCTTTAGCTTTTAATAAGTGAGGCACCTTAACACGTGGTCCGTCACATCTCTTTTCATACCAGGCCACCAGAAAAATCCTTTAAGATATCGATACATCTTAGTCATGCTTGGATGTATGGTGTATCGACTCTTGTGTGCCTCCTCTAAGATTTGTCCCTTAACTTTTGAATTCAGGGGAATGTTTCTTTCCTTGTATTTTAGGATCCCTTCCTGAGTTATCTCAAAGTCCTTTGTCTTATTTCTTAGCACTTTGGCTTTCAAAATATCAGCTAGTTGGTCTTTCTTTGGGCCTTCTTATCTGTTCAATGATCTGTACTTCCGCTTTTGCAATACTGATCTGGCCCGCCATCAGCCGTATTTAGCCAGGAAGATCCCAATCTGGAATATTCTTAATCAACTCTTGTTCCTTTATCATCAACGATGCCACTTGCACTATCTTCCAGTTGAACGCATCTGCTACCACGTTTGCTTTCCCTGGATAGTACTTGATTTGAGCAATTCCATCCATCTCCTCTGTCTCATGTTAAGTTCTTTCTGGTATTACAGGTACTTGAGGCTCTTATGATTGCAATACAATTCGATGGTTGCCCCATACAAGTAATGCCTCCAGATCTTCAAGGCATAAACAATCGCTGTGAGCTCAAGATCGTGTACGGGGTAATTCTCCTCATGAGTCTTTAACTGTTGTGAGGCATAAGCGACTACTCAACCTTACTGTATCAGCACACAACCCAATCCTTGTTTACTCGCATCTGTATATACCACATATGGTAACTTAGGATCGGGGATTATCAGCATGGGAGTCGAGATCAATTTCTGCTTCAACTCCTGGAAGCTAGCCTTACACTTAGCATCCCAATTGAACGGTTGATTTTTTCGAGTAAGCTTGGTTAGCGGTAGGGCAATCTGAGAGAAATCCCGTATAAACCTCCTATAGTACCCTGCCAGTCCCAGAAAACTTCTCACCTCAATTACCATCTTGGGTTGTTCCCAATTCAATACGACCTCTACCTTACTTGGGTCTACTGTTACTCCATCTCGGGTAATCACGTGGGCCAAGAACTTTACCTCATTTAGCTAGAACTCACATTTGCTCAATTTAGCATACAGTTGCTTTCCCGTAATGTGCCTAATACAATCCACAAATGCCGTTCATGTTCCCTTGGCGATTTGGAATACACTAAGATGTCATTGATGAATACCACCACAAACTGATCCAAGTATGGTCAGAAGATCCTATTCATGCAGTCCATGAATATAGCAGGTGCGTTCATCAAACCAAATGGTATCACTAGAAATTCATAATGCCCATATCTCGTTCAAAAAGCAGTCTTCGGGATATCTTCTACCTTAATCCTCAACTAATGGTATCTTCATCTCAACTCAATCTGTGAGAATACAGTGGCTCCTGCCAACTACTCTAGCAAATCATCAATTTGCGGTAATGGGTACTTGTTCTTGATAGTCACCTTATTCAATTCACGGTGGTCTATACACAATCTCAGGCTACTATCATTCTTTTTCACGAACAATACCGGTGTACCCCATAGAGATACACTGGGGCATATGAGCCCTTTCTCCAAGAGCTCCTCTAGTTGCTTCTTTAGTTTTGCCATTTCATTTGGAGCCATCCGATATGGAGCCTTTGATATTGGGCTTGTCACATCCAGTAATATGGAAATTAAGAATAAGGATATTCCTAAATATTTAAAGGCCAAAAATGACGAGGAGAAATAGAAGAGTTTTGGTGGAAAATAATTATTATAGTTTTCCATGCCAATTATGAAAAGTTTGACTAATTAAGGAAAATTGATCAAGAATAATTATGGAAAAATAATTATGAGTCTCAGAAAATTAAGGAAAAATAAGGACAAGGTTCCTTGAGAATTATATGGGATTATAAAATTGGTTTTATGACCAAACTGCCCCTAGAGAGATTACAAAGGAATTTAAGGGCAATTTAAGCCAATTTAAGGTCTTTATTTGGAAAATTCCAAATAAATATATTTAAGGGGAATAAAATTCTAATAAAATTCTTACAATATCCCAAGGAATTATAAGAGATTATGAAATTAAAAGAAGACCCTCAAGTATCCAAGATTTTTCCAAATTCCTCAGAAAAGTGGAAAAATCACTAAAGAGAAGGAAATTAGTTTTCCATTTTATTTAATTATTGGAAAATTAAATTTGAGACAAAGAGGGCAATTTGGAAAGATAAAAATGAGGAGAATAATTTATGGATCTGACAGAAAATAATTACAGAGGCCAGAGTACTGTAATTATAGAAAAGAAGTTAAACCCGGAGTAAAAGTGCACCGATAAAGCAAGACTAGAGTCTTGCAATTCAAATGGTTCACACTTAGCCATGTGTCAAGCCTCTAATGGATGGTAATTAAAGCTTTCCAAGTGTCAAGCTATCAATGAAGAGGATCTTGACTTTGGAATTTAATTACATTTTGATTTAAGTTAATTAAGAGAGAAGATTAAGACTAAGTAGGCTCTTGACACTTGGCACAACATTAATAATGGTTGGTGGGATATTTTGTGTGCATTGAATGAGCTCCTCCTCCCCTAAATCTGATCTACATTTTGGCCAAGGAGAGTTAGAGAGGAAAAGGAAGAGTTTCAAAGGAAAACCAAGAGAAAGGCATCAACTTTGGTCATTCAATCAAGGATTCAAGGTGAGTTCTTAGTTCTAGATGTGTTCTTCCCTTGTTTTCCTTCTCTTTTATGGTTGAAAAATCTGTCCCCTCTCTCTTTAGTGGTTGGCCAAACTGAATAATAAAAAGGGAAGGGAGTTTGATTGTTAGATCTTGCTAAGACACAACAACACAAGTTAGATCCTAGTGTTTGTAAGTGATTATAGTTGGTTTTGAAGCATTTTTCATGGTTATTTCCTTGAGTGTTATTTTTGGCCAAAGTGAGATTTGAACCCTAGGATATGTTTTTCAAAGTTTTGAGGCTTCCATTGTGTTCAAAATGGAAAATAGTGAAGGGTAAACCTAAAGAACAAGTGTTGGAAGACATAGAAGCAAAGTTGCAATTTTTGAGTTTTAAACCCTAAGGGTTCGGCCAAACTGAAATTGAAGGAAGGAAATTTATTTTGTTAAATCGAAGTAGATATTTGGAATCTACATGAAAAATCATGTAGGGTTGAGTTAAGAGAGAATTTTTAGGGTTTATGGAAACCAACTATAAAAAAATTCAAGAACAAAGATGGAAGCTTTAAGGGGCTTAGGAGTTACCTGAGTTATGCTATTGATTTTATGAGGAATGGTTGATGATTCTTGCTACCCTTTTTGTGGATTGCCATGCTAGGGTTTGGCACTTGTGGAAGCAAGAAGGAACAACAAGAAAAACAAAAAGCATTGGATCAAGGTAGTGGGACCTAATTAGCCATTAATGTTAAGTTTGCATTGTTATTTATGGCATGTATGCTTGCTATTATATGGTTGAACTATGATG
This sequence comes from Neltuma alba, assembly GCF_004799145.2. Taxonomy (NCBI): domain Eukaryota; kingdom Viridiplantae; phylum Streptophyta; class Magnoliopsida; order Fabales; family Fabaceae; genus Neltuma; species Neltuma alba. Next base: position 598,330 of record NW_021635387.1, read on the forward strand.
TTGTGATATGATTGCTCCTTGCATTTGTTGCCATGGCCTTGCATGTTGAGGTTGGCTATTTATAAAAGATTAGTTCTCCTATGATAGCTAATGTTGAAATGCTTTATAATGATGCATGTTAATGTTTGGTTGATTGATCTTGCTACTAGGATTTCTTAAAATCTCATCCCCCAAGTATAATCTAACATTTTAGGGCCTGAAACTCCTATGAGCAAGCTGTAGATTGGAGACTAAAGTATGGTGTCTTGGCATAAATTTGTGGACCCTTTTTGGTTATGTATATATTAAGCTAGCAGTGCTGTAAGTACACTGACACTGCCATGCTCACATGACTTTTTGATTATGCTCCCAAATGCGTTTAATCACGAATTTTGGCATGATTATAGATAACTTCCTAAGCTTCAAATTGATAGCTCATACAATAAAAATGGCCAAGTATACGAATTTTAATGATTTTTCAAAGTTAAAGGTCAGAATCTGCGAAAAAAGTTTTTTGGCAAATGGACAATGTTGTATTTCACAAAAACCTGACACTTTTTCATAATGAATTGGATCATGAGATTATTTTTCCTTGAAAGAGGACTTAAAGAGCTTTAAATAGAATTTTGAACCACCCTGTTTGGATTTTTGTGGAATAAGTTATGAACTTTTGAAGTTGGGCCAGAAAAACTGGATTTTTACCTGATAAACAGTAAAAATCTGAAATTTAGCGTTTTTAAGGTGAAAGTTGAGCCCAAGACCATCCAATGTGGTCTAAAGTGGTTTTAAATGAAACCTAAATGGATATAATAGTAAGGTGTGACAGGGTTTGTTCTAAGCACTAAATCAATAGCAAATTCAATTTCCCTCTCAGGGGATAATCCGTTAATCTCTATTAGAAATACCTCAGGGAATTCTTAGACTACCGGGATATCTGAAATCCCTTCTTCTATCTCTGTTTTCACCCAGAAGAATACCATGTACGCCTAGCAACCTTGCCTCAACCATTTATCTGCCTGAGCTGCCGAAATCATGTTCAACTTTACTTTTGCCATTGGGGTTAACTCTCGGGTAGGAAGGATCAATGTTTTGTTTTTGCAGTCAAGGAGAACATTTTGGGAGGACAACTAGTTCAAACCAAAGGTAATATCAATATCACAAAAAGGCATGCATATCAGGTCTAACATAGTGCAACAGTGGGCATACCGGACAATACAGTTTAAACAAATAGCATAAGTTAAAATATTCGTTATGGTAGGAGTGGAAACACATAAATCATATAGCAATGTGTTGAAAGCAAGACCTAAGGACCTAGCACAATCATATGATATAAATGAGTGGCTGACACCTAAGTCAAACAAAGCATCCACAAGGTAGCCATTCACAGTAATTGTACCTTGGATCATCTTGGGCGACTTACGAGCTTCTTCCTGACTAAGAGTAAACACCCTGCCCTGTGCTTGAGGTCTTCCTGCGCTGGCAGCACCTTGCGGGCACTCCCTAGCAAAGTGTCCAGGTCGTTCGCACTTGAAGCACATGCTCTAGCCTATCATGCATGGCCTATCTCCATGATTGTGGCCACAACGCTTGTATTCCCTTCCTTGGTGAACATTCTCTACTCCCTGATGGACATTCTCTGCGCCTCCTCGTCAGGGTCCCTGCCTTGAGTTCCTGTTCCAGTTAAACCTCCTT